>NW_022196905.1:118985990-119012006 GCF_008632895.1 Mastomys coucha | reverse complement strand
AAAAAAAAAAAAAAACAAAAAACAAAAAACAAACAAACAAACAAAAAGGCACAAAAATGAATGAGAAATGTAACCCCAGGGCATGCAGCCACTGAAAGCAGGAACCAGAGGGTCATGACTCCAACCTTAGTTCCCTTCTGGCCTCAGAGGCACCCACTCACTCATGAGATTTTGGGGTTATGACAGTGGTCAAGTCCCCTCGAGGTGCTGATAGCTGTAATTATGAAGCAGGACATTTGGGGACAGGGCTGTGATCGGCTGGGACTTGGGAGGACAGGCCACCTTTGAACACTTGTAAAAGAGTCACCCATAGGGTCCCACCTGAGATGTCCTGGGGCCACAGGCTGGGCCTTCTGTGCGTGCTTGGTGGTGGTGGGGATCTTCCCACCTGCTCCCTTGCCGCATTCAGCCAGCTAACTGGCTTGCTTGCTTGCTTGCTTGCTGTGGGAAGGACAGATAGATCCCTCTGGAGTCCCCAGCACCCCCCTTCCCTTTCCAAACACAGGCCCCAAGTCTCTTGTCATCGCCAAGGGGCATCTGGTTGCTTCTGGCTGTCCATGTAGCTTTGAGTATCTGGTGGACATCACCGTCTGGGATTCCAGGCTGGTGTTTTCCTCTTCCCTCCTGCTGCCCAGTGAGAGCCGAGCTAGGCTTTTCCAGTCAACCATTGGAGGAGAGGGGGAAAGAAGATGAGGAACCCCAAAATAGAAGGTGTCTCATTGGGGCCTGGGGGCAAGGTTGCTTCCCTTGCAGGTTTCACCAGAAGCCAAAGAAGAAAGCCCCACTTTACCAGCCTTGTCCTAACGAAGCTGGGCCTCACCTGTGTGTTCCCGCTTTGGAGCGTCTCAGGGTTTTTAACGGCTTGCTGGTAAACAGCGTGGTCCAAGCAAATCAAAGTATGTTAACATTTCCCTCAAACTGAAAAACACCGTGGACTCGAGGAAGAGGTTAAGTGAGAGATTGTACCCAGTAGGCCCCAAGCCCTAGGTTCAAGTCCAGCCCCACCAAACCAGACCAGAGAAACAGAGAAACACAAACACTCAGCAGGCTTACCCCCCCCCCCCCCCCCCCCCCCCTCCCTGTGTCCACTTCTGCCATTCGCTTCCTGTCGGTGACTTTCTGCTTGCCGGTCTTCCAGGGCAGTTCGCCCGTGGTGCAGTGTGGAGGAGGACTCTGCGATCCCCTTCTCTTCTGTCCCTTTGCTTCTGGGGGACCTGGTGTCACCCCACTGACGCAGCATGCCATATAAACTAGCTTGGTTGTCTTCCAGGAGAAATGCTTTTTATTTTGGAGTGGTAGTAAAAAGGGCTCACAGGATAAGGAGGCCATTCAGGCCTACTCTGAGTCTCTGATGTCACCAGCTGCCAAGGGCACTGTGCTGCAAGAAGCCAAGCTGTAGGTGCGTACCAGGTAACCCTCACCCTCACCCCACCTACCCATAGCCTATAGATCTGTTCTCCTTCTCTACCTGTAACATTTGCCTGGGTGTCATCCACGTGGAGAGCCACCCTCCTGCCTTCCCTGTAGGTCCCATCTTGCCTCAGTTTCTTGGACCTTTAGTCACTGGCTCTCATTTATAAGATCTGTCAGAAGACGAAGGTTAGGCCAGCTGCTTCTCATTGGTCCATCCCGTGCAGTTTGCTAAATAAAGGTCCCCGGGCATCCCGGAAGCCAAGAGACTCTCATAGCCCAAAGGGTTTGAAAACTATTTTTTTTTTTTTTTTTTTGGACTTCAAGGGATGTAAAAGGATACACTGACTCCAGTTCAGAATAAGAGACTAAAAATGAAGACATTTAAACATCGGTTGAACATCAGCTGCATTCTCGGGGTGGGGCCTGAGGATATGATTTCTTAGTCAAGCACACAGGGTGTGTGACAGACTGGCCCGATTGAGTCTGAATTTAGATCAAGTCATGTGTCCACCCTGTGCTTTCCTGGGATGGTGGTCCAGGTGGTGAGCCACCAATTCAGGTATAGCTAGAGTCCTGCCTGGCTTACCAGCCACCTTGCAGGGACCCAGGACAGCGCTTCTCCGACATCTCCAGGTCCTGTAAGGGCTCAGGGTTCAGGGCTCAGGAGAGGCTGAGCCCTACAGGGCGTGTCCCTGCCTGGGAAGGGACAGGAAGAGCTCTGGTCCCTGCAATTTGGGGTTAGCAGAGGTGAGATGGTGTCTCAGTAGAAACTGCTATTTTAGCTTGTGAGCCAGCTTGGGTGTGAGCGCTTTCTTGGAGGGAGCTGCAAGTGGGGGGTGGGGGTGGAGACCACAGGGGGCTACTTCCAGCAAGGTCAGCTGTTTGAGAAGCAAATAAGCAGAACTGGTGGCTGTGTGATTGTTCTGGTGGGTGCCCCCTCCCTTGAAGACGAAGGACAAGGCCCGGCAGGGGGAGCTCTGCAGCTCAGTGGGTCCCCATGTGTCCCCAGAGCTGAGGAAGGGTTCTGGTCAGGTGGTGCTACCAGGAATTGTTGGGGAGATAGTTAGCGTCTGCCAGTCATGGTGATGTTCGGTATTGCCAGAGTGCAGGTAAGGCATTCCTGAGTAGGAGATAGGGGACTCCCAGGGGACAAATGTAGGCTCCAAGCATAGGCTCCATAGTCCCTTTAGCCCAGATGGAGCCCGTAGGTACGCAGCCATAACCCCGTCCAGACCCTAATCGAGTGAAGAAAATGAGTTTCCTCTTTACTTTCCCAGCTTGGTCTAATCCTCCTTTGGCTTCAAGATTCCCCTGGGCTGTGGAGTCGATTGAGTCCCACTCCAGGGGACACCCTAGCCCCAGCTATGTGCTAGGGAGGGGCAGTGTCCTCTGAGGATCAGCTTCAGCAATGTGGGGTAGACACATGAGTCCTTGCCTAGGGATCTTACCCTACGTACCCACCCAACCCCCCGCCCCCCGACTGCCTGGCTAAGCGAAATTTGGTGAGGCCCCACACTTTGCCGTGCACCTGGATGTGGGGGTGGCCCTTAGAGGCTCCTGCTGTTTGCTATAGAAGGGAAACAGAGCTGCCACTAGACTAAAGGGTATTTATTATATGAATAACGTCCCTCTGGGTAGATGGGCGTCGCTGTAAGGCAAGGGGGAGGGAGGGTTTGCCCGCAGGGTTGACTGTATGGCCAGGTGCTGTGAACACAGTAGCCTTTAGGGAAATGCTCTGAACTTCTGATTCTCCTTGGTATGTCTCTCCTTCTGAATTCTCCTCTGTCAGACACAGTATAGGGAGGAGCCAGGACAGAGGAGGGGAAATCTGCCCGCTGGCCCTGGCTGCCCTGGCTGCCCTGGCTGCTCTGGCCTTGTGGTTTTGTTGTGTATGTTTTTCATGGGAGAGACCAAGCTACAGTCAACTCTCATTTTATTCCCTCACAACAAGGGCATTCTGGGCCATCCAGGCCCACTGTCTTGGAACTTGTGGCGATCCTCCTGCCTCAGTCTCTGGGAGTGCTGAGATTCCAAGCGTGTGCGCTGCTACTGTGCCCCGTTTCCCCCCCCCCCTTTACTTCTGATTTTGTCTGTCCTTGTGTCTCTTTGTCTGTGTGTGGTGTCGGGGACTGAAGCCAGGGCCTTTCACTTAGCGTGTTCCACCTCTGAGCTTCATCCCTAGCACCCCGTTTTGGTGTTTTTTTACTTCTGAGTGAGACTTTCTCGAATGCTGAGGTGCTGTCATGGGGGTGGGGGTGGGGTGGAGGAGAAGACTGGCTTTGGTCCAAAAAGAAACCTCCCTGCAGTTTCTTTCCCTGCCACTAGGGAAGGAGGGATGGGGGTTGCAAGGCAAGGGTACCCCAGTGTCCTTACCCCTGCCTTCCATTCATTTTCCTAAGCTGGGAAGTCTTTTCAAGTCGGAGTCTCTTGACTTGCTGAGCCATCTTTTCCTGTTCTGCACCTTTTCCCCACCATCCTCCTGTCCCTAAGGCCCAGAGGCCACCGTTACAGGGATCTAGTGAGAGGTTGTTTCTTACCCCCATGAACAGGAGCCAGTTCTAACAGCATTTTAAACATGTCCTCCTGTGGACAGACATCTAGGCCATTCCTAGTTTCTCTGTGCGACCATGTTATCCACCCACTCCGGACTCTGTCCCCCTCACTGTAACAGGCCAGTCTCTCTGGCCTCAGTTTCCCCATCTCCAAAGGGAGAGGATGGAACCAAGAGGTCTGTATGACCGAGGAGTCCCCGTATATAGATAGGGGTGGCATCTCTGGGGTTGTGGCAGACAGTGCTGCGATGGGGTCAGAACGTGGTCTCCGTGCTGGTGGGATGTGGGGTGGGAATGTGGGGTAGGCAGGGCAGGGCTGGGTGACTGGCTAGTGACTCAGCTTCTTTTTTTTTCTCCACAGGGTCCCAAAGACACTATGAGCCCCCCAAACCTGATAGCTTGGTCAGACCAGCCACCCAGTCCCTACACCCCGCTTCTTGAGGACTCTCTCAGCGGACAGCCCACCAGTGCCATGGCCTGAGCCCCCAGATGTCACACCTGTCCTCACGGCACACGCATGCCCACGCATGTGCAAAAAACACTCAGGGACCAGGGACAGACTCGCTGCTGAGTGAGCCTGTTGTGCCACAGGCGCACTTCTTTCTAAGTGGTCTGTGAGCCAGGCTGTGGGAACTGCAGTGCCACCAGCCCTTCCTGTAGGAGCTGGCCTCGCCCAGACTACTGACTTCCCTTGTCTTTCTCCATCAGTCTGAAAACCTTAGTTCTCACAGAGGAACTAAAGTCACTCCTCAGGGGCTGGGCATACATCAGCCTCTTGTGCCAAGGCCGGACAAGCAGTTCCAGATCCTGACCAGTTTGCACACACACTCTGGAGCTGTGTCCGGTGCTTTTCCCATAGTCTCTGCTATGTCACCCGAACACTGAATTAACCACTGTAAGTGGCAGAGGTGGCAGGCCCCTCAGAGTCCTTATTTTTTCAAGCATGGGGTCAAAGATAGAGGTGTGTGGGCCATCTACCCCCGGCACCTAGTGTACCTCACGAGAGGGTAGGGTATATGGAGGTTCAGTGTCCCGCGACCGACCCCTTTTTTCTACTGGAAGAGAACTTTTATCATCTTTTGAAAGAAAGTCATGACTGAAGCAATAAACCTTTTCACAAATTCAACACTGGCTTCAATGACTCTTTGTTGGGCAGGGATGGGGGCACCAGGATCCAGGCACCACATCAGTAGGTGTTCCCATGGCTGCCAGCTTGTCTCCTGGTGCGAGGTCAGCTCCGGCCACTAGCCATTTTTTTCCACCTCAAGCCTAATGTAGTACATGGCTTGGATGCACCAGGACAGGATAACTATTGTGATCATAAAAAGAGAACAGGTATTAATATTTGTTCTATCTGGGTGTGGGGGAAGGGGGTGCCTTGGCGGGCCCATGCCAAGGCATCCCTTCCCCCCCTGAGGGACCACCCACAGATGGTATAGTATAGAATAGAGTTTATTTAGGGCATGGGGAAGGGGATTAAGAGAGTAGTAAAGGCAGAGAGAAGGAGAGAGTAGAGAAGTAGAGGCCAGCCATGACGACGTGGGAGGGGGAGCAAGGGGGCAGGAGGCAAGGGAGAGAAGCCTGAGTGAGAGAGGGAGGAGGGGCAAGCACCCCCTTTTATAGTGGGCCAGGCCTACTGGGCTGCTACCAGGTAACTGTGGGGGTAGAGTCCAGACAGAATACCAACTCTAGCTCTGTCCTTTCTCCGTCCCCTGGAACCCTCCTTGTTACCTAGGTAACAAACCTGGGAGGGGCTGGAGAAGGGTTGGAAGAAAGGGTCGGAGTTTTGTTCCAAGTTCAAGCAGGAATTCTCCCTGGCATCCCTGTTTTAGAGTTAAAACCATGTTTTGCCCTTCAGGGACCCGCTAGGAACTGGGCAAGAGATTTTCACTGTGAACATTAAAAAGAGACATAAGACACTCGATGGTTGCAATGGTCTGCACCCCCTCCCTTTCTAAGAAAAAAATTGTTATTGTGTGTGGGCCCGTGTTATGTATGGCACAGGTGTGTAGGTCAGAGGCTCAACTGCAAGAGTTGGTTCTTTTCTCACTGTGTGGGTCCTGGGGATCGAACTCAGTTTCTCAAGTTTGGCAGCAAGCTCCTCCACCTGCTGAGCCATCTCGTTGGCCCTTCCTCACCAAGCACCGTTCTCTTCCTGCCCTGGAGCCATTGAAAGTTTCCTACCTCATACTATTTACTCTATTATACTGTGGGATATAAACATCTATATAAGGCAAATATTTTTATTTTTGTCAGGTAAGACAGGGTCTAGCTTTGTAGGCCAAGTCGCGCTGGAACTCGTCATCCTCTCGCCTCTCTGTCCCTAATGCTGGGGTGACAGGCATACCCCCACCATATCCAGATTTCTTTTTTCCAAGACAGGGTTTCTCTGTGTATCCTTGGCTGTCCTGGAACTCACTCTGTAGACCAGGCTGGCCTCGAACTCACAGATCCACCCACCTCTGCCTCCTCAATGCCGGGATTAAAGGCGTGCGCCACCAGGCTCAGATTTTATTATTTCTAGGGCTGGGAATAACCAGCCTTCCTGGGGTACCCAGATTGGTTGTAAACTTCCGGGCTCAAAGAATCCTCTGGCCTTAGCCTTCTGCATGGCTGGGACCAGAGACCTCTGTGCCTGGGTTTCTTGTGACTTTCCTAGTCTGGTGTCTGTGCCTGGTTCTACTGCACCACAGAGGACAGAGGGACTCAGATTCCTGCTCAGGAGTCTGGAAGCTCAAGAGGGTCGGGGCAGGCTGGCTGGGCTTCTGGGGACATTCCTCCCCTGCCCTGCAGATGTCTGTGTCTTACTTGGTTTTTATGGGTGGGGCCTCTCCGCACCTTAAATCATTTCCTAGTGTTACCCACAAACAGATCCCGGTGGGGTCTGGTCTTCTTTCACTGGGTATGGGACTAACCGTGACACCCCATTCCACTCTCGCCCCTAGGTCCTGGGCAACTTCATCAGTGTGTCACGTTTTGCCGATAGCGGACGCTGTCTCAGATGGCCTTTTCTGCTACACATACTTGTAGTTTCCCTGCACATGGAATAGGTGAATCCTTGCGCATCTGTGAGTTTGAACGCGTAGTCCTATCTGAGTGCCCACTGCTCACGTGTGTGCACAGAACAGGGACTGGAGCTGGGGTCAGTGGGCAGACTGTTCATCTAGTGTGCAGGACACTTTGGGATGGATTCCCCAGCGTCAGATGAACTGGGGGTAGAGGTGCGAGGGAGAGGCAGGAAGATCAGAAGATCCGGGTCATCTGGCACTACACAGTGAGTTTAAGACCAACTTGAGGCTACATAAGACCTAGTAGGCTGGAGAGATGGCTCAGTGGTTAAGAGCACTGACTGCTCTTCTGGAGGTCCTGAGTTCAAATCCCAGCAACCACATGGTGGCTCACAACTATCTGTAATGAGATCGAATGCCCTCTTCTGGTGTGTCTGAAGACAACTACAGTGTACTTCATAAATAAATAAATCTTAAAAAAAAAAAAAAAAAGCCAGGCGGTGGTGGCACACGCCTTTAATCCCACCACTTGGGAGGCAGGTGGATTTCTGAGTTCAAGGCCAGCCTGGTCTACAGAGTGAGGAGTTCCAGGAGAGCCAAGGCTACACAGAGAAACCCTGTCTCGAAAAAACAAAAAACAAAACAAAAAAAAGCTAAACTTTAAACTTGGGGTTCAGGTTCCACTTCCCCAGAGCTACCTCTTCACTTTATGTACACACTGACCTTCCCCTCAGTGTGTAACATTTGGCAGCCAGCAAGCTTTGTTCCCAGTCTTCTCAGAAGGAACCACGCAGCAGGGAGCCTGTCCAGTTGGCTTTTGGGGACTCCTCCCCTGCAGAGCAGTGTGCCAGATCGGATTGCTACCACCAGTTGTTAGCCATCAGTCATCCGGGATATTTTTACCCTGTAGGCTGACACACCCATTGATCTCTCTCCACATTTATAGTAACCCGCTTGCAAAAGCTGGTTGCCCAATCTGCAGCCTTCTGGGAACCAGTGTGGGAAGGTTCCCCCTGGGGGTGTGTGTGGAAGAGGTCTGTGTTGTGCAGAGGCCCCAAAGCCCCAAAAGTCTAGACCTAGGAAAGAGCCGCTTACAGCACCCCCTGCTGGCTCCTGGGAAAGGATCCTTTTTGGTTTGGTTTGGCCTGCCTGCGTGTCTGTCTGTCTGTCTGTCTGTCTGTCTGTCTGTCTGGTCAGTGAGCTCCAGAGATCCTCTTCTTCACACCGCCCCCCTTCTCTCCAGTGCTGGGATTACAAGCATGTATTATCATGCCTGGCTTCCTTACGGTGTTAGGACTTGAACTCAGGTCCTTTTGTTCATTTTCATGTTACTAACTAAGCTATCTATCCAGCCCCTCCTTTTTTGTTTTTTTGCTGTTGTTGTTTTTGTTTTGTTTTGTTCTTGAGACAGGATTCTTCTGTGTAGCCCTGGCTGTCCTGGAACTCACACTGTAGCCCAGGCTGTCCTTGAAGTCAGAGATCTGCCTCCCGAGTGCTGGGATTAAAGGCATAACGCCACACCTGGCTTCAATAATTAAATTTTTAAAGAGGAAGCCATGTGTCTTTGAAATTCTGGACTTGTCTGGCCAGCGATAGTCTATGAAAGCCATGGGACACACAGCCCTTAGACCTGCAGGCCCTTTGGCGTCCAGTAGCTCCTAGCTCTTGGAGGATGCTCTGTACCCTGTCACCACCTCCTATGCTGCCAGCGGAGGGTGTGTCTGTCACCTCTGATCATCTCCTGCCGTACCCAGGAGCTCATCAGCTCCTCTATCTTAGCTGTACTGCCTCTGGGAAGCGCTCCCCCCACCCCGCCCTCGTGCTGGTAAATTATAACTGCTAACTTGACACAATAGAGAATCACTGAAGACCGAAGACCAAAGGCTGAGGGGGAGACTCCGTCAGAGAAGGACTGCGCCTGGGGGCCCATGTGGGAGCATTTGCCTTGATCGTTCATTGAAGTGGGAAGACTCGTCCCCCCGAATGTGGGTGGCACCATTCCCTAGGCCGGGTCCTGACCTGTGTGACAGTGAAGAAAGCTAGCTACGCATGAGCAAGCAGGCCACATGGGTGTGTCCGTTTCCTCTCTGCTCCTGACTATGGATGAGGTGTGACTCACTCCTCAAGTCCCTGCCTTGACCTCCCCAGAATGACAGGTGACCTCAACCTGTAACCGAAATGTCCGTCCCTTGAGTGTCCTTGCTGCTCTCGCTCACGGGCGATAGAAATGACACTAGGACCCTCCCCCACACCTTGGTGACTACGGCTCACTCAGTCTTCCCATCGCAGCACCCCTGGAGTGCTTTTGTACCCCAGTCAGGAGGCCACCCGCAACCCCCAGCCCTGGCATGGTGATGGAAACTCTGGTAGGTGAGCAGGTCCACCTTCTCAGGAAATATCTGCCCAAAGCCTGCTGTGTGCTTGGCACCAGGGTCCTGTGCGGTGGGTGGAGGCACCCAACTGACGTGGCTTCCCTATCACCCTGCTTCTTCTTGCAAGGGGCATGGCCGAGTCACAGACCTTAGCCACCCCCACCCCCTTTAAGGCAGTACGCCCAAGAGAGAGGCAGAGATGGGGGCATCAGGAATTCAAGGAATAAATGAGCTATATAGCAAGGTAGAGAGGCCAGCCTGGGCTACAAGAGACTCTTGTCAGACAAACAAACCAAAACGAAGCCAGACTCATTGGTGTGAGCCCAGGATTCACAAGGCTGAAGTAGGAGGATTGTCAGTTCTAGGACAACCTGGGCTGAAAGTGAAGAAGCCTTGCTTCAGAAAAAAAAAAAAAAAGCCATGAGCAAAAAAGCCAGAGTCTCTGCAGGTGGTGGAGCAGCCAAGGAGGTGGGTGGAACTTTGCTATTCCTGTTCACTACAGGTGCGTTTTGATCTGTCCCTGGAGCATTTGGACTGTCTGCCAGGCCGTTCCTGGCTCTCCCGTGCGGCCTGGGCCTTCCTTCTCTTCTTCCCGTAACTAGCCGGAGTCTTTCTGAGATATTATCATCTGCCACAGCTTGTCCTTAAGCACGTAGGTAGCTTTTCCCAACTCTGAAGACAACTGCCCTCAACTCAGCCTGTGCCTACAGGGCCTACTTCTGGGCAACTCCAGGATCGACCACTAGAGGGCGAGCTGCACACGTTGGATGCCCAGTGGTGCCTGTAAGAGCCGGCCAGGGTCCCTCTCTTCTTGGGATGTGGAAAATCCCTTTGTAACCGTCCACCGGCTCGTTTGCGGATGGGTAACCTTGAGCAACTTCATTCTGTGAATGTTCCAGAGCGCCTCTCCCTTGCCAGAAATATTTCTTTCTTAATCTTTAGCATTTGAGAGGGTCTTAACACTAAGAGGCTTGCTTAGGAGCCCTAAAGCTAAAACCCAGGACTCATGATTAGGATTTTGGACTGTGAACAACAGCCATCTGTGTTGTTAACCTTTATCCCACTTGCTGGGCTGCCTTGGAGCAATCCCCTACATCTCTGAATTTGCCATTGGCAGCTCATGGAAGGGAGCGAAGATTAGATTACTGCCGCGCAAAAACTCTGGCAGCCTCTGTGACGCTAGAGCAGAAAATGATGGTGCAGAACTCAACAGGGTGAGAGGCAGGACAGCCTTGAGTTTGAGGCCAACCTGGGTGACGTAGTTAGGAAATAAATAAGAAATAAAAATGGGTGTGTGAGCAAGCTCTCCAGAGATGGGACTACAGGGAGACCGCTTGGATGTCCAGCTTCCAGAAAGTGATTATTAGGCGCCTGCTGTATGCAGAGCACTTTCAACTCTAAGAAGATGCCTAGGGATTGATTCTCTCATCCAGCAAGTGACCCGGTAGCCACCATGCGCCCAGTGCTTTTCTGTGTTGGGATCGTGTTGGGCTGGGTTCCCTAGAAGGAGAGCGTGAGGCAGAGGCTGATGGCTAAGGGATGTCCCTGGGGAGAGGGAATGGGTCTAGTAGCCAAGGACAGTTGTGCAGTAAAGGCTATGGGAACAGAGGGATAGCAACCAGGAGCGTGGAGTAGCTGGAAGGAGCTGCAGGTACTGAGAACGGCCACCGGGGGTCGCTGTGGTTCCAGTCACTAGAGCGCCTGGAAGCAGCATTGTCAGCTACTCCCGAGCTGACAGTTTTGAGACCTAGGGACATCTATTTCTTGAGGCTCTGGATATGTTAAGAGTGAAAAACAAACAAACAAACAAACAAAATGTAACAAACCCAGGCTGTGTAAGATATGCTGATGGATATGTTTGGGTTTAAAAGGTTATCCCCACTTTTCCTCTCTCTGACCCTTTTCTCTCTCCCTTTTCTTCTCCTCCTTCCTCCTTGCCCCCCATGTGTTCTTGACCGGCCTCTTCCTCTCTCTCTCTCTCTCTCTCCCTCTCTTTCTCTCTCTCTTTCTCTCTCTTTCTCTCTCTCTTTCTCTCTCTCTTTCTGTCTCTCTGTCTCTCTGTCTCTGTCTCTCTCTCTCTCTCCTTCCCTCCTTTCTCAACCCCCCATCATATGCCCCTCCTCCCATGCCCCCAAATAAACTTAATATAATTTTTTTTTCAGAGATAGGGTTTCTCTGTGTAGCCCTGGCTGTCCTGGAACTCACTCTGTAGACCAGGCTGGCCTCGAACTCAGAAATCTGCCTGCCTCTGCCTCCCAAGTGCTGGGATTAAAGGTGTGTGCCACCACCGCCCGGCTATATTATACTTTTTTAAAAAGAAAAAAAAAGCTATCTCCAGCGCCCATACACAGTTGCTGTGTCGTGTTGTCAAGTCATGGGACTTGCAGACAATGTCTATGGAAATAGTGACAGTTCTTTAGCCCAGGAAGCCAGGCACAGGCTCGTGCATTCATATGCATCTCCAAAGTAGACCCAGGGCTCAGGTTGCACAGTTGTCCTCGGGATAATTATGAAACGGCTATTGAGATCTATGTCCTTGGGAAATATGAAATGACAGGTTCTGGGGGCTGGAGAAACAGTTCAGAAGTTAAGACCGCTTTGGTGTTCTTGCAGGGGACTGGAGTTCAGTTCCCAGTACACACATTGGCTCACAACTACCTGTAACTGCAGATCCAGGGCGGTCTGGCGCCCTCTCCTGGCCCCTGTGGGTATTACACTCATATGTGCACACATTCACAGAGAGACACATATGCATACACATAATTTTTTTTAAAGATTTATTTATTTATTGTATGTAAGTACACTGTAGCCGTCCCCAGACACACCAGGAGAGGGCATCGGATCTCATTACAGATGGTTGTGAGCCACCATGTGGTTGCTAGGATTTGTACTCAGGACCTTTGGAAGAGCAGTCAGTGCTCTTAACCACTGAGCCATCTCTCCAGCCCATAATTTCTTTTAAATAAAATAAATATCGCAGGTCCTGGCCACTACCTACCTAACGAGACCAAAGCTGGCTCGGGTTTCTACACCCCTGAGATGTTATTACTTGAGTATTTGCTGTGTACTAGACAAATGGTCCACATTGAATACTTGTGCTCAGTATCTGTGACATGAGAAAGTACTGATGTCACCATTCCCCTCGTTTTTACAGTGAGGAAACTGAGGCACAGAGAGATGATGTCATTGTCCATGGCCTCCTGGTTGATAGGGAAACAGGTTTGCATCTCAGCGGCTAGGCCAGCTCATGTGTGCTGCCCACGGTTCCTCTCTGTGCAGTACCCAAGGACTGCCCACTGTGCTGGTGACCCTAGAAAGAACATCTCAACCCAGGTCAGGAAGCGTGGTGGGCAACCTCAGGAGGCCTGGGGAGGAAGGGAGGTCACAGGCTCAGGTCCCAAACTGCATCTGTCTAGCAGTGGCTCTGAACCTTTCTAACACTGTGACCTTTTCTTTTTTTTTTTTTTTTGTTTTTTTTTTTGTTTTTTTGAGACAGGGTTTCTCTGTGTAGCCCTGGCTGTCCTGGAACTCACTCTGTGGTCCAGGCTGGCCTCGAACTCAGAAATCTGCCTGCCTCTGCCTGCCAAGTGCTGGGATTAAAGGCGTGCGCCACCACTGCCTGGCGTGACCTTTTGATATAGTTCCTTATGTTACAACGACCCCCAACCACAACATTGTTTTTGGTGGTACTGTAATTCTGCTGCTGTTATAAATCACAATGGAAATCTTTGTGGAGATGGAGGCTTGCCGAAGGAAGGGGTCTTAGCCCCACAGGCTGAGAGGCTGAGAACTGCTGGTCTAGAAGGAGCCCCCTTTACCTGACCAGGCTGCCTTGGTGAGGACCCTAGGCCCGCCCAGTTCGGGCTTGTCCCAAACAAGTGGCAAGGGGTGGGTGAAGAGGGAAGAGTCGAGTGTCTAAAAATAGTACCTGTCTCCCAGAGCCTGTCAGAGGACAGTGTGAGGTAGCAAGCGGGTAGTAAGGATTCCCTGGAATTTGGGGAGTGAGGCATACAGGTTCAGGGGAGCTGCCTCCCTCTGAGGTTTGGCGGTGAGCTGGACTGGAGAGCTGTGGTACCAGGGCTATGCCTGGCACCATCCTGGAGTTAGGTTTATGTCATTCGGGTCCCGTACTTTGCGGGATTCATTTTGTATGTAGGAACCAGAAGGAGCTTTATGATGTGGCCGCAATACCCACTTCTCTCATCTACTCCCTTAGGACATGGGTCTCCACCCTCAACAGGCCCCTCTTTCACCACCACCCTGTTTTTACCCTACACTTAACTCCTGTCCCGAGACCACATCGCCCGCCACAGACAGATAGGAAGGCGTAATGTAGAGAAGGACTTGTAAGGCGGCAGACCCAGAACAGGGTACCCTCTGGTCTCCCTCGGTGGCAATGGCTACCATCTGCCCTCTGCTGGGCCACAGGAATGTCTTCTGTTTGAGGGGCAGGGACTCGGTGACAGGCCCCTGTGACCCAGCTTTGTATGGCTCTTGGCCCTGTGGTCTCAGACTGTGGGCAGCAGCTGTTTAGGGGCAGGACATGGTTTCCTCATGACATCAGCTTTGGCGAGGGAGCAGGCAGGGGTGGATGGGAGGCCAGCCCCGTGGCAGCAGGCTGGATGCATTGTATCTCCTTGGGCAAGACTCTAAGACCATACCGTGCCCACGTACAGTTCACAGGAAAGCCACTTCCTGTCCCACCCACTCCAAGGTCCAGATGAGAGTGGGCGAGAGGGACTTTGAATGGACCTTTCGCTCATGGCAATTGGAAATGGTTTTCAGATGTATCACGGGATTGTGGAACAAACCCTGTGACCTGGGGCAGACACAGGCAAACTTCCCCTGCAATCCCACAAACCACCAGCAGATGCCGCTATTGGCCACACGGCAGGAGTCAGGCATCCTGTTTGCTCAGTGGCAGAACTTGAACCTGGGGCTGAAGTAGAGACTCTTTCGGGCCAAAGGCTTACGCAATGCAGGTGGTTTACAGCAGGCAGGTAGGAAAGGCATGCCTGGCCCAGACGCTGGCCAGAGACGCTGGCCGCAAGGAGCAAGTGGCATTCTGGGTAATGGTACCTCCTTCCTACCATCTTGTGGTACTTACTACTAGAAGGGAAGCATGTTGGTCTCTCTGAGTTCAGGCCTGGGCTACAATTCTTCACAGAATTAATTTCCTGGAAGAAGAAGAAAAAAAAATCAATGCCTGTCCCTCGGTGCCAGACATTAAAGTCCTCAGGATTGGCGGTGGCGGGCTGTTTTGACAGGGATGAGAATGGAGACACCCAAGAGACTGCTGGAAGCCTAGTCAAGATGCCTCACTTCCTGACACCCGTGCTGCTGAGCACACTGTCATTGAGTCAGGACACGCAGCCACCCGCCCCCGCAGCCATTCATCCCTCCCTCCCCACCCCCCATCCTCCCACACTTCATTTGCGAGCCCCTCAGTGCGCAGCGGCCCCATGGCAGAGCAGAAACCCCAAATGGGCTATTTATGGGCCATCCTTCCGTGTTGCTTGCATATTGTAATTAAGAGATAATGTCAGTGGAATAGAACGTTGTCACCCAGTAACGGCCTCCTGCCGCCTCGGAAATGTCATGGCAAAGTCAGAGATATATCAAGCGTAAAACTGACGTTTGTTTTTCAGAGCAGGGAACGCTGATCCTGGGACAGCGATACAGCTGCGGCTTCATTTCTGTCTTGGGAATGATGGATGCCAGTGGATGGTCGGGCCTGCAGGAGGAGGGGGGTCTTGTCTGTGGTGGAAACCAACTGGGGCTATGCTTCACTTGACAGGTGGAGGGAGGATATGGCTGCCCTCTGGGTCCCATAACCTGCTGTGGCCACGAAGGTGGCCTGGATGCCCTGACTCCCGACTGGGCCCTGTGTTTTCTGCAGCCCACGCTGGCTGCCAGCTGGCAGGGTCCCCCCTTCCTGTCACCGTGTTGTCTCTGGAGAACTAAGCTGCTGCTGGGGTGGCTTGTCCTTGGGCAACCTCAGTTTCCGAGTCATTCCCCTAGAGCCGCAAGGCCTTGGGAGGACAGAAGTGACTTTGTGACTGCCACGGTGTCTACACTATGCAGCAGCCTGTGCGGGACCACTCCCCTGGCTGATGGTGTATCTGCCCACCATCACCATCTCCACCGTCGTAGCCAGCCTCGAACTCAGAAATCCGCTTGCCTCTGCCTCCCAAGTGCTGGGATTAAAGGCGTGCGCCACCACCGCCCATCCAGCTGCACCTTATTAAGGGGGGGGCTGAGCATTTACCAGCCTGGGTGCTTTCAATGGTCATGAGCCTGATACACACAGGGCTAGAGACAGGGGGTCAGCTCCATTGTGTGAAGGGCACCTACCCACCACCAGAGCCATGGATGTGCTGTCTATCCGTGGCAAGCAGTGGGACAGATGGATAGTCACCTGCCCTGGAGATGTAGGGCCCAGAGTAGACATAAACTGTGACCCTTAAGTGACTCCTGCCACTCAGTCTCCCATCTGGTACTTGCCAAGCAGCTGGCCTGGGCCCCGCCATGGGTACCGGGAGCAGCATGCAGTATAAGAAGCAGCCATGTTCCCATGAGGTCACACTGGAGTAGGGAGGAATGCCTTATGGTGTAGTCTAGGTGTGCCGCATGTGCATACCCACTGGCTACACTCTTGCCCAATTCAGGTATTGACCGAGTCAACCATAAGGGTGGTCACAGGGGTTGGGGATGGCTCAGCAGTGGTGGCCTGCTGTGGACCCAACTCTCGTCCACAAAATGGTGAGCTTCCCACCCTATATCTAGGGGTACAATCTGAACACAGAAGCAATGAGTACAATATACACAGCCTGGCCCCATGCACATATCCTCAGACGATGAGAGGCAGGTGACATAGAAGCCCAGCCTGGCCAGAGAGAGAGAGAGAGAGAGAGAGAGAGAGAGAGAGAGAGGATGATGATGATGATGATGATGACGACGATGATGACGACGATGACAACAATGAAGATGACGACGACGATGATGGATGGCGAGGAGGGATGGTGTCTTAGTTAGGATTTCTATTCCTGCACAAACATCATGACCAAGAAGCAAGTTAGGGAGGAAAGGGTTTATTTAGCTTACACTTCCATGTTGCTGTTTATCACAAAGGAAGTCAGGATTGGAACTCAAGCAGGTCAGGAAGAAGGAGCTGATGTAGAGGCCATAGAGAGATGTTTCTTACTGGCTTACTTCCCCTGGCTTGCTCAGCCTGCTCTCTTATAGAACCCAAGACTTCCAGCCCAGGGATGGCACCACCCACAAGGGGCCCTACCCCCTTTGATCACTAATTGAGAAAATGCCCCACAGCTGGGTCTCATGGAGGCACTTCCCCAACTGAAGCTCCTTTCTCTGTGATGACTCCAGCCTGTGTCAAGTTGACACACAAAACCAGCCAGTACAGATGGTTTGGGCTACTAAGTGTGGGACTCTTTTGTTATGCAGCACTTTGAGGCAGTAGCTGACTGATACAACCTGCAGCTTGGTAAATGCTCTCAGTAGTCCCATTTTACAGTGAGGAAAAAAACCCAAAAAACTATGGCCTAAATCCATGAGAAAGGTGACCAAATGCCCTTAGGTAGAACCCAGCCACATTGACCCAGGCAAGGCCACATGCCCAGCCCATAGCTGGATATACCCACCACCGCCCCACACCCATCCACTGAAAGTGGAAGAGAAAGGCTGTCCGCCTTTGTTTTAGGGGTGCGGAAGCGATGCTGTATTCATCTGACCAGCCCATAGGAGACCTTATATAGTCTCTGCCTGCATCACAGTACACAGCACACATGTATCCCAGCCTCAGCACGCATCTAAGGGATGAGAGAAGCTGGTAGAGAGGGAGGGAGGGAGGAAGGGAGATGTCACCAGCAGCAGACCTCAGCCCGAGGCACACCACAGAAGCTCTGTAATCCTCTGCAAAGTCCCCCTGGCCATGCAGAGCTCCCGGCCTCCCACACTCCACGGCTTGGAGAAGATCATATGTGATTTATTCCTGGCGCTGGCGCCGTGAGGTACTCTGCCGGAACAATGAGTTACGAGGCCATTTATCTTGTTGGCAGCTTCTGATAAAACGGGCAGTCTGGACAGACGGGGCCCGTTAACGAACGCAGCAGCCAGGCTGATCATTTAGAGAGCTGGAGACCTTGAAACTGACTTTGATTGAAGGGGTTTGCAAGCCAGGAGCTTTCGGGCCTGGGTTGAGGTGAGACCCCCCCACCCCTGGGGGAGTGTGGTGTCGCATTGCGTGACTCTAGCTGTCCCCGCAGACTTTCCGGGTGTGACTTCATACAAGCTAGGTCCCCAGCCTTGCATCCTACCCTGTGTATTAGTCAGCACCATGGGGAAAGGCTGTGTAACTAAGAGTTCCATGGTCTCATGGCTGGGAACCAGCAAGGTCACGGTCCACTTGAGTTCCTGGTGTGCTGCTGTCACCTGGGGTTGACTTGTATCAGGTCCCTCTCTCTCTGCAACCCAGACTGACGGGCATTATTCTGTGGGCTGATGGCTGAGCCTCGACAGAGGCTGTGTCTTCTGCAGTTCACCCTCATACTCGTGTGTGTGTGTGTGCATATGCTATGTGTGGGATGTGTGTGTATGTATGTGTACCTGTTTATGTGTATTTATATCAGTGTGTGTATATGTATGTGTATATGTGTGTGTGGTATGCATGTATGTATGTGTATGAATATGAGTATATATATGTGTGTGCATATCTGTATGTTTGTATATGTATGTGTATATGTATGTGGATGTACATATGTGGGTGTACCTATGTGTCTATGTATGCATATCTGTCTATTTGTATAGATATTTGTGTATGGGTGTATGTATGTGACTCTATATATGTATATGCATATGTGTATATGTTATGTGTATGTATGTTATATGTATGTGAGTATATGCATGAATCTGTGTGTGTATATTTGTGTACGTATATGTTTGTGTCTGTGTATATGTGTATATATGTGAATGTGTTTGTGTGTATATATATGTGTGTGTATGTTCATAGGTATGTGTATATGTATATGAGTATGTATATATGTATGTTGTATGTGTTGCGTGTAGGTATGTGTGCGTGGTGTGTATATAGACCACAAGTCAGTACTGGGTGTCTTTCCCAATCACTCTCTACCTTATTTTTTGAGACAGGGTCTCTCACTGAACCTGGAACTTGCTGATTCAGCTAGACCAACAGCCAGCCAAGGCCAAAAGTCACCTTCTCTGCCCCCACCCAGCGCTGGAGCTGCAGGTGCACGCCTGGCTCTTTACACGGGTGCTGGAGATCTGAGTCTAGGTCCTCGGGGTTGCAT
Organism: Mastomys coucha; assembly: GCF_008632895.1. Lineage (NCBI taxonomy): Eukaryota > Metazoa > Chordata > Mammalia > Rodentia > Muridae > Mastomys > Mastomys coucha. The sequence continues at coordinate 118,993,332 of NW_022196905.1, read as the reverse complement.
GAGACACTTCTTTACTGAAAGGTGTCCCCAGCCCTCCACACAATTTTGCTGAGCACCTACTGTGTGCTAGAACTCTATAAGGTCCAGACTGATCAGGGGCTTAGCCCAAGTCTGATGGGGCAAACAGTGACATCGCTCTTTCTGGTGTGTGTGTGTGTGCGCGTGTGTGTCACTAGTGCGGAGCCCATGGCTTTGTGCTTACCAGGTCAGCACTCTGCACTAAGCTAGCCGTGTCTCTGAGAACATGGGGTGCTTGGGTCCTGGTGGAGCTCGTCTCGCCAACTCATTTCTGTAAGTCTTTCCCGGTCAGTCACACAGCCATGCCTGACCGGTGCCAGTGCGGGCAGGAGGAAGTCCTACTAGGTGGCTGTCAGCTGCCAAACCGACAGTTGCTGAGAGAGAACCCATCTCTCCCGAGCCACCTCCCAGCCAGGACTAATCCACTTGTCTGGCCTTTGTCACGTCCCTCCATCTGCCCGGGAGAGAACCAAGCCAGGCATAGAAAGAGGAGAGCCTGGTGCTCCTTCTCCAGCTGTATACCCAGCGTCTTTCACAGAGCCTGGCACACGGCGAGGGCTTGATACTCCGGTGCTGGAACCGTGAAAGGACCCACATGTGCCTGGAGACTTTCAGCAGTGTGATGCTGAGCCAGACAGGACTCCTGACAAAGTGCTCAGGGACCGTCAGGCTCCTTGTCAGGCTCCTCCCACTGCGGACCGCTCTCGGGAAGATGCTTACACCATTTAAGCAAAGGGCCCACTCCTGCTTCTGCACCCGGTCCTCTCTCTCCTCTCCTCACAGATGGCACTCAACCATATCTTGAGTTTTGTTTTGTTTTTGCCAGAGATTTGAAATTTCTTTCTTTTTTTCTTTTCTTTTTTTGTTTTTTTTTTTGAGACAGGGTTTCTCTGTGTAGCCTTGGCTGTCCTGGTCACTCTGTAGACCAGGCTGGCCTCGAACTCAGAAATCCGCCTGCCTCTGCCTCCCAAGCGCTGGGATTAGGGCTGGGGAGATAGCTCAGCAGGTAAGAGCACTGACTGCTCTTCTGAAGGTCTTGAGTTCTGATCCCAACAACCACATGGTAGCTCACAACCACCCGTAATGAAATCTGACGCCCTCTTCTGGTGTGTCTAAAGACAGCTACAGTGAATTACAGCGGAGAGAGCAGGGCTGGAGCGGGCCATCTGTACAGCTACAGTGTACTCATACACATAAAATAAACAAAAAAGTCTTTGGGCGGTGGTGGCGCACACCTTTAATCCCAGCCCTTGGGAGGCAGAGGCAGGCAGATTTCTGAGTTCGAGGCCAACCTGGTCAGAGTGAGTTCCAGGACAGCCAGGACTACAAAGAGAAACCCTGTCTCGAAAAAAAAAACAAAAAACAAAAAACAAAAGAACAACTCCAAATGCTGGGATTAAAGACATGCGCCGTCGCCTGGCGATTTGAAATTTCTAAAAGATGATGTCCCTATATCTGCATCCTGTGTCTTTGTCGGCTACAGGTTCAGTTGCTGGGTCAAAAACCCCTGGTTAAAGCAAACAAAAGTTTATTTCCCTGTGACACAGGGTTCCCATGGGGCAGCTAGACCAGGGACAGTGGCAGATCTGTCCCACTGTTATTTGGGGACCTGGCTGCCTCTTGGTGGCTTTTCTGTCATCTCTGGCACCAAGTCATTCCCCATAGAGTGGAAGCAACCTGGGGTAGGGGAGATGAGGGCCCAGGGTTTGTTGGGGGAGGAGATTGCACCCAGCAGGGCGTAGAGACAGATCTGACTGTGTCTGGATGTCACCAGTGTCTCCCCCCCACCCCCCACACCATGGCCAGCACAGCTGGGCTCCCAAGGAACTGGGACTGATTCCAAGTTGGATCTAAGAAGCAAGAAAGATTGCCACACCCCAGGGATAGAGGAGGGACTGGGTGGGAGGCAGGCCTGGAGATTCACATGCCATGCTAGGGCAGAGACCTAGAATTTGTCCCCAAGGCTGTTGGACAGGCAATTGGTTCTATGGTTCCGATCCCAGGCATCTCAGGAAACCCAGTGACTTGACAGTGTTCCTGGGATATTTGATGCGGACACCTGACGTGTAGGAATGTCCTCACCAAGGCTGAGGCACAATTGTCCTCTACTCTAGAGGACAAGGATTGGTGCTGTCAGTGGGAAGAAAACCCAAACCAGGCCCAGGTTTGTGGTCTGCATGTATACCTAAGGCATTGAGAGCCAGCTTTATTGTATGAGGCATCAGGGACTCAGATAGGACAAGTCACTGCCCTGTAGACACACAGAATGGCCATTCTAAATAAAACTGGGATTTGGAATGGGCATGTGTGTCCAGCTGACCCGAGGGAAGCGCTGCTGGGTGTGTGGTCCTGTGTGTCCTTGTTTTGTGTATGTGTATGGAGAGGCTGGATACAAGGTCAGAAGGAGAACCAGGGTGGTGGAGAGTTCTGGATGACCAAGGGGACCTGCCAGCCAGTTTACGAGGTCTATCAGACCAATTCAGCAGAATTTTCTAGAAAGTTCTAGAAGTGTCTCAAAGGCTTCTCTAGAAGTCTCTAAAAGAGCTCTTATCCGTGGGAATTTCAGAAGCAAGGATCTTGTTTCCTAAGTCCTACCTGTCTTACCCAGGGCTGGGCTGGAAGCCACTGCTAAGTTTCTGGAGGCACCTGCCTGGGACACAAAGGAGAAAGGGACACAGGGCAGCTAGCTGTTCAGCCCATGTGGACCAGGCCAGCATTTACCTCCCTGAGCCTTGGTGCCCTCCCCCAACTTGAGGGTAGTGGGCAACCACAGAACTGTAGGGGTACTTCTGAGACAGAGACAGAGACAGAGACAGAGAGAGAGAGAGAGAGAGAGAGAGAGAGAGAGGAGGAAGAGGAGGAGGAAGAGGAGGAGGAGGAGAAGGAGGAAGAGGAGGAGGAAGAGGAGGAGGAGGAGGAGGAGATGAGAGGAGGACCATCACCAAGACTCAGCCTGACCTACATGCATTTTCCTGCAAATGTCAATTTGAAGTCACCCTCAGAGAGAATCCAGTGGTTCCCTGCCTGCCCCCCTCTGTCTCCACAGAGCCTCACACAGGGCTCACACATCACCTAGCTTGTGCAACATGGGATTTGCACCCTTCACTTTGCACGATGGTCGCAGCTCTGACGATGGTTGTGCTCTGACGGTGGCACCCAATCATTCGAGAGCAGGGCTGGTATGCCATTCATTCTGCAGGAGCAGGACATCAGCTTGTTTTGACTCTGGGCTCTCATGTAATGCACGGCTGTGTTTCTCTTGAGACCACCGCCTTAAAGGGCTGGATCATCCTCCCTTGCAACACTACCCCTGCCCAGCTCTGATGTCCCCAGCAGTCCCTAGAGACAATGTTGCCTCTGGCTGAGCCTCATTGGCACAGAAAGAAACTATGGGGCTTCGGAGGACACCACACAGAAAACCCTGCTAGGGAGGCAGAGAACACATAGCTCTGTGACAAGGCTAGGGTCCCCAGATAGGCAGCAGCGTCCCATGGGGATGTGTTAGCGGTGCTCTTGGGCCCTGAATGACTCTGACCCTGGGATTCCCTCTGCCCTCCAAGGTGCTCTGAACAAACTCAGAGAGAGACTGTGCGCTCACACTTAACACAGCCTGGGAACAAGGCAGCAACGGGGAGCCACACCTCCACCCCAGAGGAGAGAGCAGTCAAGTTAAACCGAGGAGAATTCGCTGCAGCGGCAGTAGTGCACATCTTTAATCCCAGCACTTGGGAGGCAGAGGCAGGCGGATCTCTGAGTTTGAGGCCGGCCTGGTCTACAGAGTGAGTTCCAGGACAGCCAGGGCTACACGGAGAAACCCCGTTTTGGGAGGGGGGGATAATGCAAAAAGGGAGGGGAGAAGAGGAAATGACAGAAGGAAAACCCATAGGGACCCCCAGGCTCCCATCCTCAGCTGACTCCCTTTAATGCCTGGAATCCTGTGGTTGGAGGAGGGAGGAGTGTCTGATCAGCTGAACAGACTGCCTGCTAACTCTGCCACTGCCACCCATCCTACAGACGGGCAAACTGAGTCTTGCGGATGCTAGGTAACTACTCAAGTTTCTCTCTCTCTCTCTCTCTCTCTCTCTCTCTCTCTCTCTCTCTCTCTCTCTCTCTTTCTCTCTCTCTCTCTCTTTCTCTCTCTGGATTTTCGAGACAGGGTTTCTCTGTATAGCCCTGGCTGTCCCGGAACTCACTCTGTAGACCAGGCTGGCCTCGAACTCAGAAATCTGCCTGCCTCTGCCTCCCAAGTGCTGGAAAGGCATGCACCACCACCGCCCGCCGGGCTCAAGTTTCTCAAGGAGTGGAGTGGTCCCTTGTGGAGAGCTGTGAAGCACCGCACCTCAAAGATGGCGCTGGCCGCCGCCCCCCGCCAGTCTGATGGCGAGCACTCTTGTAGTAAACAACTCCTTATTTGGTTTTAGGCTGAGTCAACTGGCTTGCTTCCGCTATGTAGACCTGTTAGATAACACCACGTGGCTTTACCTGAGTGGCTGACCATACAATATTTAACCTGTGGGTTGGCTTTCCTCGGGGTCAGAAGATTGTTCAAAGGTTCCTGAATAAACTACATGAGAAGAGCCCGAGAGAGTGTTGCGTCATTCTTGCTGGTCGAGGGTGGTCGCGACATTTCTGGTGGCCCGTACGGGGAACACCCAGATACGGAAAAGGCTCAGAACTCCTGTGGTCAGGGCAGTGCACTAGAAAGTCCCAGATAAGTCGGGACAGAGTAAGGTCTCCAGAAAAGAGCTTAAAGTCCGCAGAAGTAGCGGACCGAACATAAAGCTCGTGGGACAACGAGCCGAGAGTATAAAGTCCGTAGAAGTAGCAGACCGAACATAAAGTTCGCGAGATAGCGAACCGAAAGTAAAGTTCGCGGAGTAGCGAACCGAAAATAATATTTAACCATGAGATCGTCTCAGTCACATCCAATTTTTTTGGCTCTTCAAGAACTACTTTTAGCTAAGAATTTGAAAATTAAAAAGTCAACCTTAGAAAGATTTTTGAGCGAATGTGACACCGTGGCTCCGTGGTTTGCGGTGTCCGGAAACCTTACTGTGACCTACTGAGATAAACTCGGCAGGGACCTAGATTTTGCCTGGAAACAGAGTACCTTGAAGCCTGGAGTAAGACCGGTCTAGAAATTGGTAAGAGGTTATTTAAAAGATCAGAGATGTTGTAAAACAATCAAAGAGAGAGAATCAGCCTTAGAACTGCTACAAGAGAAAAGATCTGAGAAGACAGAAAGTGATAAAGAAAGACAAAAGAAGGCCCCTCTTTATCCTGATCTAAAAATTTTTGAAGATTCAGAAGACACAGACTCTGAAAGGGAGCTACATGCTCTGATAGAACAGTTAGAGAGAACTGCTATGAAGAAAAGAGGTAAGAAAAAAAAAAAAGAGAAATCCCCGTTGACCACAGTCGGTGTAAGCGAAACCGCTGCTGTGCCGCCATCTTGTTCAACTCCACCTCCGTACCCGGAAGCTGTTCAGACGGCTCCGCTGGCTCAGCCTGTTCAGCCATCGAATGAAGAGAGATCTTTCTGCCCGGGGTTGTAGACACAAGTTAGAACAGAATTACAATCTGCTTATCCTGTATTCCAAAACCCACAAGGGGAAAGATATGAAGAACCGCTTGATTTTAAAATAATCAAATCCCTTGCGGAGTCGGTTCGTACCTATGACATCACTGCCTCCTTTACAGTGGCTCAAATAGAAACATTAGACAGACATTACATGACGCCAAGTAACTGGAGTGGTTTGGCTCGCGCTTGTCTAAGTCCAAGACAATATCTTGATTGGAGAGCTTTCTTGATTGAGTATGCTGCCGAACAAGCTGCCACTAATCTGAAGAATAGAATGCCAGCCTGAGATAAAGACATGCTGCTTGGTCAGGGGAGATTTGCTTATCAACAGATAAGATATCCCAATCAGGTTTATGACCAAATAAATCAGATAGCTATCAGGGCTTAGAAATCCCTTCCTAACAAAGGAGAAGTGAGTGAGAACTTAACCAAGATTCTACAGGGTTCCATAAAACCATTTTCAGACTTTGTGGCACGATTGGTAGAAGCGACAGAGAAAATTTTCGGCGATCCAGATGCCGCTATGCCACTGATAAAACAGTTGGCCTATGAGCAGTACACTAAAGAGTGTAGAGCCGCTATCACCCCTTATAAGAACAAAGGTATAGAAGCCTAGATGAAAGTGTATAGAGAACTTGGGAGACCATTAACCAATGCTGGCCTTGCTGCCGCGGTAATACAGTTGACTAGAAGAAGAAGAAGAAATCCAAGAACTTGTTTCAAATACAGAAGAAAGAGACACCTTAAAAGACAGTGCCCTGAAAAAAGAAGTACAGAAAACACAAGAAGTAGACAACGCCCTAGACAGCCAGGGTTATACCCAAGATGTAAAAAAGGAAGCCATTGGGCTAACAAATGCCGCTCTATAAAAGACATTAATGGCCAGCCTTTAACTCAAGGCTATGGTGGTACTCGTCCAAAAAACAGACAGCGGGGCCCGCGACCCCAGGGCCCACAAATATATGAGACAGTAGAGAGTCAAGACAAAGAACAGAATCAAAAGAGATGGCCAACATTTCGCCATCCGAAAGACCGCGGAGAGCCACTGCGGGTTCAACAAGATTAGACCTCCGCTCCACCACCAGACTCATATTAACGCCCCAAATGGGGGTCCAGTTAATTGAAACTGATTTTAAAGGACCCCTTGAACCTGACACAGTGGGTTTATTGTTAGGGCGATCATCATCAGCCTTAAGAAGACTTATTGTACATCCTGGAATTATAGATCCAGATTACACAAGAGTGGTTAAGATTATGATATCTTCCCCACGTAGAATAACAGCTATTTCTCCTAGAGATAAAATTGCTCAGTTGGTCATCTTGCCGAGCTTACATGATCGCTATGCGACAAAAGATCAAGAGAGAAGAAAAAGAGGTTTTGGGTCCACAGACACAGATTTAACTTTTCTTTCCCTAGATTTAGACCAACGCCCAGTCTTAGAGTTAAAAGTTGATGACAAAAAGATCCTGGGCCTCTTAGATACTAGAACAGACAAGAGTATTATAACAAAGAAAGACTGGCCTTCAGGTTGGCCCATACAAGCCTCTTCTCAAACACTCCAAGGCCTAGGTTATACAAAAACTCCTGATATGAGTGCAAGGCAATTAAAATGACAAGATCAAGAAGGTCATTCAAGAGATATACAGCCATATGTACTTGAGCTCCCTATCTCCCTTTGGGGAAGAGACCTCTTAAAAAACATGAGATTTAAATTAAGTAATGAATACTCTGATTCTGCCCAA
>NW_022196905.1:118985131-118985980 GCF_008632895.1 Mastomys coucha | reverse complement strand
GAAAGAAGAGTCCAATACCTGTACAACAACGACAAAAGAGACAGAGCCTGGGTTTTTCCTAGTGGCCACTGAGGAGGGCATTCCCATAACCTAGAAGACAGAAGATTCAGTGTGGGTTCCTCAGTGGCCTCTTTCCTCTGAAAAGTTACAAGCTGCTAAACAGCTGGTTTCTGAACAATTATCCTTAGGTCATATAAAACCGTCAGTGTCTCCCTAGAATACTCCTATCTTTGTCATTAAAAAGAAATCTAGAAAATGGAGATTGTTACATGATCTGCGTGCCATTAACCAACAAATGCAGATCATGGGCCCAGTACAGCGTGGCTTGCCGCTTTTATCATCTTTGCCAGCCTCATGGCCTATAATAGTTATAGATATAAAAGATTGTTTTTTCTCCATTCCTCTGTGTTCCAAAGATAGTGAGAGATTTGCGTTTACTATTCCATCCTATAATCATGAAGAACCTGATCAGAGGTTTGAATAGATAGTCTTACCTCAAGACATGACAAATAGCCCTACTATGTGTCAACTATATGTAAGAGAAGCCATTGCTCCTTTGAAAAAAAATTTTCCAGATTTGAGATGCCTTCACTACATAGATGATATTTTACTTTCGGCTAAGAGTGAACAAATATTAGATCAAGCCTATGAAGAATTAGTTAAACTATTAAAACAGAAAAGGTTGTTTATTGCTCCTGAAAAGGTTCAAAAAGAGAATGTGGTTAATTATTTAAGAACAAGAATTAGACCTCAAAAGATAGTACCTCAAAAGATTGAGATAAGAAAAGATAATCTGAAGACTCTAAATGATTTTCAAAAATTATTAAGAGATATCAATTAGATAAGAGG
>NW_022196905.1:118982547-118985120 GCF_008632895.1 Mastomys coucha | reverse complement strand
TTAAAAAGTCAACCTTAGAGAGATTTTTGAGCGAATGTGACACCGTGGCTCCGTGGTTTGCGGTGTCCAGAAACCTTACGGTGACCTGCTGAGATAAACTCGACAGGGACCTAGATTTTGCCTGAGAACAGAGTACCTTGAAGCCTGGAGTAAGACCGGTCTAGAAATTGGTAAGAGGTTGTTTAGAAGATCAGAGATGTTATAAAACAATCAAAGAGAGAGAATCAGCCTTAGAACTGCTGCAAGAAGAAAGATCTGAAAAGACAAAAAGTGATAAAGAAAGACAAAAGAAGGCCCCTCTTTATCCTGATCTAAAAATTTTTGAAGATTCAGAGGACACGGACTCTGAAGGGGAGCTACATGCTCTGATAGAACAGTTAGAGAGAACTGCTATGAAGAAAAGAGGTAAGAAAAGGGAAAAAGAGAAATCCCCGTTGGCCACAGTCGATGTAAGCGAAACCGCTGCTGTGCCGCCATCTTGTTCAACTCCACCTCCGTACCCGGAAGCTGTTCAGACGGCTCCGCTGGCTCAGCCTGTTCAGCCATCGAATGAAGAGAGATCTTTCTGCCCGGGGTTGTGGGCACAAGTTAGAACAGAATTACAATCTGCTTATCCTGTATTCCAAAACCCACAAGGGGAAAGGTATGAAGAACCGCTTGATTTTAAGGTAATCAAATCCCTTGCGGAGTCGGTTCGTACCTATGACATCACTGCCTCCTTTACAGTGGCTCAAGTAAAAACATTAGACAGACATTGCATGACGCCAAGTGACTAGAGTGGTTTGGCTCGCGCTTGTCTAAGTCCAGGACAATATCTTGATTGGAGAGCTTTCTTGATTGAATATGCTGCCGAACAAGCTGCCACTAATCTGAAGAATAGAATGCCAGCCTGAGATAAAGACATGCTGCTTAGTCAGGAGAGATTTGCTTATCAACAGATAAGATATCCCAATCAAGTTTATGACCAAATAAATCAGATAGCTATCAGGGCTTAGAAATCCCTTCCTAACAAAGGAGAAGTGAGTGGGAACTTAACCAAGATTCTACAGGGTTCCATAGAACCATTTTCAGACTTTGTGACACGATTGGTAGAAGCGGCAGAGAAAATTTTCGGCGATCCAGATGCCGCTATGCCACTGATAAAACAGTTGGCCTATGAGCAGTGCACTAAAGAGTGTAGAGCCACTATCACCCCTTATAAGAACAAAAGTATAGAAGCCTAGATGAAAGTGTGTAGAAAACTTGGGGGACCATTAACCAATGCTGGCCTTGCTGCCGCGATAGTACAGTTGACTAGAAGAAGAAGAAGAAATCCAAGAACTTGTTTCAAATACAAAAGAAAGAGACACCTTAAAAGACAGTGCCCTGAAAGAAGAAGTACAGAAAACACAAGAAGTAGACAACGCCCTAGGCAGCCAGAGTTATGCCCAAGATGTAAAAAAAGAAGCCATTGGGCTAACAAATGCCGCTCTGTAAAAGACATTAATGGCCAGCCTTTAACTCAAGGCTATGGTGGTACTCGTCCAAAAAACGGACAGCGGGGCCCGCGACCCCAGGGCCCACAAATATATGGGACAGTAGAGAGTCAAGACGAAGAACAGAGTCAGAAGAGATGGCCAACATTTCGCCATCCGAAAGACCGCGGAAAACCACTGCGGGTTCAACAAGATTAGACCTCCGCTCCACCACCAGACTCGTATTAACGCCCCAAATGGGGGTCCAGTTAATTGAAACTGATTTTAAAAGACCCCTTGAACCTGACACAGTGGGTTTATTGTTAGAGCGATCATCATCAGCCTTAAGAAGACTTATTGTACATCCTAGAATTATAGATCCAGATTACACAAGAGTGGTTAAGATTATGATATCTTCCCCACGTAGAATAACAACTATTTCTCCTAGAGATAGAATTGCTCAGTTGGTCATCTTACCGAACTTACATGATCGCTATGCGACAAGAGATCAAGAGAGAAGAAAAAGAGGTTTTGGGTCCACAGGCACAGATTTAACTTTTCTTTCCCTAGATTTAGACCAACGCCCAGTCTTAGAGTTAAAAGTTGATGGCAAAAAGATCCTGGGCCTCTTGGATACTGGAGCGGACAAGAGTATTATAACAAAAAAAGACTGGCCTTCAGGTTGGCCCATACAAGCCTCTTCTCAAACACTCCAAGGCCTAGGTTATACAAAAACTCCTGATATGAGTACAAGACAATTAAAATGACAAGATCAAGAAAGTCATTCAAGAGATATACAGCCATATGTACTTGAGCTCCCTATCTCCCTTTAGAGAAGAGACCTCTTAAAAGACATGAGATTTAAATTAAGTAATGAATACTCTGATTCTGCCCAACACATGATACAAGACATGAGATATGCTCCAAGTTTCAAAATAAAAAAGTATTTACAAAGAAAGAAGAGTCCAATACCTGTACAACAACGACAAAAGAGACAGGGCCTGGGTTTTTCCTAGTGGCCACTGAGGAAGACATTCCCATAACTTAGAAAACAGAAGATTCAGTGTGGGTTCCTCAGTGGCCTCTTTCCTCTGAAAAGTTACAAGCTGCTAAACAGCT
>NW_022196905.1:118979963-118981417 GCF_008632895.1 Mastomys coucha | reverse complement strand
TACAATGTAGTTTTAATAAAATGATTGATAACCATTATCCTAAACATCCATTGCTGTCATTTTTTAAAAAACACCCAATAATATTTCCCAAAGTCACATCAACAGTACCCCTTCAAGGGTCACCTAATGTGTTTACTGATGGCTCAAAGACAGACTGTAGAGCCTACTTGATAGAAAGACACGAGCCAGTGCTATGCCAATTTCAACCAGGCTCCCCCCAAATTATAGAGTTAAAAATAGTAATTGAGGTGTTTAATAGATGTCAGTTTACATTCAATTTAATCTCAGATTCGGCCTATGTAGTCAATACAGTCAAAGTATTAAAATTGACAGGTCCCATTAAAAATAGTAGTACCGTATGTGCCCTATTACATGAACTACAAGATTTAATCTGACAAAAAAAAAGGCGCTTTTATATCCAACATATCAGAACACATACAAGATTGCCTGGTCCATTAAGTGAAGGTAATGATAAAGTCGATCAATAGACTAGAATAGAATATATTTTTCTGGGCTCATCTTTAGACCAAACTAGACGATTTCATCAATCATTTCATGTAAATACAAGAACCTTACAACAAAAATTCCATCTATCCAAAACAGATGCCAGACAGGTGATATTAGATTGTCCTCAGTGTGTGATTCATCTTCATCCTCCTAGTGTGAGAGTAAACCCTAGAGGGTTAATGCCACTTAAGATCTGACAAATAAATGTCACCCACATTTCAGAGTTTAAAACCTTGAAATATGTTCATGTGTCTGTAGATACCTGCTCAGGTATCATACATGCTACACCTTTGAGTAGAGAAAAGGCTCACAATGTCATGGGACATTGCTTAGAAGCCTGGGCTGCGTAGAAAAAACCACAACAGCTAAAGACAAACAATGGGCCGGCTTATACGGCTCAGACCTTTGTCTCCTTCTACAGACAGATAGAGGTACAGCTTAATCATAAATTACCATATAATCCTCAAAGACAAAGAATTGTAGAGCGTACACATCACACCTTAAAAAAATGTTTACAAAAACAAAAAGAGAGAATAGGCCAAGGCCGTACACCCAAAGAGAGAATATCTCTGGCCTTATTTACTTTAAATTTTTTAAATTTAGATACTCAAGGCCGATCGGCAGCAGACAGACATCAAGATTCCCATGGTCCATCAAAAGACATGGTGAAATAGAAAGATATTTTGACAGGCTCTTGGCGAGGGCCTGATCCCGTGCTGACGTGGGCACGAGGTTCTGTTTGTGTTTTTCCTCAAGATCAACAAGATCCAGTGTGGGTGCCTGAACGCCTTGTGAGGAAGATTCGCCATGAAGACCTTCCTGGGGATCCTGGTGATGGTGGCAGTGATGACACCAGGAATGACCGAACCAAGATGGGAAATCCTGTCAGTGTTCCCGAAGCCGATGCCGGTCAGACATGATGCAACCGTGTTTCCACGCTTATTTAG
>NW_022196905.1:118977234-118978839 GCF_008632895.1 Mastomys coucha | reverse complement strand
TGGGATGTGAGTAGAAGATACAAGGCTTGTGTGTTACCTCGGTACAATATCAAAATTTTACAAAGGCTGCTAATCTGTCCAAACAATTGTCAAAGCTCCTCTTACAAGATTGGTCGGCGAATTTTGAAGATAAGATGAGAGAGTTAAGAGAGACGATCATCCACATTAACTCCACTCGGGTGGACCTGAGCCTGGCCAATGGTTTGACTTCCTAGATACAGACAGCGATAGATCATCTTAAAGAGTGGGCGGACATAGGTTCTATGGTGATACTGATGGTACTAGCCTCCCTAGTTTGCCTGTGGTGCATTTGCCACATGAGAGCCACACAAAAGCGCAATGCAGCCATGATTGTACAAGCCTTTGCCGCCATTGAGGCGGGCCAGTCCCCTCAGACATGGCTCGCTGTCATGAAGCCTTAATCATCACCGTGTTTAGTCCCTGCCCACTGAGATATTCGTTCCACAGATAGTAGGTCTGGTAAGTCAGTAACAGAGTAGATAGATAAGTCTCGGCCGCCTAAGACAAGACAGCCCCGGGTAGAGAGGCTGACCCAGAGACGGATAAGAGTTTGAACACCACCCTCCAACAAGCTCAGACCCGCCGTGAGACCCCCAGACTTGGGGGTTACGAAACCTTTCCAGAGACTCCTATCTACACTTTCTAAAAACAAAAAGAGAAAACTGTGGAGAGCTGCGAAGCACCGCACCTCAAAGATGGCGCTGGCCGCCGCCCCCCGCCAGTCTGATGGCGAGCACTCTTGTAGTAAACAACTCCTTATTTGGTTTTAGGCTGAGTCAACTGGCTTGCTTCCGCTATGTAGACCTGTTAGATAACACCACGTGGCTTTACCTGAGTGGCTGACCATACAATATTTAACCTGTGGGTTGGCTTTCCTCGGGGTCAGAAGATTGTTCAAAGGTTCCTGAATAAACTACATGAGAAGAGCCCGAGAGAGTGTTGCGTCATTCTTGCTGGTCGAGGGTGGTCGCGACAGTCCCTCCTTTCCTTGCTTCCTGTAAGCCTGGCACAGAACCGTCGGCTGTGACGGGCGTTCGAGGCTTCTCGCTTTATCCCTCCGTGACAGCAGTCATGTATGTTGAGGTTCTAGCTGGTACAGGATCCTTGTCTTGAGAAGTCCCCACTTGTCTCTTCACCCTGCTATGGCCGACGGCACACGGCAGCAGCACACGGCAGGTATGGCGGAACCCTGCACAGGTGTCTCTCCTCCTCATCCACCCTCCCTCCCAGCAACGGGTCAGGAGCCTGGGAATGTGCCTGCATTCCAAGTACAAGGTCTCTACCTCCTACTGGGGACAGGGAGACCGACTCTGCTCAGCCAATGGAGGCCAGGATCTAGCTTTAAAAGAGGCTAGCCAGCAGCACTCACTCCATGCCCACCACTGCCAGCCCTGACCCTTCACCCTAGATTCTTATAGATAGGGTAATAAAGCCAGAAAAGTCTCCAGATTGGCCCAGAATCACACAACTTAGAAGAGAAAGAGCCAGACTCCATGCCCTCCTTTAGGCAGGACCTCTCCAGTCTCCAGGCTCCTACTTCCATGGGTGTGGCTGGCTCTGGACTATACCAATCACCTTTTTTTT
>NW_022196905.1:118951763-118977222 GCF_008632895.1 Mastomys coucha | reverse complement strand
GGAAATCCGCCTGCCTCCGCCTCCCAAGTGCTAGGATTAAAGGCGTGCGCCACCACCGCCCGGCGTATACCAATCACCTTAAGGTGGTTTCAGGTACTTCTCACGTTCCCTCGGGCCAGCCAACTGGGGCGGGCAGCTCTCATTCGTGCCTAGCCTAGGCCAAGGAATGCCACAACCCTGTAGCTCTTGGTCCTTCTGAAAAACAGCAGATTGTGTTTCGCCTACTGGGGAGGGGACAGGAGCCCAGTCACCCATTTACAATGGAGACTCTATCCAAGCAAGCGAGGGCAGGGCGGGCAGAGCTGCGGGTCATGGTGTCCTTGGCACAGCCAGGAGCTGGCCTGGGCTGACCTGCCTTTCTCTTCCTGTGGCCTAGCCTCCCTGTGGTCTGGGAGTCCCTAGAGTTTCCCAAGGGGTCACCCTAAAGTAACCTGGAGCCTCTTGGTTCACAGGACTGTGCCTTCCACTGAAAACTGGGGTCTTGAAAAGATTCTGTCACCCATCTTGATGCCCATCCACCAACTTACTCACCCATCCACCCACCTATCCATCTATCCATGAATCCATCTACCCACCTACTCATCTGTCTGTCCATCCACCTATCCATCTATCCATCCATCCACCCACCCACCTACCCATCCATCCATCCATTTACCCATCCATCCATCCATCTACCTTTCCTTCCCTCCTTTTACTTACCTGAGAATCAAACCAAGCCAGAGCCAAGCGGTGGTGGCGCATGCCTTTAATCCCAGCACTTGGGAGGTTGGGAGGCAGAGGCAGGCGGATTTCTGAGTTCAAGGCCAGCCTGGTCTCAGAGTGAGCTCCAGGACAGCCAGAGCTACACAGAGAAACCCTGTCTCAAAAAAAAAAAACCAAAAGTAAATAAGTAAATAAGTAAATCAAGTAACAAAGCAGAGGAAATGGTGAGAGGAGGTCCCGCTGGTGCCTGTGACCTGCCGACTGCCTGGATCCAGGCAGGCCCCAAACTGGAGAACTCCATCCAAGCGCTCAGGGACATGAGCCAGCACAGGGATCTTCTCCCTGAGGAGCAGGCCTTCCCTCTCCTGCATGTCATAAGACAGTTCCCACACTGTCCCTGTGGACACGGTGCCAATGCACACTGCTCGTGAACACTTTGTGTGTGGACCGGGCAGGATGAATTCTTTGCTTTCGTAATTGCTGGAGAGGAGTTGGGACTGAGAAAATCCTTCCTGAATCCATCTATCCATGAATCTATCTACCCACCTACTCATCCATTTGTTTACCTATTCATCTGTCTGTCCATCCACCCATCCATCCATCCATCCATCCATCCATCTACCTTTCCTTCCCTCCTTCCCTCCTTTCACTTACCTGAGAATCAAACCAAGCCAGAGCCAGGCGGTGGTGGTGCCTTCGTGGGGACATTTGTCTTCCTGCTGGCTATGGAGGTCTTCTGTAGATAGGAGAGACAGTCACTAGGTCCCTGACTGTCTACTTCCATGCAGAAAGTAGATGCAAGCTGGAAACAATTTCTCCCGTGAAGGCCCAGAGACGTGGTTGCTTGAGGTCGGGTCACAAGGTGTCCATTGTACGTTCTGTATTTATGTTTTGTTTTTTCTGTTTTGGGTTCCGAAACAAGCTCTCACTGTGATCCAGGCTGCCCTTGAGTTCCCAATACCCCTGCCTCAAACCCTTTGTGTGTTTTGTTTTTAAGCCTCTTCTGCCAGGTAAACAGTCTTAATTTGCATTTCTGAGGTTCCTCCTTCCCCTTCCCTCAGGCTCCAGGAAGATCTGGCCCTGACTGGGCTGCCCAGCCTTTGATGGTGGCGGTAGGGATGGAGTTCAGTGTTTGGCTCCAGAGTTCACTCTGGCTTTCTTTCTATCACTGGAGTTTAGTCATCTGCCTGGGGCTATCCTGGGGAATAGAGACAATGGAAATTTCCCATCTGAGGTCCTTCCTTTCTTTGCTGTCCCCCACATCTCGGTTATTGACAACCACGACTCCTTTGACTACGTCCAGGCATCTATCTCCCCACTACAGAATACAGCTACACAAAGAAGGTGTGTATGCGTGTATGTATGTGTGTGAGTACATGTGTGTGAGTACGTGTGTGTGTGTGTGTTTGTGTATGTGTGTGTGTTGCAATGGAACCTGGGGAGCTATGAGGGATCTGATGACAGCCACCTGGGGCCAAGCACATAGCATCCAGCAGAGTCAGTAGAGCTGGGGCCACTCTCAGACTGTGACTTGAATCATGCACCAGGGAGGAGGGAGGTCCCAGTCCTCAGAGGTATGCAAGCAGAGGCCCCCCCCTGCCCCCTGCCAGTGGGATCCAGCTTCCTTGGCCATCCTGAGCCTACAGTGTAGAACCCAGACCCTTATACTCATTGCCTGAGCCCTGAGACCCAATTCCAAGAGACTGTGGAATTGTAGGGGAGAGCCAGGGTCTTCCAAGGGCCTGGGCTATCCAAGGTTGTATGTTTGTTTTGTTTTGTTTTTCGGAGTCAGGGTTTCTCTGTATAGCTCTGGCTGTCCTGGAACTCACCCTGTAGACCAGGCTAGCCTCAAACTCAGGCATCCACCTGCCTCTGCCTCCTGAGTGCTGGGATTAAAGGTGTGTGCCACCACCACCTGGCTACCACCCACGTTCAGTATAGCGTAGGACTGTCTGGAAGACAGGGGCCACTTACCTATCTCTCTCCCACCAACCCATGCATCTACCTACCACCCATCAACAAATGTATGTTTCAAAGATTTTTTTTCATTAAAATTTTGTTTTTATGTATATTTTTATATATATTTCATGTGTATGGGCATTTTGCATTCAAATCTGAGCACTATGTGCATGCAAAACTCATGGAGGCCAGAAGTGGGTGTTGGATCTGATGGGTTTGGGTGGCTGGCGGTGGGACGCGTCTGCAGACACCAGGCTTAGACAGTTCCACGTGCAAGAGGTTTAATTAAGAGGAAGTAAGGAGATAGCTGCGCAGAAAGAGAGAGAGGGGAGAGAGAGAGAGAGAAATGGAGGAATTGTCCCATATATACGGGTTGTGACGTAGTAGTCCCAGGTAAAGGTGGGAGTTGAACCCAATGGATTCTGGGAATATGGTGGCCGTTGCCCTGGGGACAGGTCTGTGGACCCGCCCATATATCTGCTGCAGGTTCTGGATGCTAACAGGATCCCCTGGGAAAGGAGTTACAGATGGTCGTGAGTCTTTGTGTGGGTGCTGGGCACTGAACTTGGGTTCTCTGCAAGGCCAGCCGGTGAGTAACTGAAGAGCCATCTCTCCAACCTCCAAGATGTGTGTGTGTGTGTGTGTGTGTGTGTGTGTGTGTGTGTGTCTGTACATGTGAGTGCAGTACCTATAGGGGCCAGAGGGGGGGCGATAGCTTCACTTGAGCTAGGCTGCAGGCAGTTTTGAGCTGCTAACCGTGGCTGCTAGGAAACGAACTCAGGTCCTCTCCAAGATCAGCACCCAGAATTAACTGCAAAGCTACGTCTCCAGCCCTCTGTGTGTTCTTGCCCTTCTGTTTTTCTGCTTTCAAAGCAGGATCTGGTCATGTACCCAAGACTGGCCTCAAACTTGCCACCCCCCTGCTTTGACTCCTGAGTCTTGGATGACAAGGGTATGCCTCTTCACCTGGCTTGGAAGGAAGCCTATTAGGACCCAGTCTCATCAGAGCTGCTGTCAGAGAGGTTTGAGGGGAGGGGGTCACTGCTGCTCTACTCCAATAAGGAGAAACCGAGGCACAAGAAATATTCAGAGCCTGAGGTTGGCTACACAGCTATCTGTTTCCATGTTGATGATCCCTGTGAGGAGGATAGTAGATGGTAGGTGACCCCACCCACAGGAGCCTGGACACGGAAGGGAAGGCCACTGGGGCTGGTGCAGCTTGAGAAGGGCAATCAGGCCCCTGGGGACAGCTCGGCTGTGTCACTGCTGCCTCAGTTTCTCCTTCATGAAACCCAAGGCTTTTGGTGACAGTGAAAATAGACATCGAAGTAGACAATGGTAGGGAATGAAATGTCTACCCACGATGCCCGAAGCTCAGCCCACACACTCAGGGTTTATCTGCAGAGTTACTGTAGGACCAGCTTGCCATTTCCGCCCAGTTTCCCTACATGATGGGAACAGTGTTCCTGGTGGGAGGAAAGGCGTGTGCGAGGACCGCTCTGTACTATGCCTGGTGCCTGTGGGGTGGGGACACCGCATGGTGCTGTCTTGCCACGACAGAGTCCTTGTGGGTTCACAGATGACACAGGAGGTGTGAGAACAGCGGGTGACCAGTCTCTGCTTGTCTCAGGTGGCAGGTGGCAGGTGACAAAAGCAAAGCTTGCTGCTGACTGTGTCTACCAGCCCTGCAGGAGCCTTGTTGACTGAGGTAACAAGCAGGCTGTGTTGTGGTCGGGAGTGGGGGGGCTCTGACTCCTACCCCTGTGAAGCCCTCCCCACGGCCCGCAGCTGTGGAAAAACCGCAGATTCTGCCTTTTCCTGAGCAGGACCCCAGTGACTTTCTACAAACTGAGCTCCTTCCTGCCCAGAGATGACTCAGACGAATTCACTGGGGTGGAGGGAGGTATGTGTGTGTGTGTGTGTGTGTGTGTGTGTGTGTGTGTGTGTGGCGGCGAGCTGCAGCTGCCATCCTGGATTCATCTGGAAGTGCTGGCTCAGGACATGGAGTTGCCACACTTCTCCAAGGTCACAATCCCTCCACTCTCTCCCGGGCTTCTCTTCTCCTCTAGGTCTTGAGAGACCTCTACCTGAAGAAGAAGCCAACACCTTCCCCCAGCCCCTCCCCAGAGATGTCTGTAGTGGCCTCTGTACCCCTGTTCCAGTAACAGCAGCTAGAGGGAATGGGGGGTGGGGAGGGTGTCTCTTCAGTTGTTCCATCAGTAAATTATTCAATCAACAAACTTCCGAGCTCGTACTCATCTGTTCCTAAGGGAGGTGTCAAGCTAGGTGCTTGTGGTAAGAAGTAAAATACAGGCATTGTCTTCCCTGTCAAAAGAATCCCAGCCTCCCAGGAGACCTGCTTACAGATAAAGAAAGCAAGACTCTCAGGCCAGTTTTGGCTAAAGGGAATTGTATAATCATCATGTCATGTGACTAAAAAAATTAAGTCCAAACTTTCAGGTATGGCTTGATCCAGGCACTCAAAACATTTTCCAGGGGCTGGGGAGACAGCTCGATCAATAAAGCTCTGGCTATGCACAAATAGGCTTTGAGTTCAGTATCCAGAGTCTACATAAGAAGCCAGGCATGGCAACACATGTGGGGGGCAGAGGCAGAAGGGTCCATGAGGCACGAGAGAGTGGAGGCCATCGGAGAGAGACACTGCCTGAAAAGATAAGGTGGAAATAGCGTGTGATGGTGCCTGTCTTTAATCCCAGTGCGGGGGAGGCAGAGGCAGGAGGATCTCTGTGAGTTCAAGGCCAGCCTAACCTACAGAGTGAGTTCCAGGAAGTAACAGATCTACAGCAGGGAGAGAGGGGCCATGGGGAACCCCCTAGTTCTTTCCTAGCATCTTGGCTTTGAGCTGTGTGGCCTTTGGTGGATGGAGCAACCTCTCGGGTCCTCCTTTTCTCATCAGTAAAAAAAAAAAAGCGGTCAGTAGTCCCAGCTGTGCCTCTTCCTGGGTTGGGACCACCCTTGAACAAGGCAGCACTGGCTTTGAACTGGTCCTGACCTGTTTCCCCTGCCCTAAGCAAAGGAGCCTGGCAGGGGGGTTGGCTGGGCTCTCTGCCTTTGGCTCTAAGAGAGGCTCTCCCTTATCTGGGTGTGAAATGGAGTCTTTCCTGATGACTCAGACTTCAAAGGAAGGGCAGGGTGTGACCTTCTGGGCTGGGCTTCCCACAGTAAGAAAGCCTTGATAGAGGGCCAGGGAGGCTGGCTTCTCCCTTTGGCTTGGTTTGGAGAAGGCCAGGCACCCTTCTCGCACCAGGGGCTTCTCTCTGAGCCCTCCACCAGGCCCCAGAAACAAAGCTTACTGTCACCACCCCGCCCCCCAGGCCACCGGTCCTCAGCACATCCTCCTGTGTTCCCAGAGACTGCTATTGGATGCATTTAGCTCTCATTGTATATAAAGAAGACAGAACGTGTGGTCAGAAGTAAGCTTCCTGAACATAACACAGAGTCGTGTTTCAGGTTCTTTGCATTGTGGCTGTGCCCCTCTGCCTAGGGACACACATCTTTAAATCCAGATGTGATTCCAGTGTCCGCCATTGTGGGGAATGTCTCTCATCCCCCAAGTCCCTCGAGCCGCTAAGCTCCGGGGTTCCTCCTCTTCCCCAGGCACTAGTCTGCGCCCTGTTACTGCCTTTGTGAGTTTGACCTTGAATTCCTTCCTCCTCCTGCATCTACCTACCTTGGGGTGTCAGGATGTTGGGTGTTGGAGGCCAGCCGGCCACATCCAGCTCCAGCCCTGGATGCTCCTGGGTGTTGGGGCCCCTCCCTAGCGGACTACCTCAGCCTACCAGTTTAGCTGGAGGGGTACAGCATGCTGTGAGGAGCAGTGTACACACTTGGCTGCTCCCTAGGAAGAGCCCGCCTCCTCCTGCTCCATTTGACTAGGAATTCAAGCCCTTGAGCCATGAAGGTGTGTATCACAAGTCCCCAGATATGTTCCTGCTGGCCTGGCCCATGCTTGTAGACTCGGCCCACTGTCCAGCTCGTTCACTGAGATGTTCCCACGGAAGGAAACGAGGAAACACCTTTTCCTCAAGATTTATTTTTATTGTCTGTGTGAGTGGTTTGTTGGCAGGTCAGGCTTCGCACCATGTGCACACAGTACCTGCAAAGGCCAGAAGAGGGCGCTGTATCCCCCCTAGAACTGGAGTTACACATGGTTGTGAGCCAGCGTGTGGGTGCCCATAGTTGAGCCTCAACCTCCTGAAAGGCAGCCAGTGTTCTTTTTTTTTTTTTTGAAACAGGGTTTCTCTGTATAGCCCTGGCTGTCCCAGAACTCGGAACTCACTCTGTAGACCAGGCTGGCTTCAAACTCAGAAATCTGCCTGCCTCTGCCTCCCAAGTGCTGGGATTAAAGGCATGCGCCACCACCGCCCCACTCAGCCAGTATTCTTAACCACTGAATCATCTCTCCAGATCCACAGCGACAGGCTGAGTAACTGAAGCCAACTGCAGGGAGAACATGCCGAATCAAGAATGGACAGGGTTGGGATAGAAGGCTCAGAGTGGAGCCAGAGACCCTACAGTGTACCATGGTCACGTGATCTGTCCCCAAAACCTTACTGGTCCCCCTCCTTCTCTCCCTGCCCTGCTTCCTGAACATAACACAGAGTCCTGTTTCAGGTTCTTTGCATTGGCTGTGCCCTCTGCCTAGGGACACGCATCTTTAAATCCAGATGTGACTCCAGGATGCATTGCCGTCCAGCCTTGGCCCAAATGTCACCTTTCCAAGAAGAGCCCTGCCATACCCTTCGCACTATGTGCATGCGGGGTACATCTGAACACATCCCCAAGATGGATGACCCTCAACTATAACATAGGACTGGGGGTGTTGCTTAAAGGAGGAGAGCCTTTTTAGAATGTTTGAGGCCCTGAGTTCAAACCCTAGCCTTAGAAGAAAGAGAGAGCTGGGCGGTGGTGGCGCACGCCTTTAATCTTGGGAGGCAGAAGCAGGCAGATTTCTGAGTTCGAGGCCAGCCTGGTCTACAGAGTGAGTTCCAGGACAGCCAGGGCTACACAGAGAAACCCTGTCTCAAAAGAAGAAGAGGAAGAGGAAGAGGGAGAGGAAGAGGAAGAGGAAGAGGAAGAAAGAGAGAGAGAGAAAGAGAGAGAGGTAAATGGCGAAGATCAGATAGAGACCTGCATGGCTCCATTGACGTGAATAATTACATATAATCATGTAAATTGTCTGCTTACAGCCATATCAATAAAGGTCCCTGCCACGTGTGGCTAGAACCCTTGAACTCTGACTATAAAACAGAGAAAAAGAATTTTAGGTGTCACCTTGTTTTACCAAATTTCAGTCCAAGTAAAAGTGTGATGGCTCATACAGCATCTCAGAACACTGGAGCCTGAGGCAGGAGGATCACCAAGAATTCAAGAGCAGTCAGGACTGGGGAGCAAGATGCTATTACTAACCGCCTCTCTTCTCATTAAAATTAAATCAGAAGATGTTTTTGGCAATATGGACAGAAATCCTGACAGCAAAGTATATTTGGGACCTGGGTCCCAGGGAAATGTTCATCTTTGTAGGATAGATAGTTCGGCACTATGTTAAGTTATTTGTGTGTGTGTGTGTATGTGTGTGTGTGTGTGTGTGTATGTGTGTGTGTGTGTGCGCACATGAATATAGAGGCCAGAGGCTGAAGTCACTGTCTTCCTCTGCATCATTCATTCATTCATTCATTCATTGTATGCATGTACCATAGGACACATGGAAAGATCTAAGGACAAATATTAGGCGTCCGGTCTCTTCCTCCATCGTGTGGGTCCCTAAGGATTATCAGACTTTTCAGCAAGCACCTTTCCCCAGAGAGCCCTCTCTCCAGCCCCGACCTTATTTTTTAAGAGTCTCTCACCGCACTTAGAACTCACTAGCTCCGCTAGGCGGGCTGGCGAGTGAGCTACTGAGATCAGCTGTCCACCACCTCCCTGGCCCTGGTTTCATAATCCTATAAACAACTGGTGACTCTGTCTCCTCAGAGCTGTGGGCCTTGGGCCCTGGGCTTTCTGTTGGCTATGAGGATGGCTATGGGCAGCTCTCACATATAGATTCCAAAATCTCAATATGGACAAACGCTTGTGAATATCTCAGGGACAGGTTTTTTTTTCTTCTTTTTTTTAATGATTTCTCTCTTTTTATTTTATGTGTATTGGTGCTTTGCCTGCATGTGTGTCTGCATGACGGTGCTGGGTCCACTGGAACTGGATTTACAGTTGTGAGATGCCATTTGGATGCTGGGAAGCGAACCAGAGGCCCCTGGAAGAGCAGCCAGGGTCTTAACTCCCGAGCCATCTCTCCAGCCCTCAGGGACAGTTTGTAGGTGGCTCCAACTCTGTCTGAGTAACTTATGGGATTGAATTGGATTATAATGAATTTAAAATTATTTGCACCTGGCGTCTGTCTATTCCTGTAGCTTGGCATGGCAGCTGGTTTGTTTTAAGTCCCCGGGTCTGTCACATGACCTCTGTGACCATGGCTCGCAGGCAGATCTACCTGCCAGCCTTTCTCCATCACCTCCCGCTCTGACCTCGATGGATTCTTTGTGTGCTGAGCCTGTCATCCATAGAATCCCCAGGCACAGGAGGTCATCTACAGCCAAGCTACCTCCACTCCTTGCTCTTTACCTGCTGCAGCTGACTGGGCATGTGTCCCCCTGCTGGCTGAGGGCAGCTGAAGGTCAGACCATCAGGGGGGACCTGCAGCGTTCTCGCTTAGAAAACATGATCGATATGGCACGAACCACTGGTGGCCAGCCAGCTTCCCCGGTGCAGGTGCCACCAACTGGGACAAGGAATCAAACTAGGATGCTGGTGACAACTCTGGGCTCCCCGGCTGCTTAAATTTGTTTTAAAAGCTGTGGTTTGCCACAATAGAGGCAACAGGAAATGGCCACTTGAGTTGTCTGTAAACACTCCGTTCCATGGACTCTGTGCCTTGCCAAAGATGTACAGCAGCCGTCTCTGCAGGCTGCTTCCAGAATCTTCGCCCTCCTAGTTCAATGGCTTAAAGCCTCAGGCAAGGGGGATCTACTTGCCCATGCCTCCTGAGTGCCGGGAGTAAAGGCTTGCACCACCACCATCCAGCAACCGTGCGAGGCTTAAAGGTATACACCACCACTCCAGTGTCAGCCCTGGTTTTCATGAGGCAGGGGGAATCTGGCCTCCCTCCCAGCCTGAAGGAACTGACCTCAAGTCTAGGGCCACTGACCAGGGACCAAATAAAGCAGCTCTGCACTCCTCCTGGGTCCAGCCTGGTTTTCAATGGTTGATCAGAATGAGTCAGGGCCTTTGCAGAGACACGAACATTCTCAGAAAAAATTTTTTTTTGGTTTTTTGAGACAGGGTTTCTCTGTGTAGCCCTGGCTGTCCTGGAGCTCACTCTGAGACCAGGCTGGCCTCGAACTCAGAAATCCGCCTGCCTCTGCCTCCCAAGTGCTGGGATTAAAGGCATGCGCCACCACCGCCCGGTGAGATCTTTTTTTTTTTTTAAGTTCAAGAGGAATGCTCAGTAAGCAGTAGATGGGGAACATCGAGCTGACTCTGGTCTCTGTGTCTCTGGTCTATGTTAGCATGATGTCTACACGGAGCCAGGCAGTGCATTTGCTTGGGGAGAGACTCCCCAACACCCCCACCCCCTCCCAGGACCGGTCCTGCTCAGCTGCCAAGAACCACAAGGCGTTCTGAGTCAACCAAGTATTTTGACTTCAACCTGAGCCAGGTTCCTGTCTATAGAATGGGTCCACCATGGTCCTCAATCTTTGAGGTTCTCCTAGGTCAGGGGAGCCCTGTGCACACATGGACTCAGTGGGTACAAAGGCATCTTAGGGGAGCAGGGATGGCGCTGGTGAGCAAGGGCTTAGCGGAGGCTTCCACGAGGTATCTATCTGACTCCAAGCCTGGCCAGCTCCTGAGCTCCTGCGGCTAGGAACCTCTTGTGGCTCCAACCCCAGGACATCCAAATGTGGCTGCCTGCCGAGAGATGGGTCTGTTCCCAGCAGGTGCATACATCTAGACGTTTGGCCCGCCTCCCACCCCAGTTGGGGGTGCTACTGTGAGAGACTGTAGAACCTTGGGGATCTGTGGTCTAGCTGGCTTAGTGGCTCTTCTCTGTGGGCAGGCCTTGGTTGTGTTTCCTTCTGGTTATGGCCAGAGCTCTTTGTGTCGCTAAGGTGAGAGAAGCCGTGTACACTCCTGCCACCCAAGACAAAGTCATTCACTGTGGCAGTCCCTTCTGGGATGGGCAAGAGCCAAAACCAAAACCCCCCCTCCCGCTGTGCTGTAAGCCCTGCTGTAGCCCAAGCAGCTTCCCCCTCATCTTGAGCTCAGTCAGGAGAAGGTGGGTTTTGCTTCCGTAACAAATGACCCCTAAATCCCAGCCCTTGATGGATAGAGCGGTGCTTGTTGTAAGGGATGAGTCAGGGCTGTGAAGACAGCTCTGCGGGCGACACATCACTGTGAGGTGGGCGGTTCAGATCCCTGGGACCCGGGTAAATGCTCGCCTGTATAATGCCAGCAGTCAGAGGTGGAGCTGCGCGTTCCTCAGAGCAAGCACCTAGACAAGCTCTGCAATCAGTGAGCTCTGGGTTCAAACTGGAGATCCCGTCTCAAAATACTCAATAGAAAAACCACCAGGGCCAGCTTCTGTATATCACATACTTATACACACACACACACACACACACACATATACCACACATACATACACACACCACACACACCTACACACCACACACATACACCACACATACATACACACACCACACACACCTACATACCACACACACACACACCACACATACATACACACACCACAGACACAGACACACATACACACCACACACATACCACACACACACACATACACACATACACACACCACATACATACACCACACACACATACACACACACACACACCATACATACCACACACAAATACACTCACACATACCACACACATACACACATACTCATACACACACATACACACATGCACATATACACACACACATACACACACCCGCACATTATACACATACACACACAATACAGACACCCCACACATACACACATACACACCACATACACATAGACACACAGGCACATATACAAACAT
Source organism: Mastomys coucha (assembly GCF_008632895.1). NCBI lineage: Eukaryota > Metazoa > Chordata > Mammalia > Rodentia > Muridae > Mastomys > Mastomys coucha. The sequence continues at coordinate 118,965,432 of NW_022196905.1, read as the reverse complement.
ACACACATATACACACACGCACATATACACACATATGCACATGCATACACACACATACACACACACCACACACATACACACATGCACATATACAGACACACATGCACATATACAGACACACATACACACACACCACACACATACAAACACATACACACACATATAAACACACACACATATGCACGCACATACCACACACATACACATATATGTACATACACATACACACAGAGACACACACACAAGGGATGTGAATCTGACTAAATCTTATACTGTCTCTCCCTCATCCCTCACTCCAGCCTTGCTCCATAGCTCAGGCTAGCCTCAAACCTACCCCTTCGTGCCTTCACCCTCCAAGTGCTGGGATTATAGGCACGAATCACCACACCCAGCTTAACATTCATTCTTAAACTGGCGCTCCACCTCTGCTCAGATTCACTGCCCAGAGAATCAGAAGGGAGTGGTTCGCCTCCGCACCTTGAGTAATTGTTACCTTCACCTTCTGTGGGATGAAAAAGGAAGCCCAGGGAGGGAAGGTACCTTGCTCAAGGACACACAACAATGACATCTTCCCCAAGTCCTCAAGAAAACCTTCACTTGCTGAGCACGGTGGCACACACCTTGAAGCCAGAATTCAGGAAGCAGAGGTAGGAGACGGAACTCAGAGTTTGAGACCAGCCTGGTGCACAGAGCAAGTTCCGAGTCAGCCAGGGCTACATATTTCAAAATAAAACAGAAACAACCTTCATCTCTCCTTCTACCCTACATAAATCTGGGACACACACGCGCGCGCGCGCGCACACACACACACACACACACACACACGAACACCAGTCAGCGCCCAAGCCCTGGGTGCACCACCCTGCTTGCACACAGAATGGTAATTTGGGGCAGGAGGGGCCCAGGGGCCTCTCTTATTCCCTCTCTAGGGACTGAGATCACTGTGGCTTCCTGTCCCCGTGTCGTGATTCATGGCGCATCTAAGGTGCCCGCCACAGCGTGAGCTCATCCAGATCCTGTCTATTGTCTGAGCCGCTCCAAGAGACACATCTGAGGCTGGGGATCACAGTGGCTGATTTATGACGCGAGCCTCCCCACGGCTAAGGCAGAGGCAGAGCTGCTGAGCTCAGAGAAAGATCTGGTTGGCTTGCTTAATCCCCAGAGGAGCGGGAGCCCGAGGCGAGCCGAGATGAGCAAAGGTTCTGGATTCTCCAGGCAGACGGGCGCATCCTGTTTCCTGCAGCGGGGGGTCCCAGGAGGGAACTGAAAGCCGTGGGGTGGCAGATGGCTCATGGCATCTTGAACTTGCCACTGCTGGAGATGGGCCCCAGGCCCCCTTCTTGCAGCTCTCATCTCTGCCAAGCTGAACCATCTGTCTAGGACGGACTCAGGACTCAGGGTCACCCCTGGCTGCTTCTCCACCCCCACCCCCCAGCCTGCTCTGTAACCAATTCATTAGCCAGGACCACCGTTCCTGGTTCCAGCCACCTTTGTTGCCTGGACTCATGCACTAATCCAGTCCTCTGGGTTTCCAGTGGCGGCCACAGCTCCCCCCACCAGCTTCATCTCTCCAGCAGCAGTCCGTTAAATCTGTCACAGCCTAAAGCATCTACTTCTCTCCTCCTGGGACTCCACTTTCCTCAGAGCAAAGATCCTGGTTGCCTTCCCCTCACACCAGTGACCGCCTCCCTCACACGGGTGACCCCTTTTGCCCTCCACATCTGCCTTCCTGATGGCTTCCACCGGTTTTGGAGGCAGCCCTGCCTCTGGGCCTCTGCCTAGGCTGGCTGTTCTACATCCAGAGCTGCTCCTGGCCGGAGCTCCCCTCTCTGCAAGTGCAGGCAAAAATCAGATCTTCTTGCTTGGGCCTTTCTGCTGCTTGCAGCTGGACGTCCCTCTGCACCCACACCCCCCAGCCCCACCCTATTCCCACTCTGCATTTTTCCAGGCTTGCTCAGGATTGTGGCCTGTCACTAGCTCAGAACTGACACATAGCAGGTCTCTCTGACTGTCTACCAAATGTGTACTTTTTTTTTTTTTGGTTTTTCGAGACAGGGTTTCTCTGTGTAGCCCTGGCTGTTCTGGAACTCATTCTGTAGACCAGGCTGGCCTCGAACTCAGAAATCCGCCTGCCTCTGCCTCCCAAGTCCTGGGATTAAAGGCCACCACCACCCAGCCTAAATGCGTACATTTACACCTACAGTTGGCCAGGTATCGGGGAGACTAGGGTCCCAGCAGACAGCAGATGCAAGGTATGGTTGAGCACTGGGTTCAGGAAGGCGGCTGGCCCCCTGGTGTGGCCTCCGATATGGCCAAGACTGGGATCCAGGAAGTGGGCTAGGAATGCAATGTGCCTTCCCACCTGGCTCCGAATCCGCTCCACAGCCAGGGCTAGGTGCTGTGTGATGCTTGGTCAGTTTCGGAACTTCTCTGAGCCTCACATCGCACAGGTCTGTCACATGTTGCTCTCGGGGTGGTGGTGAGGTCAGGTTAGGAGTATAGCCTGTTCTCCCGTCTTCCCCTGGGAGGAAGAGAAGACCCACCTGTCTTCCATCCTGTTGTGATGCCTCTGTGCCCAGGGTCGGTAGCTGCTGTGACTGAGTTGAGGCTCAGCCTTAGGCCCCTGGCCTTCCTGCTTTCCAGCCTTTTTTCTTTATGAGCAAGTCTCTGGCCACAGGACCTTTGCACCTGCTGGACTTGGTCTGTTGTCTTCTTTCCTTTCCCTGTCCCTACCGCCCACGTGTGCACGTGGTAGGGACACATACACACACACACACACACACACACACACACACACACACCCTGCCCCGCCCCGCCCCCTGCCCCCGGGGTCCCTTAGGAGCCTCCCTTTCCCTAGGTTTGGCTGACTCCCTGCTGCGGGTCCCCATGCTCTGAAAAAAGAAACTCTATTTAAGACACGAAGAAAGGGGCGGGGGGGGGGGGGGGGGGGGGGGGAGAAGGGAGTTGTGCCACAAGCTCTGACACAGAGACTCAGCTACAGAAACAGCCAGCCAGCCCCCAGATGGCGAGAGGCCCCGTGGGAGGCAGCTGCAGCTGTCACATGCACAGATGGGAGGCGGGACACTGGGTGCCAGGGCTGAGGGAGGGGTGGAGCTGGGACTCAGCAACAGAGCGACTGCTGAGGGAGACGAAACCCTTCTGGAAAGGGGCGGCAGGGATGATTTCACAGAACAATGGCTGCCCCGTAAACATCACATGCAAACACACACACACACACACACACACACACACACACACACACGTGCACACATAGGTACACACAACCACACACAAATACTACACATGTAATACACGTGCACACATGCACATGTGAACACACATCAACACACACATATACACACCCACATACATGCACAAACATTCCAGCCCCGGTGCAGGGCAGGCTCTAGAGCAAGAAAGGACCAGCCTGAGGCTTCCTCCTGTCCCCCTTTCTCAGAAAGTCTGTCTTGGGAAAACCTCTCTCGCTTTGCCTAGCCTCTGGAGCTGCGGTCTATCAGAGGTTATTTTTTTTTTCCTGGTGCTGAAGATCAAAGCCATCGCCTTATGCTAAGCAGAAATCCTACCACTGATCTATGGCTCGTTCTTTCTTTTTTTTTTTTTAATTATTATTTTGATTTCGTGTGTATAGGTGTTTTTCCTGAATGAATCTTTTGCTATGAGTATGTAGTGCCCACAGAGGTCAGGGGAGGGAGTCTAACCCCTTGGAACTAGAGTTACAGATGGCTGTGAGCTATCAGGTGGACGCTGGGACTCAAACCCAGGTTGTCTGCGAGAGTGTCCAGGGCTCCTTATTACTAAGCCATCTCTCCAACCTCCAGTTGTCTTACTATGTTTTTTTGGTTTTGTTTTGTTTTTTTGTTTTTCGAGACAGGGTTTCTCTGAGTAGCCCTGGCTGTCCTGGAACTCACTCTGTAGACCAGGCTGACCTTGAACTCAGAAATCCACCTGCCTCTGCCTCCCAAGTGCTGGGATTAAAGGCATGTGCCACCACCGCCTGGCTACTATGTTTTATTTTAAGGCAGGGTCTCACTAAGTCGACCAGGCCACCCTGAGCTCACTGTGTGGCCTAGAATTCCCCCCTCCCCCTGCCCCTTGCCACAATCTCCCAAGTTGCTAGAATGTCAGCCTACCTCATCAGGCCTGGCCCTGGCTGTGGTTATCTCTCCTGATTGTCTGTGTATGATGTGTATATGTGGCATGCCACGTGGAGGTCAGATGACAACTCTGGGGGGCAGATTCTCCCCCTCTACCTACTCATGGGTTCTAAGAATCAAACTGAAGTCTCTGGGCTCCCGTGGGGGTGCTTTTAGCCAACACCATCGGCTGTGATTTTAAAGCATACAGCAGGGACATCCCTTCAAGGTAGACTGCAGGAAGCATCGTGAGTTGCTAACATCCATGGTGAGGCTGAAAAAAATGACACGATCCTTTAGAAAGCATACAGCTTTTACTGAGGTCCTGAGTTCAATTCCCAGCAACCATACTGGACTTCAGCTCCAGGGACTTTGATTCCTTTGAGGTTTTGCACACATGCACACATATACACACAAACACACACATATACACATACCTACATATATATATACACATACACACACATACACAAATACGCACATACACATATATGCACATGCATATACATATGTACACACATATATTTACACATACATATACACAATACATGTATACATCACATATGTACATATGTACTCACACACATGTGTACACATATACACATACACGCATACATACATATACACACACATACCCACATATGTACACATATGCACATATACATGCTTACATACACTTCCTTAAATCTTTAATTTAAAAATCTGGTGCAGCAGAGAGTTCACCACCCACATTCTGCTGGGTGAAGAGGTAGGGTGAGGCACAGGATACTGGGCCTCATTTTTCCTCCCTGTGTCCCCTCTGCACTGGTTTAACATCCATGGTGGCTCCCTGTGGCCTGACTCCTGTTGGCCTAGCCCGTCAGAGTGTGGCTCACCGTGGCCTGGAGCTCGGCCACCAGGTGTCCTTCCACAGCCAGGAGAAGACCCACTCTGGGAGCTAACAGCAGAGAGTCATGCCTAGCATTTTCCTGCCCTGGGGCCCCATTCACCCCAGATGAACCTCACATTTTTAATGCTAAACATCACCTGTCCCAGAGAGACTCTTGACCTCAAGAGCCACTTACCAACCACTTGGCCACAAGGCCACACCTGGAAGCTGTCAGGCTAAGGTGGGAGAGGACCAGGAAGAATGTGTGGATGAAAGCCCAGGGTCCTGGTGGCAGCAGGAGACAGAAAGATCTGAAGTAGCCAGACCTCCACATCTCCTGTGCCATCTAGCAGGAGGCAGGGCACACCCAAGAGAGAGCTTGTGTGTGTGTGTGGGGGGGGGGGTCACTCACCTCTCCACAGGGAACTTCTGGGGCCTTTCCTCCTGTGTTATTTCCTTCCCTCTCCATTTCAGCCCCACCCCTGCAACTCAGGAGAGTGGGACTCAGAGAGGGCAGCAGCTGGACCAAGATCACACAGCAAGGTGAGGTGACACACTGAGTCCTTGAGGGGCAGGACATAGGACCCTGGGTGATGGCGGGATGGGTCAGGCGACAGGTCTCTGGGCTCACACCAAGAGAGTGGTCACCATGAGCCCTCCAGCTGTGCCCACACGGGAGACATGGGCCTAAGTAGGGTGCTGGAATTGACTGAAGTCCCTTCCAGTGTCCTGTGACCACGAGACCCTGGAGGGGTCCTGGAGGGATCTGTAGCAGTCCCACTGTGCAAAGTCTATGTTGCAAACTGCACAAAAGCAACTTTTGTTTATTTTTTCTTTCCCTTCTTTCTTTCTTTCTTTCTTTCTTTCTTTCCTTCCTTCTTTCTTTCTTCCTTTCTTTCTTTGTTTCTTCCTTTCTTTCTTTCTTTCTTTCTTTCTTCCTTTCTTTCTTTATTTCTTTCTTTCTGAGACAAAGTTTCTCTGTGTAACCCAGGCTGTCCTGGAACTTGCTTCTTAGACCAGGCTGGCCTCAAACTCTCAGATCTACCTGCCTCTGCCTCCTGAATACCGGGATTAAAGGCATGTGCCACCACCACCAGGCTTACAAAAGCAGATTCTATTGAGGCGACCAGAGGAGACCCCACTCCCTGGCTTGCCCATCCACTCTGGAAGAAGAAAGTCTTTGGGTGGGAGTGGGGCCGGCATGTGACATCCCCCTCCCCCAGGAAGCAGGTGTCTTAGTGGGACACTAAGTACCCCAGTGGGACACCAGGGATGGGAATTGTAGCTGTTCCGATGCTCACTCAGCTCACCTGACCCATGTGGGCCACACAGTTCCCGTTCCCATGAGAGCTAGCAGCTCCAGCTTGAGAATTGTATAGTCTCTGCCTGAGTTGAAGACAGCCTGTAGAGGGTAAATACTGGCCCCCAAGGTCCAATTGACCCCAGGGACAAGAGAGTTGATACGGTATGTACCCAAGTGCTCTTCCAGAGGACCTGGGTTTGATTCCCAGCATCCTTAATAGGCATTCTTATTCACCAATCAGAATTAACTCAGGGACAGGGTCCTAGGGGCTACGTGTAGACTTCAAGTCTTGGGGGCCTGATAGCTGGGCCGAAGAGATGTAGGTGGGGTTGAGGTTTTTACAGGCTTTTGAGAGGGAGGACCAGGAGGAGGGAAGAGAGAGGAGGAGAAGCCACCATGGGATAGAAGAATGAGCAGGAGGGAGAAGGAGAGCTGCCATGGGAGAACGTGGCCCAGACGGCTGCCCAACTGGGTTAGGAGCAGCTTAGACGGAACATAGTAACTAGTACGTGATAATGTAGGGTTATCAAAAGTAGATACTAACAGCATGGAGGGTAGGCAGCTGCCCAGCTACGGTGCTGCCTAAGGCGTATTTAAAAATATAAAGGTTGTGTGTGAGTCTTTCATCCGGGAACATAAATGGTCTAAGGTGGGAAGAAGCCCCAGGCTGGGATTTTTAATATTCATGACTACAGTGCGGTCTCAGCATCTCTCGCTACCATCCCTTGCTCTTTCCTCATTCTACGGTTGTCTGGCTTTAGGCATTCCTTGAGCCGCTATTTAGTCAGCAGCGGTGTCTGCCTGTATCCAGGGTCATCTGGGCTATTGTACGGTGGTGACTTGGAGCAAGTCACAAGTCACCATTAGTGACACATACATGCCAAGCTAGGGGTAACATATAGAGGCTGATTTCAACTGTGGAATACACAACATGAAAGTGGTCATGTCTGTCCCTCATTTCCCCCTTCAGGAAGACCCTGGGTGGAAGCCAACTTTACAGGGGAGGAAATACAGCCAGACACATCCAAAAAAGCTAGTTCCCATGAGTACCTGGATTCGACGGTACACAAGGCTAGCCTAGCCGTTCCTTCCTGTTCTCCGATACTGAGAAAGCAAGCTTTTAGCTGGGACCTGAGAGTCTTACCTGGTCCCCTGACCCCTCCTGTTATGTTAGCCCAACCCAGGACCTCCAGCATGGACAGTCCTCTGTAGACAGTGAGACATCTGGCTCACTAGTTCTCCTTCATCCCCCCCACTGGTCCCCCACCTGCCAGCTGCACTATTGGCGGCTCAGTGATGATGTATATTTAACAAGGGCTCAGAATCAGATTAATTCAGATTAGTTAATAAACGGCAGCTTCCATCTTCCTCTCAGGCGAGCTAAATCTGGCCTGTTGCTTTAATTTGTTGCCGTTGTGGTCCTTTCCCACTGATGAAATTATGAAAAGGTTACTAGTGAAATTTCCCAGATTAGATTAGGCTTGAATGTATTAATACGGCTCTTTCCCGCTGTCCCTGGAGAGAGCCGGGCAGAGGGCCTGTGGGTTCTGAGCATCAGGGGGCCGCCCAGAGCCCAGGTTCACCCTGGCATTCTTCAAATAAGTTCTTTGGGGTGGGGGTATGCACTGATTGAGTACCAACTGTATGGACAACCCTGGTTGTGAAAGTTGGTATTGAGTCTACAGGCCAGGCTAGGATAGGCGACATTGGAGGAAGTGACATCCAAGTTTAGCAATCAGACAGCATTTGGATGTCCCAGTAAATCCAGAGCCTGAAGGAGGGGTCCTATGCAAATCAGTTTGACCTTTGATGGTGAGCTGGGTGTTCCCTGAGGGAGAGGCCGGTCTCCAAGCCTCACAGGAAGTTGGTAATGGATGGCCTAAGGCCAGGTAGAAGACAGAGGCCCAGTCAAAGCCCACCCTGGGGCCAGCCAAGGGACACCAGTAGTGAGGAGGCTCCCCTCTCTGCTGAGGTCACCCTGTGGCTGCCAACACCATCATTCTGGGACACGTGGCCTTTCCCCAACACTCCTCAGCAATAGATGAGGGATCCACAGGGGTCTCTGCCCCTCCTTCAGAGCCCAGCTCTGAGCTAGACCGAAATCTGAGCTTGGACTGGTATAAATGGTCCTCTCGCTATGAACTGGTCAGAGTGTGGGGTGCAGGCTCCAGTGTCCCCCAGAAGGACTCCTAGGTTTTGTTCCCTTACATGGAACCAGCCTTTGTGATGACCCAAAGAATGTCAGATAAGTGACCCCCAGATGGGGAGCATCTTTGCCTTGTGGGACCCCAGTCAGATTGGCTGGGTTCAGCAGAGTCAGGCTGGCAGACTTATACTCGCCATGGCCTGGAGAATGCGCCAGTCCCCGTTGGCAACCTCTCTGTTAGGACTCACCACACACAGCCATTCCAGAATGCTAGAGTGATTTCCCTCCTCAAACCCTGCTCTTCCATTCCCAGCTCCCCCCCCCCCCCCCCCCCCCCCGACTGAGAAGCCAGGGACATCAGGAACCAAACTGTGTTGTTTTCTACTTTCAAAATTAAGCCCAGCGGTGGTTGCCATGCCTGGGAAGCTAACGCAGGAGGATTGGACTCTGGCCTGAGGCGATTCCTCAGTTGGTAATGAACCTGAGTTCAACTCCCAGAATCTGTGTTAAGAAGAGCGGGGCTTGGTGGTGCACCCCAGCATCCCAGCACTTGGGGAGGCAGAGATAGGAGAATCCCCGAAACTAGCTAAATGTTAGAGTCCCAGGCAAGTGAGAGGAGGCCCTGCCTTAATAAGGAGCATGCGCAGCGCACACCTTATCCCAGCATTCCAGAGGCAGAGGCAGAGGCAGGCAGAGCTTCCTGTGTAGACCAGCCTGGTCTCCATAGCAAGTTTCAGGCCAGCTAGGGATACACAGTGAGACTCTGTTTCAAAATCAAAAGGAGGGCAGGAGGGAGTGGTGGAGATGGAGGAGCAGATAATGGCACTTGCTGAGCGAGCCTGGTGACCTGGACTCAGTTCCTGGAGTCTACAAGAGGGGTAGGAGAAATCAGTTCCACAGATCTGACCTTCACACACACAATCCAGGGGGAGGAGCCAAGGGAGAAACCCACTTTTGATATCTGTGACTGTCTCAAAACAAAAACAAAAAGCCAGAAATCCAGATGGTAGCCGCATACACCTTTAATCCCAGTGCTGAGGAGGCAGAGGCAGGCAGATCTCAGTGAGTTTGAGGCCAGCCTGGTCTACAGATCCAGTTCCGGGACAGCCAGGACTACATAGAGAAACTCTATCTCAAAAAAAGGTGTCTGTGGGTGGGGGGTTGGGGGGCGAAATAGAAGGAGAGAGAGAGAAAGAGAGAGAAGAAAAAAACAAAAAAGTGGGGGAGCAGAGGGGAGGAACAGGAGGGGGGAGCAGGAGGAGGAGGGACAAGGTAGGGTTAGGGGACAATTGAACCCTAGCCAGGTAAACTTCTGTGAGATGTTTGGATAAAGAAAAGCTGTGGTAATGTGGACACAGGATCTCCACGTTTGCCAGATGTCCCCCACTTGTCCCCACTCCATGTCTGCCCTCCAGCCCACACCCAACTGTCCTGGAACTCTCCTAGCGAGGAGGAGAGTGTTTATCCTGCCCGCCCGTGTGGTGTGGTTTTCTCCTTTTCATCGTAGGCCACTGACCCTAGAGAGGGCCGAGTCCTGGTGCTGTGAGGGTTGTACTGGCTCCAAACCTGCCAGTGGTTCCATAATCAGTGGCCTGTGTGAAAACAGATGCGTAAGTGGCCTGTGGGGACATGACAGCTTACAGGAAGTTTCACGGTGTCTCATCTCAGCCGGATAGCCTCCTCCAGTCCCCAGCCCCTCTCGGTTAGCTTAGGAACATGGATCTGTGATGGCTGCACGTAGCCGCTGTTTACACACGGTTAAACTTTTCATTATTTTATTTTACTTTATAAGCATTGATTGGTGTTTTGCCTGCTTTTATGTCTATATGAGGGGGTCAGATCTCCTGGAACTGGAGTTACAGACAGTTGTCAACTGCCATGGGAGTGCTGGGAATTGAACCTAGGTCCTTTAGAAGAACAACCACGTGCTCTTCCACATGCCTGCCTGATGCCTTCTGAGGCCATAAGAAGGCATCAGATTCCTGGGAAAAATGGAGTTACAGATAGTTGTGATCTGCCACGTGGATGCTGGGAATTGAATCCCGGCTCTCTGTAAAAGCAACCAGTACTCTTAATGGCTGAGCCATCTCTCCAGCCCTAGAGTTGAGTTTCAACAAAAACCAAGGGTGTAGTTTCTGAGAGACAACTGAGATCTGTTGGGAGACATGGAGCAGGTTTGGGGCTGTGACAGGGTCTCCAAGTCACCAGCACGCCCGCACCTGTCTCAGGCAGTACTTACAGGGTCGGTCCAGCAGAACACGGAATCCCTGGGAACCAGTGAGGGAAGGAGCTGTAGGCTAGCCTTGCTTGTTGCTTCTGATACAAGGTCCCATTGCTGTCTGTGTGGGAAGTTCCAATCCTGACTCTCCAGAGTCACCAGTCACCCGCTTTGTACTTTGTAAAATCTGGGGGGACCCCTGTGAGTCTCCTAGAGCCCTGTGGGGAACCTCAAATGGGCATAGAGAGAGAATTTTATTCCTAGGTTCTCTGGGTCTGGTGGCAGATGGGGGTCACTGTGACAGAGACTAGAGTGCTTGATCTGGCCTCTTGGCTCCAGTCCCCAGCCCAAAGGCTAGCCTGGAACCTGGGGTCCTCTTGCCCCCAGCTTCGTGCATGGCTAGGTAAGCAGATCTCTGCTCACTGCCCAGCAGTTCCCTACAGGGGATGAGTCTGTGACAAACAGTGGTCCAGTGGCTGGTATGATGTCACATGTCTCTAATCCCAGCTCTGAAGAGGCAGAGGCTGATGATCTCTGTGAATTCAAGGCCATTCTGGACTATATAGTGAGTTCCAGGACAGCCAAACTGCCCCTGCCAAACTGCTGAATGGACAGTTTACTCAGTATGCACCGGCCTCCCTGGAGAGCCCTGCACGATACTAGGGCCTCTCATCCTGTGAAGGCCACTTCCTGTCTTCCTGCTTATCTCTGCTTTGGAGTGGCTGCAGGCCAGGAGTTCTCACGGTGGCACGGTGGCATGATGCAGGAGCCGCCTCAGTATCAGCTAGTCAGAAACGCAGAGTTCCGCTGGCCTGGCAGGCGTGGGCTTGCATTGTCACAGTTCCTCCTGTGAGGAAATAGACATGACTAGCCGCTCCTCCAAAGGTCCTAATGACGAAGCACAATTCTACCACAGGCCACCCTGGGGAATCAAAGGAGGCTGTCGGGTGAGGGGTAACTGACAGGCAGTGTGGGGGGACTCTAAAGCGGCCACCCTGTGGGGTCTACCTCGTATGGACAATGGCTTTCCCATTCCAGTGTAGATGGAGTCCCATGGGCAACCTTCCCCAGTCTGTACAGACAGCGAAGGCAGCAGGGAATCAGGACAGAGTTGCAGGCAATGTCTGAGAGGAGTACCAGGAATCTCTAGTGTTCCTCCATACTGCCCCCTTCTGGGAAGGGACATCAACAGCCCCCCTGCCGGATGGGGATGGACTCTCACAACAGACACAGCTGATCTCATGAAAGACAGAGGCACTGAGCGTCTTGTGACAGCCTGTCAAACCAGCTACTCAACGCCGAGGCAGGAGGAGCTCAATTTCAAGGGCCACTAGGACTACAAGAGTTCAAAGCCAGGCTGGGCAACTTAGTGAGATATAGATTAAAATAAAATGTGGGGCTGCAAAGATGGTTCAGTGGGTAAGAAGACTGGCCGTTCTTCTGAAGGCAGCTCTAATTATCTCTAATTCCAGTTCCAGGGGATTCCACACTTGACCCCCCCCCCTTTTTTTTTTCCTAGACAGGGTTTTTCTGTATTGCCCAGGCTGTCCTGGAACTCACTCTGTAGACCAGGCTGGCCTCGAACTCAGAAATCCTCCTGCCTCTGCCTTCCAAGTGCTGAGATTAAAGGCATGTGCCACCACTGCTGGGCTTCCAATACCCTTTTATGGCTCCCATGGGCAATGCACATAAATGGTGCACAGACATACATGTATCATACACATAAAATATTAAAAAAAAATTTAAAAGGGGGCTAGCAATGTAACTTATTTGGTGGAGCACTTGCTTAGGATGTGTGATAACTTGTGTTCTGTTCCTAGTTCTGGAAGAGAAAGAGAGAAAGAGAAAGAGAGAGAGAGAGAGAGAGAGAGAGAGAGAGAGAGAGAGAGAGAGAGAGAGAGAGAGAGAGAGAGAGAGAGAGAGAGAGACTGAAACAACCAGAGAAGATCCTCAGGCCCAGCCAGCTGCCTTGTCAGGTCTAATAAGAAGAGTGGCTGGTTCTGACACAAGGACCTTGGACTCACTCATTTATAAGAACCACCAGCTCAAGTAGGAATTCCTAGACCTGGGGAATTGGCTCAGCAGTTAAGAGCACTGGCTGTTCTTGTAAAAGATCCAAGTTCCATTCTTAGCTCACTGCCAGCTGTGACTCCAGCTCAGGAGGATCTGGCGCCCTCTTATGGCCTCCGAGGACACTACATTCACAGATGCACATTAACTCAGGCAGAGACACACCCATAAAACAAATGAAGAAACAAACTCTATGTGGAGATTCCTGTGAACAAGTGGTGGGCCTGGTCCACAGTGATCCAAATTCACTCACACATCCCCCCCTGAGTCCTAAACTCCTAATTCTGTTCACACTACACAGGGCCCTATTTAAGCTCTTCCCCCCCAGCCTCTGTAAGTAGGGGCTGCCCTGTGGCACTGCTTCGGCCAGGATGAAAAAGAGGGTGTTACTGGGTGGGGCTTTGGAGAAGCTGTTTTGAAGGCAGAGAGAAGAGGTTAGGGCGGATTTCTTGCCCTCTGTTTGTTCTGTTCCTCTTGCCTGGGATAGAAGCAAGGCTGGAGTTGGTATAGCAACCTTGTAACACTAGGGAGTTAGAAGAATGGAAAAGTGTAGGATCAGAGGGGGGAGGGCGGGGTCTGGGAGCCTACCTTTTCCACCCAGCAGAAGGGAGACCTGATCAATCCTTGGCAGATGCCAGCTGCCTCTGCTCTTGACGGTGGGTGACCTCCTGAGAGGCCCTGTATCAAACTGCCACCAAGTCCCTCCTTGATTTCCAGACCCAGAAAATAGTAAGCACAAGAAACGATCGCTGTTTGATAGCAGATAGCTGCTGGAGAAGGAGATTCCTGTCTCTTCTCCTTGCCTGTAGGCTGCCATTGACTCACATGGTCAAGAAGAGTAGTCTAAGCCGGGCAGTGGTGGCACACGCCTTTAATCCCAGCACTTGGGAGGCAGAGGCAGGTGGATTTC
>NW_022196905.1:118937679-118951476 GCF_008632895.1 Mastomys coucha | reverse complement strand
AGGAGGAGGAGGAGGAGGAGGAGGAGTGCAGCTGTCATGGACCAGGTGAGCCTAGAGGCTGAGTCACCTGTGAGCTGTTGTCACCTCCTAGAAGAAGCCTAGGCCCAGCAGGTCATGGTGGCACACACCTTTAGTTCCAGAACTTGAGGGGCAAAGGCAGGTGGATCTCTGTGAATTTGAGGCCAGCCTGCCATGTAAAAAGAGTCTTTTATCTCAAATTTAAAAAGAAGAGGAGGAGGAAGAGGAGAAGTAGAAGAAGAAAGAAGGAAGGAAGAGAGAGAAAGAAAGAAAAAAAAGAAAGACTGACTTTCCCCAGTAAGCACATTTCAGTCCCCTTGTGCCTACTTCACTGCTGTGGCACTGAGCTGCCTGGGTTCAAGTCTCAGACTGGGTATTTCCTACCCATGTGCGCTGGCTAGTTTTATGTCGTCGGCTTGGCACAAACTTGGGTGCTTCAGGAGGAGGTGACCTCAATTGAGAAAATGTGCCACCGCCTCCAGACTAGCCTGGGGGCAAACCTGTGGTGCATTTTCTTTTCTTTTTTTCAAGACAGGGTTTCTCTGCGTAGCCCTGGCTGTCCTGGAACTCACTCTGTAGACCAGGCTGGCCTCGAACTCAGAAATCTGCCTGCCTTAGTAGTTGATATACAAGTGCCCAGCCCACTGTGGGTGGTACTTCCCCTACACAGGCGGTCTTGGGCTAATATATAAGCAAACAAACTGAGCAAATCAGGACGGGGAAAGGAAGGGGGAGGGAGGGGGAGGGGAGAGGGAAGAAGGACGGGCAAGCACCAGTGAGCAGCATCCCTCATTGGCTTCTGAGTGGGCTCTAGAACCTCTAGGTTTCTGCCCTGACTTCCCCCAGTGACAGTGTGTGACCAGAGGGATTAAGACACTGCATGACGTTGGAGAAGTTCCTGAAGCGCTCTGTTGCGCAGCAATCCTATCTACCTACATCCCTTTAGGGATGGATGGATGTGGACCAGCAAGGCAGGAGGCCAACCGCCAGCTGGACCTCCTTTCGCCACAGCTTACACCTCCCACCTGTCTCTCCTCTGCTGAAACTGACCACAGTCCCATTGCCTTGGTTTTGGTCCCTGCCCTCTGAGGTGGCACCTGTGCCTCCTGGAGCCGGGGGCCATGGGAGAGACAGTAGGAAAGCTCACTATACAAAGGAAATTCTGCCCGCATCCACACGTGACTCTGCTCAGCAGTGAAGGGAGCTGTGGGCCCCTTTGCGGGGACAGGGGCTGCTCTATCAATGGAGATACCCTTTCTCATGAGAGTCACTTGGGAAACGGCACAGCTCAGTTCACGTTGACTCTGAGCCCAGCTTAGCAAGCCTCGGCCGCTGAATAGACAAGGCTGTGTCCCCTGATTCACCCTGGACAGGCTCTGGGTGGGACTAGCCTTGGAGACATAGGCACATCACGGGGTACTGAGGGCTGCCCTGTGAGTTTCCATCTCTTGGTTCAGGGACGGGTCACGGGGCTGTGAGACACCGCATGTTCAGAGGCCTTGTGTGTGAAGCTGACCCACTACACCATGTCACTGGTAGGGGACTTTTGGGGTGAGAATGTTCTGAACTTAAGGGCTGGGGCACTATGCAGTTTCTCCGCCACACAGTGTGTAGGGTTTATCCTTGGGCTTCTGGATGTCAGGGCACTAGCGTCCTCTCTAACCCAGAACTGGGTGTGACCAGCTTTCCCAGGCATGCTCAGCACACCCCACACAGACCGGACTGTGCACAGAAAGGAACTGTCCGCCATGAATTCAGGATGGTGAGAATGGACTATTCTGCCTCACTGGGTGCTCTGGACTTCCACCAGAACAATGGCAAAGAACAAAGTTACGCCATGTTCACCTGGCTCAAAGGATGACCCAAAAGAAAATTGGGCCAAGGAACAATGTATAGAAAGAGAGGAAAACACAACAAAACAAAAATAACCACAAAACCAAAAACAAACAAAAACAAAAAAACCCAAACAAACAAACAAACAAACGAAACTTGTAAACGAGACAGAGCCAGGGATGGTGGCACATTGCCTTTGATTTCAGCAGAAACCGATGAATTTCTTCTTGAGTTAAAGGCTAGCCTCATCTACCTACTGAGTTCCAGGCTAGCCAGGACTACAGAGCGAAAACCCCCGTTTGAACACAAACCGTTGAGTCCGAAATGTCCCCACCAGCAGTTGCCTGTGGTGTAGAGGTGATTGGCTGGGACCCTGTCCCACTGTTGGCTGCCTCTGGTCCCCTCGCAGCCTCGATTCATCAGTCTGTGTGGTGGGCACAAAGGGTGACAGTCTTGGAGGAGTGTGGACTGTCCCTAGGATTTGGTTCCTTGAGGAACTCCAGCCTTGCTGACTATGGCTGATACCTCTGCGTTGGAAGGTGGGGACGGAACCTTTGAGATTTTTCTGGAATTTTCTGCAGTCATTTATATGGATGTGACACTTTTTCTTTTTTTTTTTAACAAGAAGAAAAAGAAAACGAACCTTATCCTGTTTGTGGGCTAACACCCAGGGAGTTTGGAAGGCCTGACCTGTGACTCCCTGGGGGGGCCACATGGCGACTGTGGTGAGTTCGTGTGGGCAGCTCGGTGCTGAGGCTAACTGGTGAAGGCCCAGGTCTGGTAGGGGACACGGAAGGCCTTCCATTTCCAGCCCTCCTCCTCTACTGTCTGTCCATCTTAGAGTAGGGGCTTCTAGACAGAAAAGATGTGAGGCTCGAGAGGCTCTGGGGATACGCGGGGAACAGGCTTATCTGGACAATTCCACAGCCGGGCAGAACTGACCTTGGAGGCCTCTGGCCTTGCGCTCAGCTGGGTCGGAGTGGAGAGGTTTATTGAACGTCTACAATCCTCCGGTGCCAGGCCGTGGGGGGCAGGCAGTAGAGAAACGAATGGGTCTTATGGTAATCCAGTCACTTGGGAGTTAGGTGACCACTAGCCCCATGTGCCTAGTGTCCCTGTGAGACATAAAGAGACATGAGGAGAAGCCACTGAGGGCAGAAGCAGAAAGTGGATTGATGAAGCTGTCAGCCAAGAGTTGCCTGAGAAACTAGTGTTTCCTCTTGTGCTACTTCTTACCCATGAACATCTGCTAGATTCTACTCTCCCAGCATGCAACACTCTGTCCCAAAAGCCAAAGCACCAATACACTCAGTGGTAAGGCCAGCGGAGGCAAGGGGTAGGGGGTTGGGGGTTGGTGTAGATGTCTTGTTAAGACACAGGTCAGGAACCTCTTCAGGTAGACTGGGTATACCCAGTCTCCACTCCACCAGCAGCAAAGGTTTAGGGGACAATCTCCTAATGGCCCAGCCCATCCTTCATTGAGCATCTTGGGTCACACTATTCTCAATCCTTTAGTACCACCCAGGTCAAGCTGGTTAGGAGAACAAGCAGCTTAGTTAAAGAGGTGGGCTAGGCAAACCATGCTCTTCCGTGACAACTGTGTAACTCTGCCTTTGGACCTGGAAGAAGCCAATGACAATATGTAAAAAAGGATATGACTGTGTATCAGGAAATTATTTACTAACAAAACCAGGCTTGAGGCCAGATTTAGCCAGCAGATTTTTAACTTATTGAGCCTTGGTCTCAGTCAATCAAAGGTGACCCAACTCTTGCCAATGAGAAGAGCTTCCCTAGGAGAAGTTGTGGGATGTTTATTCCCTCTTAAAAAGAAGCTGGAGAGATGGCTCGGGGTTAAGAGCACTAGCTGCTCTTGCTGAAGATGCAGGTTTGATTCCCAGCATGCTCACAACTACCTGCAACTCTGGTTTCAGAGGATCTAGTGCCCTCTTCTGGACTCTGCGGGTATTGCATACACATGATGCACAACCTCATGTAAGTATACACATACACATAAAAATAATGAACACTTTTAAAGAGAGAAAAACAGGACTGGGGATTTGGCGCAGAGGATTAAGTGCCTGCCACACTAGTGTGAAGAGTTGAATTCAACCCTCAGAACCTATATAAAAAGGCAGGCCTGGTATACATACCTGCGAGCTTACCACTGGCCAGGAGAAAATGATCCCTGAGGCTCCTGGTCAGCTATGTGGGTGATCTCCAGGCCAATGAGAGAGCCTGGCAGAGGAGATGAGAACTCGCCTCTGAGGACTGCCTCTGAGGTTGTCCTCTGACCTTCACACACCTGCATACAAACTGGTGTGCACATATACATGCGTCGTGTGTGTGTGTGTGTGTGTGTGTGTGTGTGTGTGTGTGTGTGTGTGTACTTGTGAACCCCAGCCTCCAGTAATAATATAAGAAATTTGAGAAAGTGGTTCTCCTATATTGGACTATCCTTTGTCCTGTAGAAATGAGTTGGCCTAGAAAGACCTAGGTCCTAGACCCACTTCTCAGCTGTGCCCCCAGCAACTCCACTGTGGGCTTCTTATCGTAGGAACGAAGATGCTTGATGGGCTAGTGAGATGGGTCATCAGGTAAAGGTGCTTGCCACCAAGCCTGATGACCTGAGTTCAATTCCCAGGACCCACTTAGTGGAAAGAAAAAACTGATGCCTACAACTTTTACACATACACATACACACACACACACACACACACACACACACACACACACACACACGCACGCACACTAAACAAATGCATGTACAGATAATGAAAGTTGCTTAAATTGGTTTTATTCTCACTTGTTAATATAATCTCCTCCTCATGCCCTAGGCCCTTTGCTGAGCACCCCACACCCCAGCTACCCCCAGGAGCACAATGATTTAGAGATCAGCTTCTTGCCCTGAGTCTCGGGGGACTCTGGTCAAACCGCTAGTACTCCACAGGCAGAAACAAGGTCTAGAACACAGATCAGGCAAGTTGGTTGTGAACCTCACAGCAGGTAGGGCTTGGGCCAGGCTGTGCCTTGCATCTCTCCAGTCCCCCTGATGCCAAGGTGTCACCTCCTTCTACAACACTCTTAGTTTGCTGGAATCTGATCTCACATTCAGGCTACAAAAGGTTTTTGCATGCGCGCACACATACACACACACACAGGCACACGCACACGCGTATGCGCACACTCATCAGTTCTTGGGGCCAGGGCAATTCATTCTCTCCCTTTTGGCTGAGAGATCGAATGTTGATCTTCCAAGGCTCCAAAAAGCTGACCCTACCAGCCCCGTAACCTGATACAGAATCTAAAGCAAGAGGTTAAGTCCTTTATGTTTCCTCCTCCAAATCCCAGCCTCATGATGCTAGCCAAGCCGTTCGGCTTCCTGGACTTCACCCTTCCCACCTTTGCCATGAATCTGCGTGAGTGTTAGGAGTCTGATACTCTGCCAGTTGAGTGCCTCACACGCCAGCTGGCGTCTGTGGTCAGGCAAGGGGTCTTGACCTGGTTTTGCCCTGCCAGTCTGTGCTTTGCCGGGTTATCCATGGGGACCCCCAGATGGCCCCCAGAACAGGGAAAAGGGAGAGGCAGAATTCTCCACAGCCCTGGCCCTGCAGTCCATCCCTAGAGAGGAAGGATGTGGCCCACGCACAGGGAGCGGGCCTAGCCCCGTCACCATGGCAGCCGTCTCCAGCGTGTGTGCCAGCTGCCCACGGAACTGCAGCTCCACCCGCTTCCCTGTGAGAGCTGCCACGGTGGCTGGGCTTTATGCCCACGTCAGCCTCCTGCCTCACAGCTGGGAATGCTTGGTGGCCCCAGGCACACAGTGGGCCATTAAAATCTAGACAATACCATTCAAAGGCATTCAGAGCTGCCCTGGCAGGTTAGCATGCAAGCTCCCACAGGCTGGCCCTCCTTCCTGGGTCCTTTGTTTCTTCTGGCTGCAGGCTTCTCAGTTAGCCCTGCCATCTTCTAGCTGGTAGTCTTGGGCATGGGACTTCATTTCTTTCTTTCTTTCTTTCTTTCTTTCTTTCTTTCTTTTTTTTTTTTTTTTTTTTTTTTTTTTGGTTTTTCGAGACAGGGTTTCTCTGTGTAGCCCTGGCTGTCCTGGAACTCACTCTGTAGACCAGGCTGGCCTCAAACTCAGAAATCCACCTGCCTCTGCCTCCCCAGTGCTGGGATTAAAGGCGTGCGCCACCACCGCCTGGCTCTTTTTTTTTTTTTTTTAAGATTTATTTATTATTATATGTAAGTACACTGTAGCTAGCTGTCCTCAGACACACCAGAAGAGGGCATCAGATCTCATTACAGATGATTGTGAGCCACTATGTGGTTGCTGGGATTTGAACTCAGAACCTTCAGAAGAGCAGTCAGTGCTCTTACGTGCTGACTCATCTCTCTAGCCCAGGGCCTTCATTTCTTAGAAGGTGTTTTAAAGATGTATTTATTTTATTTATATTTATAGGTTTTTTACCTGCATGTAGGTTGTACACCATATGCATGCTTAACCTTGATGTATGTATGTGCATCAAATATGTGGAAGAGGCCATAGGGTCCCCTGGAACTGGAGTTACAGATGACTGGGAGACACCGTGTGGGTACTGGGAATTGAACTCAGATCCACTGCAAGAGCAGCCAGTGCTCTTAACCGCTGAGCCGTCTCCTCAGCCACCTTGGGGGATGTGGTACCAATGAGATGGGATGGTAGGGCTGCCAAGAACACTGTAGGATGTCTAGGCCTCTGCCTGGTTTGGGGGACCTGTGGTAGCCCAGGCTGGACCACCTGCTACGTGCCAGAGCTGATGCTAAACATCTTGGAGACAGGTGCCAGAATCTCCACAGTGTGGTTCTACTTCCTTGATCCGTGTCACAGGTAAGGGGACCAAGGCACAGGAGGCCATATACCCATCCTAAGCAGGGCATCTGTGTGTGCTCCAGTCCTCTTCTATGGAGGCCCGTGAATAACAGCCAGTTTTTATGAGCCGGTAATTATTGGGCACCTTCTGAATGCAGGTATCTAGATGCAGGGGGTCCATCAAGGCAGAGGCAGGTCTCCAGGAAGCAGGAGGAAGCTGAGATCTCAGAGACTACCCCATGCCATGGCCAACTCTACAGGGAATCCTGGTTCTGGCATGGGGAGGGGGCTCGAGTTCATTCACAATCTTTTTCCCTGTGACAAACGGAACACAAGCCACCTATGTCTAAGGCTGGGAACTATGTTCCCCTGGCTTCTCCTTCCAGCCCATTGATGGATACTGGGTCTATTTCACACAACAAGTCCAACTTCACCCCCTATGACCTCCTTTACACTCACCCTCTCCAGAAGGCTCAGGGCCCCGCTCCAGAGAGAATCCTAGCAATGCTTAAGTTCAGAGGTCATCCTTGGATCTCTGCTGACTTCAAGTTTCCACAGGCCTTGGATCTTGCTGGCCTCCAGTCCCTGCTGACCTCGGGCCCCACTGGCCTCAGGTTCCCACTGACCCAAGTCCCTGCTGACCTCGGGCCCCACTGGCCTCTGATCCTCACAGTCCTGTTCTATATACTGTGGTCCTGCAGGCTCCAGTGCCATTGAGCTGGGGCTTGTTTTCCAAAAGGGACAGCCGAGATCTGTGCTTATATAGGGTCCTGAACACAGGTAAACACACACACACACGCACACGCACACGCACACGCACACGCACACGCACGCACACGCGTGCACACACACATACACACACACAAATATCTATGGGTTCGTATGCAGATATGCATACACACATGTACACACATGCAGATACAGGCTTGCAGCCAGGCTATGCCACCATGCACCTGATTTGTGTCTCTTCGAGCTCATTCTAATGTATCTCCCCTCGGATGCTCCGGGCTCTAAGACTTGGGAACTCATGGGAAGACTGCACTCTGTGAGCTACCGGGTTCCTTCCTAACCCAGAACAGAGCCGGGCCACTGAAGAACACCTCCAAAGAACACCAAGATTCCTCTTTCACTGCCTCTACCTTCCTAACACAGCCTCCCACCCATAGAAGTGGGGACCCTGCCATCAGAACTACAAGCACACCCCACCCCACCACCACCCTGCCCTGGCTCTGTGAAGCTGGAGCATCCCCTCAGAACTCTCCCCTGTTCAAAGTGCTTCCTTTGTGCTAAATAATTAATTCTTGCCACGCTCCCAGGTGAGGGAATAAATAAATGTCATTTGTGTGGGGTGACGAAAGGCACTGGGAGTCGAGGCTGACAGCTCCAGGCGTCTGCGGAGGGGTCAACCAGGGACGCAGCTAAATACGGAGACGGAGCCCCTGTCACCCTCTCCGTGCCCACATCAGGGTGTCAGAGACAGAGGCAGAGCGAGGCTAAGGGACAACCCAGGGCTCCCTCGCCAGATACCAAGCCGAGTGGGGACAGATGGGGCAGGTCACTTCCTCTCATGTGAGCGTCCCCTCCAAGTCAGGGAGTTACTGCCAAGGAAGGCTGCTGCTCACTGGTCACCAGGCGCCTCTTCCTGGCTCCCTCAGGAGCTTCCCAGCTCTTCTGCCTCAGACAAGATAGGTCCTTTTGTTAGAATGTTCCTCCTCAGCCTACTCCACGGTGGGTTCCCCACTCCTCCTGGGACCTGCTTCCTTATCATCCCTTGGGGTGTCCTCCATGCCTGCCCCTCTAACAGGACCACCCAGGCTAGGTCTTCCACACCCTCCATAGGTTTGTTTTTGTTTTTTTTTTTTTTTTTTTTACTTCTGATGCCCTGTCCTGGGTCACCTATCTGTTGCTACCCCCGCCTGACATTAGTTCTCTGTGATGGTCTCATCATGACCGGTGTGGAATCTGGCATACAGGAGGTACTTAGAAAATGGTTGCTCCCATCTCTCTCTCTAGCAGCCAGAAATGTATCCGGCATGTAGTAGGCGATCAGTCAACATCTGCCTGATGGATGTTGCCATCAACTTAGAGCTTGAAATACAGTCAGCGCCTAACAGATTTACCTTGGGTGTAGCAGCCCCGTCTTCAGCGCCTAGAGCAGTGCTGGCATACAGTTGGCACTCAATAGATGCGTTTACTTATTCTTGTTGCACCTCTGATACCCAGCGCTTAATAGATAATGGCTGATTACTGAATGAATGCTTTAATAGAAGGATAACCCGCCCACCCCACCCCGCCCCCAAGCCCAGAACAGTTTGGAACAGAGGTGCTACAATGTGGCGAATGGTGGCTCTGTCCAGACCAGACCCAGCCTGACTGGATCCGCCTTGATGTCTCTCTGGGGAGCTGTCCCCTCCTGCCATGGCTAGTTTGCAGTGCTATTTAACACCTGACTCCAGCTGCACTCTGAGAGCTTGGAGCAGCTTAGCTCTGTGGGGATCAAGAGTGGAGGTGAGGAGAGAGGAGGAAGAAGAGGAAGGGGAGGAGGAAGAAGGGTATAGAGGGAGGATGGGGGAGGGGAAGGAGGAGAGCTGCAGATGGTCGGATACTCAGGAGTGGGCTGGGCAGGCGGCAGTCGCCACCAGTCCACACCATGCTGACGTCATTCGCTCAGCTGGGCCAGGCCAGGGCTATACAGGGTGAAGACAGATCCTGAGGCTCCCTTGAGACCTGTGGTTGCTGGATTACTGGGGTCTGCCTTTGGACTGACGCCTGGTAGCAAGCGGTAAGATATCAGTGCTCCAAGGTCATCCCAGATTTGAGGGTACCAACTGGCATCCCAGGACTCAACGGACTGTGATGCACAGCTGGAGGGTGGGCAAGGGAGGACACAAGCCTGTCTACACGTATGTGCACACAAGCATATGAACATGTGAGCGGGAGGCCAAGCCGGTACAGAGGGGACAGAAGTTTTTCAGATTCCAGAAGTTTAGTTGACGTCATTTTCTGTTTATGACTGCGAACACAGATCATATGGGGATTTGTGTGTCCTAGGGTTTGCACGCGTCCAAGGGAGGTCACGGGATTTCACATGGATATCTAGGTGTCTGTGCATGGTGTAGACCTGAGTCCCGGCATGTTATACAGGGTGGGTGGGTAGTATAGACCTCAGCCCCGGGGGTGTGTTATCCAGGGTAGTCCATGGAGCTCCTGGTATTGAGCTTCACTATGACCTCTCCTCTTTCCCCCTTCAGGCAGCCCACCTACTGTGTGTCTGTGGATGTGTGCCCCGAATACCAGCTAGAAACAAGGCTTCCCCGATATACAAGTAGTGAAGGCTTCTATCTGAAGTGTTCCCACTTTGTCCACTCTCCCAACCACTGCTGGGACAGCCAGGGACGCCTGCCTTCTCATAGTGCTGTACCTTCCTTTGTGACAGTGGCTTTCAGCCTATGGGTTGTGACACCTTTGGGGCTGGCATATCAGATATCGTGTGTATCAGGATTTACATTACGATCCATAACAGTAGCAAGATGAGTTATGAAATAGCACCAAAAATAATTGTATGGTTGAGGGGGGGGGGTCATCACATGAGGAACTGTATTTATTTTAAAGATTTACTTATTTAGTCTACAGCGTTCTGCATGTATATATGCCCGCACACCAGAAGAGGGCACCAGATTTCACTGTCGATGTTTATGAGCCGCCATTCAGTTGCTGGGAATTGAACTCAGGAACTCTGAGCCATCTCTCCAGCCCGAGGAACTGTATTAAAGGGTCGAAGCATTAGGAAGGTTGAGAGTCACTGCTCCATGGGGAGGGAGAAGGCAGGAATTTGTAAAGCTGAGCACAGGGGTCACAGGGACAAGGTCAGATCTGTCTGCGCAGCTAGCAGGGGCTTCGGGGCAGAGCTCTGTGCTGATGTCCGAAGGCTGAGTGTGGGCACCACTGGAGCTTAGCATCCCTAGTGGTGTGTTTCATTACCCCTACATCTGCACCCTCTTCGCATTCACACGACACCGTCTCCTCTCTAGGCAGCTTGCTCTGAGTAGTTGGCCTACAGGGTTTAGGGGGCCTTAGACTGCCTCCATCTTTCCGCCAGACTCAGTTG
Source organism: Mastomys coucha (assembly GCF_008632895.1). Taxonomy (NCBI): domain Eukaryota; kingdom Metazoa; phylum Chordata; class Mammalia; order Rodentia; family Muridae; genus Mastomys; species Mastomys coucha. The sequence goes on along the minus strand of NW_022196905.1, from coordinate 118,940,668 downwards.
GAAGAACCCTTGGGCCTCTGGCTGGTAGATTCTACTCCCAAGATAATGCCTACATTGCAGATGACAAGTTCCCTCTGCCTGGCAGTGAGAGCTTAGATGGTCATGTCTTGAATGGGAATGTCTGTCCCCCGACCCCCACTGTCCAGGGACAGTGCTAGCTACAGAGCACAGCGGGGGCAGGGAAGGATGGTTAGCTGTGTGGCATCATGCTGGGTGGTGTCAGTGGACTTGCCTAGCTAGGACTCTTCTTTCGTGCCATGTCAGCAGTCGCTTTGGAGTTGGTCTTCTCCTTTTTTTTTTTTTTTTTTTTTTGGTTTTTCGAGACAGGGTTTCTCTGTGTAGCCCTGGCTGTCCTGGAACTCACTCTATAGACCAGGCTGGCCTCAAACTCAGAAATCTGCCTGCCTCTGCCTCCCAAGTGCTGGGATTAAAGGAGTGCGCCACCACCGCCCAGCAGGAGTTGGTCTTCTCCATCTCCCCTCTTCTGTGGCCCAGTGTGAGTCTCTGGAGAGCTGATGGTAACCACTGTTGATGGCTGACTGGTCAGACTGGCCTCAGCCAGCCAGTTCTTGTACAAGAACTCTCTGCTGGAGTAGCAGGCTGCCTTAGAGTTTCATGACTAAGGCAACTTTTTGTTTGTATGTTTTTCGGTTTGTTCTTCAAGACAGGGTTTCTCTGTGTAACCCTGGCTGTCCTAGAACTCACTTTGTAGACCAGGCTGGCCTCAAACTCAGAAATCCACCTGTCTCTGCCTCCCAAGTGCTGGGATCCAAGGCATGCGCCACCACTGCCCTAAGGCAATTTTTTTAAAAAAAAAAATTTTAAAGATTTATTTTATTTATCTGAGTATACTGTAGCTGTCTTTAGACACACCAGAAGACACATCAGAACCCATTACAGAGATCTCATTACAGATGGTTGTGAACCACCATGTGGTTGCTGAGACTTGAACTCAGGACCTTCTGGAAGAGCAGTCAGTGCTCTAAACCATTGTGCCAGCCCCCAAGGCAACTCTTATAAACATTTAATTGGGGCTGGCTTACAGTTTCAGAGGTTCAGTCCATGATCATCATTGTGGGGAACATGATGACATCGTGCAGCCAGACAGTGCTAAGGAGCCAAGAGTCCTACATCTTGATCCCCAGGCATCCAGGAGGAGGCTCTGATTCCTGGGCAGAGCTTGATGAGCACAGGAGACCTCAAAACCTGCCTACACAGTGACATACTCCAACGAGGCCACACTTGCTCCAATCAGGCCACACCTTCTAATGGTGACACTCCCTAGAGCCAAGCATTTAAACACATGAATCTATGGGGGTGCCAAACCTATTCAGACCAACACCACAGGTCTACGTTTGTCAGGACTGGGGTCACTCACTTCACACATCTTTGGTAGATGGTGCTAGCTGCCAGAGAGAACCTCACCTGGGCAGAGGCCACCACATATCCCAATAGGTAGGTGAGCAGTGTCATTTCTACAAGGTAGATCTAGGAGCGACAAGGCACCTCTCTTTATGTGGTCTCAGTTCGCTTCTGTTATCTCTGCCTGCTGGGCTTCTGTCCTAGAGGGATTGAAGAGACCACTTGCAAAGTGAGGTCCAACTGGAGGTGGAATAATGATTTGTTAGGAGTGACCGAGGACACCATTGGGACAGTGGACCTGATAAAGAAACAGGTAGGGTACGCTGCCTAGCATAGTGGCAATTTATTAATCCGCTCTAAACTCCTTGGCACATGCTTCTCATCACATACTCCTCCATCCCACACCTACACACCCACACATACCCACACACCCAAACTCCCCCACACCTACACACACAGCCAAACACACACACACACACACACACACACGTGCTTAATTTTATTTTATTATTTTTTAAAGATTTATTTATTATTATAAGTAAGTACACTGTAGCTGTCTTCAGACACAACAGAAGAGGGCATCAGATCTCATTACAGGTGGTTGTGAGCCACCATGTGGTTGCTGGGATTTGAACTCAGGACCTTCAGAAGAGCATTTGGTGCTCTTACCCACTGAGCCATCTCACCAGCTCATAGCAGCTCAATGGCTGGCCATTTCGAGACCTCCCCATGGCCAACACACTCTCTCCTCCAATATTCCTGAATTATTTCTTACTATAATTTATTTATATTTCATCCCTGCTACCCCGGGTGCAGTTGGAGGAGATGCCCCTAAGGCTGCACTTCCCCAAAGCTCACATGGCTGGTTCTCTGTCTTCCGCAGCTCTCCTGCTTGCATTCCTTTCCTGGCATGGCGATTCTAAAAACTCTTCCTCTCTCCTGCTCCCTTGCCCGGGAAATCTAAAGTCTCGCCTCTGTCTCCCTGCCCAGCTATTGGCTGCTGGCAACTTTATTTCACCAATCAAAGCCCAACTGGGGGCAGGGACCCTCAGCATCTTACAGGGAGATGTGCCGGTTCCCGTGTAATTTGGGGAGCCATATGAACACAGATAGCATTAGAACCAATGTGCAAGAGCCTAGAGGGGTGGCACCTTAGCATCTGTACTGGGCCAGCCTGTTCTACACAGCAAGCTCCAGGCCAGCTGAGGCTACGACGAAGAGAGACCTTGTCTCATAAAACAAGGAAGTGGGTTGGAGACACAGTGAGAATTATGCTGGAGTGTGACTGTTGTGCTTTGAATGAGAATGGCTCCTACGTTTGAATGCTTAGTCCCCAGTTGGTAGAACTGTTTGGGAAGGATTAGCAGGCCTGGCTTTGGTGGAGGAGGTAGGTCCCTGGAGGTGTATTCGGAGATTTTAAAAGCCCAAGCCTCTGGGCGGTGGTGGCGCACGCCTTTCATCCCAGCTCTTGGGAGGCAGAGTAAGGCGCATTTCTGAGTTCTCGAGGCCAGCCTGGTCTACAGAGTGAGTTCCAAGACAGCCAGGGCTACACAGAGAAACCCTGTCTCGAAAAACAAACACCCAAGCCATTCCTACCATTCCTAGTTAGCATGCTCTCACTCTCTCT
>NW_022196905.1:118934401-118937669 GCF_008632895.1 Mastomys coucha | reverse complement strand
TCTCTCTCTCTCTCTCCCTTTCCCTCCCTCCCTCCCTCCCTCCATGCCTTGTGGTTGTTGTCTCAACATGTTGAGGTTTCCAGCTACCGCTCCAGCACCATGCTTGCCTGCTGTCATGCTCACTGAAATGATGATTTTGAATTTTAATCTTCTGGAACTGTGAGCTTTCTTTTTTTATTATTATTCTTTTTTGAAACTTTGAGTCAAAACCTCCCTATTCTGTAGCTCCAAGTGTCCTAGAAGTTACCCTGTAGACTCATGGAGATCCATCTGCCTTTACCACCTGAGTGCTAATATTAAAGACAAGTACAGGCAAGTGCCACCTCACCTGGCAAATGCTTTCTTAGGTAAGTTGCCTTGGTCACGAGGTTTTGTCATGGCAATAGAGAAGAATTTAAACAGAGGTTGGGGATGGGCTATCTTTGTTGCTGCGTAGTTTTCACTACATGGATATACCACAACGTACCTGTGACTAGACATGGCGGCAACCTTTCCCAGCAGCCCCTTGTTAAAATTTTAATGGATACCACTTTGTTCTAAATAACATGATCTGGGGTTGGAGAGACAGCTCAGTGGTTCAGGGTGCCTGCCACTCTCCCAGAGGTCCCAGCAAACCACATGGTGGCTATAATGGGATCTGATGTCCCCTCTGGCATGCAGGCATACATGCAGACAGAGCCCTCATATAGATTGAATAAAAAATAAAAAAACAATAAGTAGCATGATCTGATATAACGTTCATGAGCTGGGTGGTTAAACTTTGGCACACATTAAAATAAATACACAGTTATTAAAAAATTGCACATGTGGGACAAGACCAATTCCGGTCCTCTCACCCCTACACAAGGCTCACTTTGCCCTCCATCCCAACCCAGTGGTAATCAGATTAGAAGGTCAGGATGTTACTTAGGATTGTCCATGAGCAGAGAGGACCAGCCTGCCTTCCTGTCCCTCCTTGGCTTCTAGAGCCTGCCCTTGCCTGGCCCAGCCCCAACCACTGGAGGAGACACTGTGCTCAATTCATCCAGTCTTCAAAGCACTTCTGTGTGCAGCAGGCCCCAGAACCTCAGCCAAGTCCTTGACAGGAACACACTGGGCCCTTGTGAAGGCTACTGCTGCTTGGGCCAAGGTGGCCATCTGCCAGAGAAGAAGCTTCAGTTTGGCTGCTAAATATGGCATGGGGGCTGCTTCATGGAAGTAAAGGCTACATAGTGGGAGGTGACTTCACATCAGGGCCTCAGTGAACCTGGAGGCTGCCAAGATACCGTCTAGCACCACCGTTAGCCTTGCAGACACTACACGCAGTCGATTTCCCTTTCTTCTTGGGCCCTCTGTGGTTTCTTCCCAGCCAGCCTGCTGCTCTTGCCAGGAACCCCAAGACCCATGGCGAGTTCTAGTGAGCCCATACCTTCTGCGGCTTCCTCTCAGCCAGCCCTTTGCTGTTGCCAGGCACCCAAGGACCCACGGCAGCTTCTTGTGAGCCCGTGCTCACACCCACATTACCATGGAGGAGAGAAAGCTCTGTTTCTAACCCGGTCACACGCATAGGTAGCATGCGTCAAGGACATAAAGGAGAAGTCAGGATGATGTGTCTACAAGCCGAGGGATACTTAACACGGCCAGCGCTCTGCAGAAGTCAGGGAAGAGGACCAGAGCACATTCACACCAGGAGTACATTCTCACCCTGTTGACCACCACCCCCAACCACAGATGCCTGGCTCTAGAGCTGTGAAAGTAAAGTCACCCAGTGTAACCCACCCAGCCTGTGGGACTTCAGGATGGTCGGCCAGAGGAAACAAACACACCCAATTTCTAAGTCATAGAGGACACTTACAGAAAAGGCAGTCTAGCACTGTGGTCTCTGTGTCTGTCTGTCACAGAGTGTCTCACATCCTCAAGGGGGTGCTCACTGGCTCCTAGTTGCAGGGTTGCCAGTCAGTGGCTTGAACAGAGAGAAACTCAGCTTAAAAAAAACAAACCCATATCCTCTGGGCTGGAGAGATGGCTCATCTGGTAAGAGCATGAACTGCTCTTCTAGAGGTCCTCAGTTCAACTCTGAGCAACCACAGGGTGGCTCACAACCATCTGTAATGGGATTCGATGCCCTCTTCTATTGTGTCTGAAGACAGCTACAGTGTATTCACATACATTAAATAAATAAATAATTCTTTTAAAAAACAAACAAACATATAAGGCGGGTGGTGGTGGCGCACGCCTTTAGTCCCAGCACTTGGGAGGCAGAGGCAGGCGGATTTCTGAGTTCAAGGCCAGCCTGGTCTACAGACTGAGTTCCAGGACAGCCAGGGCTATACAAAGACACTCTGTCTCGAAAAAAAAAAACCAAAAAAACAAAAAAACCCAAAAAACAAAAACAAACAAGAAACATATGCTCATATTAATAGGAATAGGAAAACCACCAGAGGACAAACTACAGTCCTTGTCTATGGAAAATACGTTCAGCAAGCTTCCTTAGCTTGATAAAGAAGATTTACAAAGATCTCCTGGTTGGTGCCTCACTCGTGAGGTGCTTGGTCCTGCTCCCTAAAGATCATGAAAGAGACACGAAGGCCACCCTCTGCTCCTCTTCAGAGCTACCATAGAAGTCCCAGCTCATGCAGTGTGACTGGTGAGAAGACACCCCCAAACTGACAAAAGCCAGTTAAAGAAGGGTTTGTTTTGGCTCAGAATTGAAGGTCCAGTGCATCAAGTGGAAAGGCATAGTGGGCAGGAATGTCTGGGGCTCGTCAGTCACATTGTGGCATAGTCAGGGACAGAGAGGTGGTGAATAACAGTATGGGGCCTGATCTCCCTGTATTCCATCCAGGACCCCATCCAGGGAACGATAGCACCACATTCTGTTCTTAGTTAACCTAATCTAAAAGCTCCCTCACGCGGCATGCCCAAAGGTGCATCTCCTAGGTGATTCCAAAGCCTGTCAGCTGTGAAGAGATGCCATGACTGCAACAACTCTTACAAAGGGAAACATTACGTTGGGGCTGGCTTACAGTTCAGAGGTTCAGTCCATTACCTTCATGGTTGGAAACATGGTGGCATGCAGGCAGGCAGACATGGTGCTGGAGGAGGAGCAGAGAGTTCTACATCCGGATCAGCAGGAAGCAGGAAGAGAGTGCCACCTTGGGCTAGAGTTGAGCATCTGAGACCTCAAAGCCTACCCCCTAGTGACACACTTCCTCCAACAAAGCCACACCCACTCCAACAAGGCCACACCTCCTAATAGTGCCACTCTCTCTCTCTTTTTTTTTTTTTT
>NW_022196905.1:118929005-118934340 GCF_008632895.1 Mastomys coucha | reverse complement strand
CAGAAATCTGCCTGCCTCTGCCTCCCAAGTGCTGGGATTAAAGGCGTGCACCACCACCGCCCGGCAATAGTGCCACTCTTTATGGGCCTTTGTGGGTCATTTTTATTCAAACCACCACCCCATCACAGGAAGGAAGGCATAAGGGGTCTTTTCAAGAGGGCAGGCTTGTTTATATCCCAGAGCAGCAGTTCTCAACCTGGGGGCTGAATGACCCTTTCACAGGGGTTGAGTGAGACCATTGGAAAACCCAGCTGTTTACACTCCAATCCATAAAAGTAGCAGAAGCCTGGCAGTGGTGGCGTACACCTTTAATCCCAGCACTTGGGAGGCAGAAGCAGGCGGATTTCTAAGTTCGAGGTCAGCCTGGTCTACAGAGTGAGTTCCAGAACAGCCAGGACTACACAGAGAAAACCCTGTCTCGAAAAAACAAAACTAAAATAAAATAAAATAAAAGTAGCAGAATTAGTTATGAAGTAGCAGTGAGAATAATTTTATGGTTGGGGGTCACCACAACATGAGGGAGTGTATCAAAGGCTTGCAGTGTTGGGAAGATTGAGAACCACTGTCCCAGGTACTCAAGGGTAAAAGCAAGCCAGAACCTTAAAACAAAAGCCTTTGAAGTGACTAGACAGCCGAGCAAGGTTGCAGGATGTAGGGTAAGTGCGCAAGCTTACCGTACATAGACTGGGCTATTCTCCAGTCTCTCAGCAGGGGATGCATCACATCTGCCTCCTGGCCTGCTTCCTCAGAGGTCAAGACGAGGCCAGTCTGGGCAATGTAGTGAGACTGTCTCAAATAGCAGAAATGGGCCTGGAGATGTAGCTCGGCGATACACTGGTCTGGGTGATCTCCTCAGAGCCGTGATGGAGAAGGAAGAGGAAGCCACACAGCCACCACCGAACTCAAGTTGGCAGCTGTTGGCGTTATTTCAAAGATTTACCCGAAGTGAAAGATTATGCGCACCATGCCTGTGCCTAGTGCCCTCGGGAGCCAGAAGAGGGTACCAGCTCCCTCAGAACTGGAGTCTCAGGTAATTGTGAGTCACCTGCTATGGCTGCTTGGAACCAAACCCCAAGTCATCTGGGAGAGCTGTAAGCATGCTTAGCTCCCAAGCTTTCCTTTAGTCCCTGTTGTCATTGTTTTAGCAGCTGGGCTACGTCACACTTAGTGGTTCTCTCCTGGGGATGACAAGATGGCTAGAAGGACCTGGAACACTCAAGTCAATGATTGGGATAGTTGGATGAGCAGGCAGTCAGGTAGTTGTGGTTAGCACTTTCTGAGCCTACTCAGGACCAGCCTAGCTGCTGGACACTTCAATACCCTCAACCAACGCCATATGGGGCCTGGGCAGACAGAAGACTCAGTATTCTATGCCAGCCTCTCATGGTTCCCATAGGGAACTAAGTCCCAGCGACCAGTTGTATGACTCCTTGGAAAACTAACACCTTTGCATTTTTTTCCTGAGGTTCTCATGAACCTAGAACTTCAACTATGCTAATCAAACACCACCAGTCCCTCCCTGGGAGATTCTAGGTTGGGAGATTCTAGCCCTACTACTGTGCTATACCCAACACTTCACTGAAGGATTGTAGGCAGGGGCTCTACCATTGAGCCACACAAAGTCCTTCATTGGGAGATTTTGGACACTAAGCTAACCTTGCCCCATAGACCCTTCCTGGGGGATTCTAGACAGAGGTGCTACTAGTGCTAAAATATTAGTAAATATTTTATTTTTAATTATATGTGTTAGGGTAGGTTTGCATTATTTTTAATTGTGTGTGTGTGTGTGTGTGTGTGTTTGCATGCTATGAGGTGCCCAGTCTGGGTACTGGAGGTAAAATTTGGGTCCTCTGAAAGAGCAATAAATGTTCTTAACCACTGAGCCATCTATCCTGCCCCCTATTTTTAATTTTTGAGATTTACTAAGTTGATTGGGCTGTGCAGAAGTTTGAATAGGAATGTTCCTCATAGGCTCATAGATTTAAATGTTCAGTCATCAGAGAGTGGCACTACTTGATAAGGATTTGGAGGTGTGTCCTTGTTTGAGTGGGTGTGACCTTGTTTGAGTGGGTGTGACCTTGTTTGAGTGGGTGTGGCCTTGTTTGAGTGGGTGTGGCCTTGCACAAGTGGGTGTGGCCTTACTGGAGGAAGTGTGTTATTCAGGGTGGGCTTTGGGATTTCAAATGTTCAAGCCAGGCCCAGTGTCTCACTCTCTCCTTCCTGCTCCCTGCGGATCTGGATGCAGAACTCTCAGCTCCGTCTCCAGTATCATGTCTGCCTCCATGATTCCCGCCACAATGACAGCGGGCTAAATCTCCGAACTGTAAGCCAACCCCCATTAAATGTTTTCCCTATTAGAGTTCCCACAGACATGGCACCTCTTCGCAGCAATGGAACAGCGAGTAAGACAGGCTCCCCCTGGCCCTGGCCTGACTCATCTTCCTTGTTACCTCCCCACTCTGTCTCTGGCTTCTTCAGTGCTGGCTACCCAGAGACCCCACCAGGAATGGCACCTACATCTATCCCTGTCAAGAAAGTAGACATGGCAGATGCTCTCTGGCCTGTATCACATGTGTGTGTTTCTCAGAATGTCCCAGAGCAGGAGGTAGGGAGTTGGGAATGGGAGGGCCAGGAGCCAGCCTTAACATGCTGTTACCAGGCTAACCCTCATTTCCCATGGTTCTGCTCCACCTGCCTCAGGGTCTTTTCATAGGCCGTGTGTGTGTGTGTGTGTGTGTGTGTGTGTGTGTGTGTGTGTGTTTTCAGACAGGGTTTCTCTGAACGGCCCTGGCTGCCTGGAGCCTGTAGACCAGGCTGGCCTCAAACTCAGAAATCTGCCTGCCTCTGTCTCCCAAGTGCTGGGATTAAAGGCGTGCGCCACCACTGCGCAGCTGGCTGTCTTTTTTGTTTTGTTTTGTTTTTTAAGATTATTTATTTTATGTATGCAAGTACACTGTCATTGTCTTCAGACTAGATGAGGGCATCAGATCCCATTACTGATGGTTGTGAGCCACCATGTGGTTGCTGGGAATTGAACTCAGGACTTTTGGGAGAGCATTCGGTGCTCTTAACCGTTGAGCTATTTCTCCAGTGCCTCATAGGCTGTTTTTCTTGCTAGAACTTTCTCTATCCACCCCTGGCCCAGCTGCCATTAGCCAACCTGAGCTCTTCCTGGGTGTTGGGTCTTTGGAGTGTCCTCTGATCCCTGTGTCCCCACCAGCGTGTCTCTTCCGTATAGGGCCACACACTGTCCCCATCATAGACCAGGCATCAGGCTTGCAAGACACCCAGCCCTTTGTCTTCTCCGGGCTTGGAGCCGCACCTGTGAGCTGAGAGATCCCACCTTAGCCTCTGCTGCATCTAGCTGCCACCACATCCCATCATAGGTGCTGAGGGAGTGACTCTCAAATGAGAACAGTGAAACTCAACTCAGGGCAAGGGAGGGACAGTGGCCTCGGAACCTTGGTCATCGGCAGGACCATCCACGGGGGAGGAGCACAGTATGGACACATGGTCTGGTGTCCACTCTGGGGAAGGTCTCCTCCCAGGCAGGTGTCAGGAAGTCACGCTCCTCAGAGCTGGTGATGTGGGCCTGGAGTCGTTGAGGGTGTGCTGGGTGTCATTCGAGATGATGGGGTGCAGTAGTGAGGCATTGTGGGTAATCTACCTGAAGTCTGAGGAATACCTTTGGAGGGCTCTGATATATGTGGGTGGTGTTGGAGTAGTGACTGTGGGGGATAAAAAGCAAATGAAGGGACGGGGTTCTGAGAACTGCCGGAATGGGGCTGGAGGGACGGACGCAGGGTCCATGGAAGTGTGCAGGTCCCAGGAAGGCCACTAGATGTTGAAGAACCAAGCTTGAAATGGGGCTCTGGCCCTGGATTATCCTGACTTCTGTTTGGCATCCCAGAATGCACTGGGCCTCCTGTAAGAGCTGCTGGTAACTGTCACTTATGTGGCCCCTGGGTTACCCCTGTCCTCACAAGATGGCAGACATTGTAGACCCATTGGAGCTGGCATGGAGAAGATGCCCAGAAGCCGTTTGTAGACCTGAAACACGGGAAGGTATGGCTGGCAGTGTAGACGGCACTCCAGGCCCTTCTAAGCTCCCCAGCCACCCATGGGCCACAGCACATAGTCACCCCCTTAGCCAAGTTGTCCATCACATTTGACAGCACGTGAGAATTCTGGAACCTAGAGAGCTAAATTCCTTATTGGCTGTGTGTCCCTGGGGCAAGTGCTTGCTCACTCTGTGCCTCTGTATTTCCTCGTCTATGAAGTGGGGTTTGTGATAGACTTCTGCTCTGAGGCCTGTGTGAGAGCTCCAACGGGGTTTGCTTGAGCCCTAACAACCCTGCCTTCTTTGACAGGTAAGGAGCCAACTCCATGTGTCCAATGACGTGCTGAAAAGACATGCGGCAGTCATGCCCTAGGCCCCCGTCGTGACTCTTGGTCTTCGGCCTGCAGCTTCATCTCTCACAGCTGCCCTGCCTATGTCTTCTTACATAGCACTATGGGAGGTTTCCAGCTGCCTGCGAGCAAAGGCATTTCCAGATGAGTGTCTGCTCCCTGCCATCAGGATGGAAAAGTGGCACTCCCTGAAAGCACTGGAGAGGCCCAGGAGACTGTCTCTCGGGAGGGGGACCAGCTGACTCCAAAGGCACAAGCAGGTCACCTCCCCGTGGGCACAGAGGACAAGTCCCAGTGTCTTGTCACAGTGCTAGGGGACCCATTAATTACAGGGCCATTAAGCACTCGCTCCTTGTAGACTCTGCTGCTGCTGCTGTCTGAGGACCGTCAGCAGGGGTGGGGGTGGGGTGTGGGGGGGTAACCTGTGTCCCTGTCATTAGGCGCTGCAGCCAGCCACCAGGTTATAGAGACTTTTAATTTCATCGTGGCCATCCATCCGTGTTCCCTTCTAAATCATGTTAATGGAGGATTAAAAATATGTAAGCTTAAATTAGTGGGACTCTTATCGCTTTCATAAATATCTTAAATCAATAGTCAGGCTTAATTGCAGTTAGGCACCGGGAGTGGGCTGGGGGGAGGGGCATAGCGGGATGAGGTTTCCCACCAGCCAGCCGCTCTTCCCTTGTGGTCCAGATCTGGCCTGGTGCCCTAGGTGCATCCTCATAGCAACAGACATTACTGACACATATTCCATGTCCAGCACAGTTCTGGGTGCTTGGTATACATGATCTCATTTAACTCTCACAAATCCTGTGACATAGTTGTGAGAATCACTTTATAAATGATGCTTGGGGCGGGGCAGTGGTGGCGCACGCCTTTAATCACAGCACTTGGGAGGCAGAGGCAGGTGGATTTCTGAGTTTGA
>NW_022196905.1:118924592-118927092 GCF_008632895.1 Mastomys coucha | reverse complement strand
CCCTGTGCTTCCGAGTCCTCTCTCCCCTAGAAGGGAGAGCAGTAGGTTTCTGGCCAACCTTGACTATTTATCCACATAAGGTTCAGCTCCCTGACTCATTTCTCTTTGTGTTAATTTGAATGAGATACATGTATTTAAAAAGGAAAAGGCCGGGCAGTGGTGGCGCACGCCTTTAATCCCAGCACTGGGGAGGCAGAGGCAGGCGGATTTCTGAGTTTGAGGCCAGCCTGGTCTTCACAGTGAGTTCCAGGACGGCCAGGGCTATACAGAGAAACCCTGTCTCGAAAAACCAAAAAAAAAACCAAAAAAACAAAAACAAAAAAACAAAAACAAAAACAAAAAAAAACCAAACAAACAAACAAAAAAGAAAGAAAGGAAAGAAGGAAGGAAGGAAGGAAGGAAGGAAGAAACAAAGAAAGTCTTTACAGCTAGAGCTGTGTACTTGGTGTCTTTTAGAAAAGGAAAGATCCAGAAAGATCTGGGCAGCGGCCCAGCAGGCCAGGGCCAAGGTCAGCTGGAGCTGGGCAGGAGTGGCTGCCCCTGCAGCCAGGTGATGGCTTTGTGCCCATTTTCTGCTCATTTAGTCACTGGTTCAACACCCAAGGGAGAGCTATCCACCACCCTACTGGCTCCAGTCAGCCTGAGGTATTCTAGGGATATGGAACTCCTGATGCAAAGTTGGGACAGTCCCAGGCATGCATGGGGTAGACCTGTCCAGTGACCCTATTTAAGATAGTAAGGGTTAAAAAGGGTTCATAGCAGACTCCCATTATCCCACGAGAGAGGTGATTGGTGACAGACATGTGGGAACAGGTATGGCTGGATCAAGCTGCATGGTAAGATCATTGTGTATCCCAGGAAGAGACAACTTCACCCTCAGAGTCCGGAAGGCAGCACAGTCCAAGGACAGAGTGTGGCCAGGAAGGAACATCCCACACCCTGTAGGGACAGAGCTGACAGAGTAACCCATGGCCCAGGACAATGGATGCTCCTCAGCCTTCCAACAGGGACAGCAGGTCTTAGGTACCACCTGAGATTGGATGTGAAATCTCAAGCCAGGACCCTCTGCTGACAGCCAAGGTGGATGCCATTTCCCATCAAAGAGTCAGGATGAGGATCAGTAAAGAGACCACCCTCCACGGAGGTCTGTGTTCATGCAAAGCTGGCAGAGGCCAGAAGAGGGCGTCAGATCCCCCTTGAACTCGAGTTACAGATGGTTGTGAATAATCGTGTGGGTGCTGAGAACTGAATCCGGGTCCCCTGCAAGAGCAAGTGCTTTTAACTTGCGATACGTCTCACGAGCCCACGGGTAGCTATTTTGAAGTTTCTAAGCATAGTATGATAGCTGTCAGCTGTCAGCCCATTACGTGGGAGACTCAAGCAGGAGGATAGGAAGTTCAAGGCCAGCCTGGCCTACATAGCAAGACTCTATCTCGAAACAACTCTGTGACCAGAACAGAGCTCTGCTCAGATCTGCCATCTCCCCAAGCCTAGAGTGGACACCTCACCCTGCCCACCTCTGTTAGTGCTGGTGAAGCCAAGCGTGGTCTTTGTTTTACTCCTTCATAACTCAGACACGGGTTACATGCAGCGCTGGGCTAGCATCCGAGCCCCAGGGCTTGGTTTCCTCATCAGTAAGATAAAGGCCCCCTCCCCAGACTCCAGACTGTCACGGCTCCCAAGGTGTCTCCAAGAACATCAGGAACTTTCCCAGGATAGATTAGACCAGCGGATGGCAGGCAGAGGGAGAAGCCAGAGCAAATAGTGTCAGACATCCGGCCCTGTGGAGCCAGAGACATTGATTTGTTCTCCTGCAACCCCGGGTGACCATAAGTCCAGTGACCTGCCAGCTGCCGATGCTCAACTACGATCTGACATCCCCGGCTCTCCTCGGAGATCAGTCACGGAGGCATGGGGTGTCCGTACGGCTGGACTTGGTCGTCTGGATCCTCTTGGTCTCAGAGTCTGCTCTGGAGGTCAAAGCCATACAAGTGCCACCAAGGGGCCCAGGCGGTCTTCCCTGGGACCCATAGTCTCAGTGTAAACTATCTGGTGAGGCCACATGTCAGGTGTAAAAAGACACCACGGCAGGAGGAACAAATTGATGTCATCACCCAGAACTGGTCAGGGGCCATCTTTCCTTTAGCCTATGTGGGATGTGGCAGCCTGGGCCTGTATAGTGAGCCCTGAGCACACACCCTGGAGGGATGCTCCTGTGATTGCCCCAGTATCACCTAGTGTTGGGTTCCATGGTTACAGCATCAGCCAGTGGTTCCAAGGTGCAGAGTCACGAGGATGAAGACTCCTGGCTTCTGTATCCTCCTAGAGACCCAGAGAGGATACTACAATAGTTGAGATGACACGAGATCCTGTAACATGTCGTGTGATAGCCTCGAGGGCCTGAAGACTTTTAGGTAGGGAGCAGTAATGTTTGTTGAGTGAATAACTGATTATAAATCCTTTCTTTCTTTCTTTCTTTCTTTTTTTTTTTTTTTTTTTT
>NW_022196905.1:118896639-118924401 GCF_008632895.1 Mastomys coucha | reverse complement strand
TTTGGCTTTTTGAGGCAGGGTTTCTCTGTGTGGCCCTGGCTGTCCTGGAACACACTCTGTAAACCAGGCTGGCCTTGAACTATAAATCCTTTCTTGACAGGTAGGCTAGTAGATGGTAAGAATGAGCTAAAGCATATAGTTCCTGACTACAAGGAGGGACACAGAAATAGTGAGGACATGTTTAGCATCTCTGCCAGCTAGGGCCAGGCCAAGGGAGTGAGCCCCCCTTAGGCCTCAGGGCCATCTTTGTCTGGGCTTGTGGCCTCTGGTGGCAATAGATCCTAGGAGGGTCAGTGAGGTGACAAGAGGCCTTGGTGACAGTGATGAATGATAATGGCAAGCATCAAGGGTGATTGTCACCAAGGGTGATTGTCACCAGGGTCGGGGCATGGCGGCTCATGCCTGTAATCCCAGTACTGAAGAAATAGAGGCCAAAGGAGCATTGGTTCAATGTCATCTTGGGCTACATAGTTTAAGGCCAGCCTGGGCTACATGACCTTCTCCCCACTCTCGCTCTCTTTGGATTTTTGAGACAAAGTTTCTCTTTGTAGTCCTGGGATATCCTGGAACTCCCTCTGTAAACAGACACAGAAATAGTGAGGACATGTTTAGGCTGGTCTTGAACTCAGAGACCCACCAGCCTCTGCCTCCCTAGTGCTGACATTAGAGGCATGTGTCTATATGTGACTGACTTAAAAATAATAATAACAAAGATCTGGGGAGGGATGAGATGGTGGTGTGTCCAGCTTTGGGAAAGGGGGTTGGGGCGAAAAGGAAGGAGGCCTGAATCCAGTAGCTGGGGAGGGGTAGATGGAATCTCCCAGGCACTTCCAGAAGAAGCCAGCTCTGTCTTTGAAATGGCCTCCACACGACCTCCAAGAGGCCTTGGATCTCTGGGACTGTAAAGTCGCTGTCCCGAGCCCTCGAGATGTAGTGGCCATTCTGAAGCCTGTAAAGTCAACTGTGGCAGATGGGAACAAGGCCACCTGCAGGAGCCCTGAGTGGCCTCAGAGATCAGAGCCTCTAACCTCAGTCCTGAGAGGGTGGGAACCTGGGATGAGGATGCGAGCCTGTCCTGTACCCATAATCCACTCCACCAGAGGCCAGGGTGGAGCCTCAGACACATCCCTGTCACCAGCTCAGGAGATACAGGGCAGGCGCAATGGAAGATGAGTCTCAGCTCCTGCGGGAAGGATTCAAGGCTGAATCCTGGCTACCCTCTGGGCTGTGGGTGTTTTCCAAAGGAGCCTTGTCCACCTTGTTCTTCACTGTTGCTAACTCAAGGCTGTGGGCCTACGAAGGTAATGCTAGCCTACACCCAGTGGGCTGGGAGGAGTTGGGGCTCCCCTAGTCGGATGGGCTTGTCCCTGCCCCCATGACCAGGAGACACCAAATGTGAGTTGCTTGCTATGTGTAGGCTTTGCCTAGCGGGCCTCCTGTGAGCCATAGAGTCCCCCACACAGGTTGTGGGTTCCTCAGAGCCGAAGGACAAGAGGAGGCCCTTAAAACAGAGACACGCAGGGCTCTATTCCCTGTTAGGAGACACCAGGATCTCTCCTTCCACCACTAGAGGCAGAGGTAGCCATTGGGTTCCTGGGCTCTTCCTTGGCTCTTTCTAGTCTTCTCCATCAGCTACTCTGGTCTAGCCCGTGCTAGTCCCACTGTAGAAGACGCTCTTCCTTGCTTTCCTGGCTGTCTTGTCTCTATTATAATAAAACCCCATCCACTGAGTGACATTTCCCCAAGTCCAGAGCATGAACTCCTGGGATCAAGATGTGGAATTCCCTTTCTTTCTTCCTTCCTCCTCTTTCTTTCTTTCTTTTGTTCTTTCTTTCTTTCTTTTGTTCTTTCTTTCTTTCTTTCTTTCTTTTGTTTGTTTGTTTGTTTGTTTTTTCGAGACAGGGTTTCTCTGTGTAGCCCTGGCTGTCCTGGAACTCACTCTGTAGACCAGGCTGGCCTCGAACTCAGAAATCCGCCTGCCTCTGCCTCCCAAGTGCTGGGATTAAAGGCGTGCGCCACCACCGCCCGGCTCCTTCTTTCTTTCTTTCTCTCTCTCTCTCTCTTTCTTTCTTTCTTTCTTTCTCTTTGTTATTTTTTTGTTGTTTGTTTTGTTTTTCAATATAGGGTTTCTCTGTGTAGCCTTGGCTATCCTGGAACTCACTCTGTAGACCAGGCTTGCCTTAAAATCAGAAATCCACCTGCCTCTGCCTCCCAAGTGCTGGGATTAAAGGCGTGCGCCACCACCGCCCAGCTTTCTCCTCCTCCTCCTCCTCCTCCTCCTTCTCCTCCTCATTATTATTATTATTATTATTATTATTATTATTATTATTATTATTATTTTAAGACAGAGTCTCACTAGCCCTGCTGGGTCTGGAACTCTCTATGTAGACCAGGCTCAAAATCACAGAGATCCACCCGCCTCTGCCTCCTGAGCTCTAGAATTAAGGGTGAGGGGCGTCTTCCTGACTTGGGAATGGCTCCCCCTCCACTTACGTTGCCTGGAGAGTGAGGGGGCTCTGGTCTCTTTCTCTTCCTGGGGTCTTCATGTGACTTGCTCACTTGTACAGTTCTACATCTAGCCCCTAATACTCCACACCGGCTTCTTTGCTTTGTACCTTGGAACTTCTGACCTGGTAGGTGACTTCAAGACACACCCTAAGAGTCAGCCATATGCTCGGCCATAGCCTAGAAGCAGGCTTTGGGCTTAGGTTCAAATCCCAGCCTAGCCGTGTACACCAGGTAACAGATACATCAGCCATCGCTGTGGATGGCGCCATCTTGGATGCTCCTGCCCAGAGGAGCCTTCATGAACTCCGAATTGCATCTGACTAGGAACACCAAACATAAACCTCCAACTAGGTTGCCCGCAGCCCCAAGCTGATACAGAACTCACTGCTGCAGAAAGAACTGGAGGCCAGGAAGCGTCCAGGTGAGGTTGTGGTTCTGGGATTCAGAAACTCCAGGCTGTGCCACATGAGTTACAGGCCACCAAGTCCTACCAGTTCCTGGAGCTGTTGGAGCTGCATAAACAGTCTGTTAGTGTGGCCACCCCTCCTCTCCCTCGATCTCACCACCCCAAGCCTGTGCCTGCTGGAACCATTTTCAGAGGGGAGCTTGTCTCGCCTCAACCTATCTCCCTCAAGGACTGACAATCAAGAAGCCACCACCACCGTCCAATCAGAGATGACCATAAGCCAGCCACACTGTCCTATGCCAAACACTGAGTATTGAAGGGAATGAAGAAATAGATAGGAGACACTGTACAGGGTTTGGTCTTTGTGTATCCTACACCCCGTTCCCAAACCCTATCTTATATACATGTTTTTAATTTATTATTATTTTTTATTTTTCACGACATTATTGGTTTAGTGTGTGCACACACACACACACGTGCATGTGGAGGTCAAAGAGCAAAGAGGGGATCGGCCCTCTCCTGCCTTGTGTTCAGGATTCAGGTTGTCAGGTTTGATGGCAGGAAGGCTTCCCCCCAGCCCACCCCCAGCTTGTGTTTTAGACCCGGTTTCTTTACCTCTCAGTCTCCCACTTCTGATTGGCACAAGCAGTTTCTGACAGTTTTTTTTTTTTAATTACAAGGCTATCCAAAACTCTTTTTTTTCTTACTTATTTTATTTATAAATACACTGTAGCTGTCAGACACACCAGAAGAGGGCATCGGATCCCATTACAGATGTTTGTGAGCCACCGTGTGGTTGCTGGGAATTGAACTCAGGACCTCTGGCAGAGCAGCCAGTGAGTGCTCTTAACCGCTGAGCCATCTCTCCAGCCCTTCTGACAGGTTTTGCTTTGCAATTCCCAAGGATTGATTTGTGCTAGGCATACATTTGGTGCTCAACATATAGATGTTAATGAGCAGTAGACAAGAGGTGCTGAGGTGGGGTATCAGGCACTGGGCACAGAGTAGGTCCATGGGCAGGAACAGATTTCTAGAATTCTGCAAGGCAGATCTGGAAACCCCAGTGCCCTGTGGAGAGTCTGGCAGCCTTGGTGGTGGGACGCCTTCCTCACACCCGGCTGGGTGCCGGCTGCGGAGAGATGTTCTTTTTTTCCCTTAAGTTTTGCTGGTGCCTGCCTCTGTGACAGTGGCCCTTTCCAAAGTTCAATCCTGTAGGGTGCAAGTTGGGGACTTGGATTTTTTTTTTTAAATTTATTTATTTGTTATTTATATGAGTATATTGCAGTTGTCTTCAGACACACCAGAAGAAGGCATCAGATCCCATTACAGATGGTTGTGAGCCACCATGTGGTTGCTGGGAATTGAACTCAGGACCTCTGAAAGAGCAGTCAGTGCTCTTAACTGCTGAGCCATCCTTCCAGCCCCGGGGACTTGGATTTTAATCCCTTCCATACTGGGCCTCAGTTTCCACACATTAAATGGAGAGTATCCATAGGCCTGGCTGTGTACTCAGGCTCTTGGGAGTATATATAAGTGTGTGTACATAGGTCTGGGTGTGTACACAGGTCTGTGTATCTTAGTAGGTGCATGGGTCTATGTGTGTTCATGAGTCTGTGTGTGCACAAGTCTAGAGTGGGTACCTAGACTCTGTGGAGTGAATAGTAGAGGCGCGTACAGGGTCGAGTGTGTACATAGGTCTGGGTGTATGCACAGGTCTGTGTATGTTTGTCCATTTTAGTGTGTGCATGGGTCTATGTGTGTGTGTGTATGAGTCTATGTGTACACAGGTCTAGAGTAGGTACACAGGTCTATATGGAAGGTGTTTGCTGTGAAAGAATACCTTGGCAGTAGGGGCCAAAGAATACCAAAAAAATTAACACCAGCGAAGAGACCTCATGCAAGAGATTTATTGAGGAAGGAGGGACGCGACATGTTTTCACCTTAGCAGGGACGGAAACAGAAGTGGCAGGCCAGTCCTTGATGGCAGGCTTTATAAGGGGTATGAACATGTGGGAAATACGATGTGGGTTGCTGTGTGCTTAGGTCTGAAGTGTGTGCACAGGTCTGGAGCGTGTGGGCAGGCCCTGAGTGTGTGCACAGGTCTGTATGTGTGCATAGGTCTGGTTGTGTGCACAGGTCTGAAGTGTGTGCACAGTTCTGAGTGTGCACAGGCCTGTATGTGTGCACAGGTCTGAGTATGTGCACAAGCCTGCGTGTGTGTACAGGTCTGGGTACATACAGAAGTCTGGGTATGTGCCCAGGGTTGAGTGTGTGCACAGGCCTGGGTGTGTGCACGGGTCTGGGTGTGTGCACAGGCCTGGGTGCATGTACAGGCCTGAGTGAATGCACAGGTCTGTGTGTATGTACAGGTGTGAATGTGTGTACAGGCCTGAGTGTATGCACAGGTTTGCATGTGTGCACAGGTCTGAGTGTATGCATGGTATGTGTGTGTGTGTGCCCAGGTGTAGATGTGTGCGCACATCCTGTGGTCACATTGGTGTGACCCCTGGACCTCCCTACCCACTGCTTCTCTGCTGATGCATGCAGACCAACCTGTCGGTTCCTAAGATCGCTCAGGTCTGATGAACAGACCAGTTCCGCCTTCCTCCCTGGGAGGCAACTGCTTGATGAGTTCTCAACCCAGCTGGGAGGAGTGTGGAGCCTTGTCAAATAAGGGATGTTTGTGGGTATGGATAGATCAGTGCTGGAGAAGACGGGAGCAGGCACATACTGGAAAGGTGCCCTGCCCGTCTACACTCCAGCAGGCATTTATTCACATCTGAGAGGCCACTGGCTGGGCAATCTTTCGTAAGAAATAATTACATACACACATCGTAGAAGAACTCTGGGCATCAGCTGTCTCATTAGCCATCCTGTGCTAGATGAGGGCAAACAGAGAAGAGAAGTCACCATCCTGAAGACACACAGCAGGCAGCAGGCATAGCACCAGGCCTACCAATGCTGGGTTAGATTTCCTTGGGGAGGGAGGTTGGGAGGCGGAGGACCTCAGTGGGAGATGGTTGTTAACAAGCTAAGCCCTTGGTTAGGCAAGCACTGCTGTGGTCCCCAGCCACCTCCTGGTGGACAGCCAGCTCTGGGCAGGCAAGGGGAGGAGCTGAGGGTGGGCACCCCTCCCCCTAGCTGCCTATTCATCTAATCTTGCTTGTTCCAGTTCCGTCAAGTAAGTCATTATAATTTT
Organism: Mastomys coucha; assembly: GCF_008632895.1. Classification (NCBI taxonomy): domain Eukaryota; kingdom Metazoa; phylum Chordata; class Mammalia; order Rodentia; family Muridae; genus Mastomys; species Mastomys coucha. The sequence goes on along the minus strand of NW_022196905.1, from coordinate 118,918,288 downwards.
ATGCTTTTTAGATGAATATTTTTACGCAAGGGCGCAGTAATTATCTTGGCTGGGAGTTTAATGATTCCAGGCTCCATTGAAAGAAAGTTTCCTCATAAATCAATATCTCTCTCCCTCTCTCCCTCTCTCTCCTTCTCTTTCTCTCTCTCTTCCTCTCTCTCTCTCTCCTTTACCCCTCTTCTGTGTGGCAGAGTCCCACTCATCTTCTCAGGCTGGCTGTGAACTCACTCCGCAGCCAGATGGGCCTTGAACTTGTGATCCTCCTGCCTCGGCCACCAAATGTCTGGGATCCCTGAGGTCATTTGGAAAGGCTGGTCCAGCCATCTACACACCTTGTGCCAGAAGCCTCACTAGCAGCCCCATGGTCCCCCAGTCAGACCACGCTTCTTAGAGCCTGAGCCTCAGTCTGTCCACCCTGGGGTCTCTGCAGAATGTACCCAGGCTGAGCCCCACCCTCACCCCCGAACTGGTCACTCCAGGGTTAATGGAAGGAACTGGCAGGTGACCACAGGTCATGAGGGTCGGGTGCCCACTACCCCACTGCCACCCCCACGTCACCCTTGTTATCTGGCCCCAGAAAAGCTGGGTTTGGTACACAGGCTGTTTTATTTGTGTGCATGTGCGCATGCATGCAGTACCACACTGTTCATATGGAGGCCAGGGGATAACTTGCAGAAGTCTATTCCCCCCCCTTCACTGTGTGGGTCCCAGGGATCAAACTCAGATTCTCAGGCTTAACAGCAAGCCTCTTTACCTTCTGAGCCATCTCACCAGTCCCAGGTGCTCATAATTCAGAAATAGATGACACACCAGTTGTCTCACATGGCAGGCAAGGGGCAGGAAGTACCAGGTGGAGAGGTTTCATTCCTCATGGTCACTGAGGCTTCCGACTGCTGTTGGCCTCTGGCCTCACCAGGCCCCAGGGGTTCACTGCAGCTGGTGAAAAGAAAGGGATATTATGGAAGGCTAGAGAAATGATCAGCTGTACCGTCTAACTTATTTTCTGATGGTTCTAAGATGGAGTAACTTTCTGGTTGCTTCTCTGTCCATTCTTCCTCCCTAGGGAACAGGCATCTCTGGCTCTAGATTGACCATGGCTGGGGGTCAAAGGAATTCTAGAACTAAAGGGCTTCGGTAAGGAAGGACGTCCAGCCGTGCGGTATGATCGGAATGTAACAGAGCATACCTTAACTCTGAGGGCTCACACTTTGATGTACACCCAGGATAAACAAAGAGCTGTGACTACATTCTCCACTGCACAGATGTCCACAGCCGCTTCATCACAACAGAAAACCAAACACAGGCAAAGGTCCATCAGCGGATGACCAAATAAACACTTCTGGGTACCACACCGTGGGCTATCACTCATCCATGAAGAAGAATGAAGGAAGAAATCTATAAGACATTATGTTGCTGCCGGAGGACAGTGGTGGTACAAGCCTTTAATCCCAGCACTTGGGAGGCAGAGGCAGGAGGATTTCTGAGTTCAAGGCCAGCCTGGTCTACAGAGTGAGTTCCAGGACAGCCAGGGCTACACAGAGAAACCCTGCCTTGAAAAACCGCCACACTCAGGAGGCTGAGGCAGGAGGATTGCTAGTTTGAGGTCAGCCTGGGGGACATAGTGAGCCCCTGTCACAAAATACAAAACTATAGGAGCTTGGCAAGATGGCTCAGTTGTTAAGAGCATTTGCTGCCCTTGGAGAGGACTGTGTTTCCGTTCCCAGCACCCACATGCTGCTTCCTAACTTTCTCTAAGTCCAGTTCCACGGGGTCTGGTGCCCTCTTCTGGCCTTCATGGGGATTGCATGGATGTGGTGCACATGCAGACAGGCAAAACACTCATACACATCAAATAAAAATAAATGCACTTTGGTGGGACACACTTTGTTTTTTTGTTTTTTGAGACAGGATTTCTCTGTATATCCCTGGCTGTCCTGGAACTCATTCTGTAGACCAGGCTGGCCTCAAACTCAGAAATCCGCCTGCCTCTGCCTCCCAAGTGCCGGGATTAAAGGCATGCACCACCACTGCCCAGCTGGTGGGACAGTAGCACTGTGGAGACAGAGGCAGGTAGAGCTCAGTGATTGAGGCCAGCCTGATCTACAGAGTGAGTCCTAGGACATCCAGGGCTACACAGAGAAACCCTGTCTATAAAAAATAACCATAAAAACTAAATAAGAATTAGTTCATCTTTAAAGTAAATACTCAAAATAAATTACTATGCTAAATCAGGAGCTGGTCAATCCTCCAGTAAACAGGACAGGCTGCTGTGAGCTTTGTGGGCTTGCATTCCCTTTGCCGTTCTTCTCATTATGTCAAAGAATCTAGCATCGCCAAGAGCAGCCCCGAAGGAGACTGCAGACATCAGAATGCCACGACAGTGCGATTACCCACTGCAACGAGGCCAGGAACATGAGCCACCCTCAAAGAGGAAGGTCAAGGTCGAAGGGAAGAGGATACATTTCTGAGCAGACTACGGTGTCAGCTCCAAGAGGTACCATCTGCTAGGAGCCAAGACACTCCGTACCCTCTTCCCCGAAAGCCTGCGTCTCTTCCTCGAGGCTCAGGACCAGCAGGTGGCTCACTGATGCCTCTGCCAAATACTGCCCTTTAAGAGTCCAGCACAACCCCACTTCCCAGGGGGAGTGACTGCCTAGTTGCCTCCAGCACTGCAGAACTAACCGTTGCTCTAGCCTGCTCTCCAGGATGTCTGAGGCTTGATGGTCAGCCAGCCTTGCTGGACCTGTGAGCTCCAGGCCAGTGAGGGACCCTGCCATGAAACAAAACAAAACAAAACAACACAAAAACAAAATGGAAATCTCTTGAGGAACAGCTCCCAAGGTTGATCTCTAGGCTCCATGAACATAGGTATACACAAACCTGTCTGCGAACCACACACACAAGGGAAGTCACCCGTACACACAAACTAGATGCTACCCAGTTGTCCATCAGCTGGGGAATGCCGGGATATTACTCAGCTGTGACATGAGCCACGACCCGGTCAGCCTCATAGACCTCGCGCTTTCCGACAGACAAATGCAGAACGCCATGTGCCCAGAACTGGCAGATCCACAGAGAAGACTCAAGGATAGTGATTCTCAGAGGCTGGGGAACTGGCAGCAGGATGATCTGAAAGACACGTCATTTCCCTGCTGAGTGGAGAGCTCTAACAGCTCTGAGTCACTAGCTGAAGAAGGTGGGAAGCCAGGAGAAGTGGTGTTAGCCTCCTTTGATCCCAGCACTTGGGAGGTGGATCCATGAGGAACAAGAGTTCAAGGTCATCCTTGGCTGCAGCGTGAGTTCAAGGCTAGCCTGGGCTACGCGAGACCCCCCATCTCAATAGCGACAGACAAATCAAAGAACCACAGTACAAAGGACAACTCTGACACTTACGGGCCACCATGGCCTGCCCTCAAGAATTCAGGGGATGTGAACTCAATAGCTCCCCACCCTAGGTTCCGAGGGGACCGCCTTGCCTCTCTTGTCCCCTCATTGATGCCAGGCTCACTTCAGAGGGGGTGGTAAGAAGCTGGGCACCTGTGGGCTCTAGCGTCCCCCCCCAGGCCCCCCCCCCACTCCTGCTGCCGGAAGAACAGAGCACAGGCTGCCTCCCTGCAGCTGTCCCTAAGCAGACTGAGGCTGACACCACGTTCCTGCTGAAGCCTGTGGGTGTCTCCTGACTCCCCCTTTTGTGCTCAGACACTTCTCCGGTACAAGTCTCGCAGCCGTTGCCATGGCGAGAGGCGCCCTATTCTATCAGAGTGACAGTCACCACCTAACTGGGACTAGAGCCAGCTCAGCCCAAGGGCAGATTAATTCTGCCGTTACAGTCTGGCTCTAAGCCTCAAGGGACACAGCTGCCAGCCACCTAGATGCTCCTGAGGAGGAGCTGAGTAGAGTAGGGGCATGTGGGGGGTCCCCTTGGAGCCATCCCTGAGGTGTTCTGGGTTGGAGGAGGTCCAGCTGATATGGATCCCTCCTGGGTGCTCTGTGTATGAGCTACTACATAATCTTGAGCCGCAGTTCCGTTATTTTAAAGATGAACGTTTGAAACCTGCCTTTCGGCTTTGTGTTGGCGCCAGGGTCCAGGGGCAAGCTCCTCGTTCTGGACATCCAAGGAAGGGAAATGGGAACTTTGTTGTGGAGCCAGGGCATCCTGGTGAGGGGTGAGGAAGGTGGACAGCCTCACGGGATGCTGAGGAAGATTCCGTAGAGATAACCTGGAGAAGCGCTGAGCACGAACCAGCCTGCAGGGAAGCAGGTGTGTGCGAGTGCCCTGGGACAGGACTTGCTCAGTGTGTTCAGAGGGTAGGAAGGCGGATGTGAGCAGCTGGCCCTGAGTCCTGGAGGTCTGTGACCCCCTCTGGGTCTTAAAAGAGCAAAGGGTAAGCAAGGAAAGTATTCTGGAAGTTCCAGCCTTGCATTTAGCAGGTAGCTCTTGCCCCTGGTGTGACACGCTCCCTCCTGTAGTCAAGAAGTAGGTGACAGAGGGTACCATACCCCACCCTGAGGCTTCAGCCTAGGAAACTCTCCAGAAGCAAAACCTCTTGCCTCCCAGCTATACAGAAAAGCTTTTGGCTGGGAGTCTCAGGCCAGAGGACTGAACAAATACCGTCTCAGCTCTGTGTGCTGGACAGGCTGCCTGACAACAACGTGTTGCCTCCATTTGCATCTGCATTTGCCAAGTGGGGACCATAACGGGCCTAGGTCACAAGATTGTGGGGCACACAGTGGACAGCTTGCACGAATCCTTGACTCTGTGCACACCCCCCAGCCGAGGGACCAGCTGCAACACCAAGACCTGGACACAGTGCTGATATGGAACATGGCTGGGGCTCGGTCACCATCGGATCCCATAATAGAGTTTCCTAGGAGGAAGAAGGGTCCCCAAGACAACCCCACACCTTGTGCCCTGTCACCTGCCAGACCTCATTCTGGTTCAAGAAAGCTAGTAGCCAAGTGTCCCTTGTGGAGGACCTCGGGCCAGCCAGCCTGAGTAGCTACAAGTGGTGACTGAAGTGATATGGAAGCCAAAAGAGAGTGAGTGGGAAAGAGATGACATCCAGGGGGCAGAGATGCTCTGAGGTCACAGTGAGGCTTATCTTCGGGGCCCACGCAGGCTCCACAGTCACATGCACACATGGCATGGAGGTGTCACTACCTGGCATGTGGCCCAGCAGCCTGCCCCATGCCCGACCCGTGCAGGGGGGAGTCTCTCTGCTCTCCAGCAGGAAGTTGACCTAGCTCAGTAGCTCAGGTGGCCTTTCTTGACACTTGCAAGTGGCAACCTGTGGAGCCACTGGGCAAAATATTTTCCCAGTTGTACCCTATCAAAAAGGGGTTTAGGCTGGGCGGTGGTGGCGCATGCCTTTCATCTCAGCACTTGGGAGGCAGAAGGAGGCGGATTTCTGAGTTCGAGGCCAGCCTGGTCTACAAAGTGAGTTCCAGGACAGCCAGGGCTACACAAAGAAACCCTGTCTCAAAAAGGAAAAAAAAAAATTAATAAAAGGTTTTTGGAGCTGGAGAAATGGCTCAGTGGTTGAGGGCATATTGTTCTTCCAGAGGACCCAAGTTCAGTTCCCAGCACCATGTCAAGTAGCTCGTAACTTCCTATGACTCCAGCTCCAGAGAACCTGACGCCCTCTCCTGGTTTCCAAAGGGCATTGCATTCATGTGGAACACATGCTCATATGGCAGACATACACATACTTTTAAAATAACAAAAATAAAATTTTTTTCTGAAATAAAAAGGTTATATTTTAAAGAGATATAGTTTTAGGGCTGGGAATGTGGCTCAGTTGGAATGAGGTTTACCTAGTACATGCAAAGCCCTGAGAGCCAGCCCCAGTACTGCATAAACTAGATGTGGTGGCTCATGTCTGTAATCCTAGCACTCAGGACAAGGGGATAGAAGAAACAGAAGTTCAAAGTCACTGTCAGATGAAGTGTGAATTTGAAACTATCCTGGTACAGGAGACCCTGTCTCTAAATAAGTAAAAAGGGTCTTACTATATACTTCTGGCTATCCTGAAACTCACTATGTAGACCAGGCTGGCCACAAACTCACAGAGATCTGCCTGCCTCTCCCTCTAGAGTGCTTGGATTAGAGACATGCACCACTATACCTTGCCTTAAAATGAGTTGTATGGGCCGGGTGGTGGTGGTGCACGCCTTTAATCCCAGCATTTGGGAGGCAGAGGCAGGTGGATTTCTGAGTTTGAGGCCAGCCTGGTCTACAGAGTGAGTTCCAGGACAGCCAGGACTACACAGAGAAACTCTGTCTCAAAAAAACAAAACAAAAAAACAAAAACAAAACAAAAAAAAGAGTTGTATGTGTACCACATGTAAGCATGTGCCCAAGGAGGCCATTAGAGGGCATCAGAACCCCTGCACTAGAGTTACTTGTGATTGTGAGCAGCCCAACATGGGTGGTGGGATTCAAACCTGGGTCCTCTACCAGAGCCGTTAGCCACCTGCCCAGCCATCATCTCTCTGGGCCCCTAAGAGACAGAGTTTTAAAGGATCAGTGATCTAGACATCAAAGACCTGAGGCTTTCAGGATAATACCTGCATTATCCTGTCTTTGGAAATAAGGGCGAGGGCTGGGCATAGCTCAATGCCAAATCTCCTTCCAGGAATGTGTAAGGTCCTGGGCTCCCTTCTAGGCTTGCAAAAGATTTACAGAGTGAACTGAAGACAAGGGCTGCTCCACACCCTCACTGCAGGTAACCCAAACAGGGATCTCCAACGACAGAGTGAACTGCCCCGTGTGTCCTAACCCGTCCTGGGCCTCTTACCAGTCCCTCTGCAGATTGACTTTAGAGAACCTGAGGGAGAGGCTTAAAGCAACGATGGCTTGGCTGTTTAACCGATGGCCCAAGAAGGTCCTCTCTGGGCCGTGGCATGAAGAAGAAAGCATCTTTCATAGCCAGGCAGATATTTGGGGTGGGGGTCCATGCAGAAGGAAGAACCTATGTGAAGGACCTGGAGTCTCAGGCCACGCTTCCTGTGTGTGACAGGCAGGGAAGCTGAAACAGACAGTGGGTACTGTGACAGGCCAGGACAGCTTCAGGGTAGGATTATCAATTGTTTTTTTTTTTTTTTTTCTTTCCTCAAGACAGGGTGTCACTATGTAGTCCTGGCTATCCTGGACCTCACTCTGTAGACCAGGCTACCCACAAACTGGAGGGGGTTTGAACCACTGCTGGGCAGTGGCTGGCACGGCCATCTAAGGGAGACCAGTGATGGGTGCTACATTAGTCCCAAGCAAGAGAGGACAGCAGCAGGTAACCAAGGTGCACTGTGATAGGCCGAAGCCCAAGGTGACTGGCCAGGCCACAGTGGTGTTATAATCAACATATTCAGCCAAAATGGAGTTCTTAAACCAACCAAAACACAGACACTGCCTCAAGGTGACTGGCCAGGCCACAGTGGTGTTATAATCAACATATTCAGCCAAAATGGAGTTCTTAAACCAATCAAAACACAGACACTGCCTCTTCACTGCTCTGGGAATTTGATGGGCTTTCTTTCATTTGCTCTGTTTCTTGGATTGAGTCTCATGTGCTGCGGGTGAGCCTGGAGCTGTATATGTAGTTGAGGATGATTTCTGATCCTTCTGTCTGTGCCTCCCCACCCCCAAGATTCTGAGTGTACCACCAGAAAGGTTTCTTTTGGTGTTGCAGATGGAATCCAAGGCTTCATAGATGCTAGGTAAACCTTTTACCAACTGAGCCCTGTTCTCAGCACTTTCGTTAGTTAATATTGATATTTCCAGGTGCATGGGTGTGTTCGTGCTTGTGGGTACTTATGGAGGCGAGGAGAGGGCATTGGATCCCCTGGAACAGTTGTGAGCCATCCGATGTAGGTGCTGGGAACTGAACTCAGGTTTTAGCGCAGCAAGCTTCTTTGACCCCTGGAGCCGTCTCTCCAGCCCCCTTTGGTTTGGTTTTGATTTTTGTGACAGAATCTCACGGTGTAGTGCAGGCCAACCTTGAACTCTAGCTATATAGTATGTAGTATAAGCTGGTCTTGAACCTCCAGCAATTCCCCTGCCTCAGCTTTCCAAACGTTAAGTTGACTGGTATGAGCCTCCATGTATGAGCCTCCATGACTGGATCCCCAGAAGTTCACCCACACTTCCTCAGACCTCTGCCCCCAAAGCCCCAACTCTGGTCCCATCACAGCATTCCTTTCTAACCCAAAGGTGTTTATTTTTGTATGACCACCTGAGAGGCAGGGCTCCCTCTGGGGATCCAAGCACCGCATCGATTCCTCTGCAGAACAGCTGCTGGGCACAGCTTCCCAGGGGCTACAGTCAAGAGGGCAAGGCTGTAACCACCACATCAGGGCCTTGTGTGGAGGCCCATCCCTGGGTCCCCCTGAACCGTCAGGAACCCCATGTGTGCACCTGGAGCAGAACCTCACTCAGTATTGCACACAGTGTGCAGAGCCCTGTGGGACCTGATAAATGGACGGTGGCCCAAAAAGCCAATCAAGCGATGGGGTTACAGTAAGAGAGCTTGTTGCTCTTCTTGAGAGGAGTTCAGTTCTCAGTGACTATGTCAGGCAGCTTACAAGTTCCTGTAATTCCAGCTTTGGGGCATCCGGAGCCCTTGTCTGGCCTCCATGGGTGGACACACACACACACACACACACACACACACAAATAAACAATTCGATAATAAACCAGATGTGGTGGTGCACATCTTTAATCCGAGCACTCTGGAGGCAGAGACAGGAAGAGTTATATGAGTTCAAACCAGCTTGGTCAACAGAGTGAGTTCCAGGACACCCAGGGCCACATAGACCCTGTCTCAATAAAGTAATAAACAAATTAATTAATTATTTTAAAAAAGCATGAAGACTTGAGTTTGGATCCCTAGAACCTATATAACATACCAGGCACAGTGGCGAGGGTCTGTAACCCCAATGCTGGGAAGGCAGAAACAGAAAGATTGCTGGACAGGAGCCTGGCCCAGTCACTGAGCCGGACGTTCAGTGAGAGATTCTGCTTCAAAAACAGGGTGGACAGTGATTGATAAAGATACTCACTCTCAATTTCTAACCTCCAGAGGCCTGCCCCCCCTCTCTTTCTCTCTCTCTCTCTCTCTCACACACACACACACACACAGATTTTGTAATGAAAAGAAGTACAAATTGTAATGAAATGACCACCTAGAATGACTTCCTGTGGCAGACTTTTATGGGCACAGCCTGTGAAGAGGAGGCAGGACAGGGACCATCTCACAGGTACAGGCTTTCTCTCTCTCTCTCTCTCTCTCTCTCTCTCTCTCTCTCTCTCTCTCTTTCTCTCTGGTATGTGTGTGTGAGTGTATGTATGGTATGTGAGTGTGCATGTGTGTGTGAGGGTGTGTGTGTGGGGGTATGTGCATGTGTGTAAGTGTGTGTGAAACGCGCATGTGTTCATGCACAGGTTTTAGTTGGACAAACAGGCAACAAGAATTTTTGTATGTTGCTTAAACTTGTTGAATGTGGAATCCGGGAATGAGGAAGCACCTACCCCCACCCTGCATCTCCATCAACCCTATGCCTTGGGTCAGGTTGGCCTGCTGGCTCTGTAATGGAATTAGGGAAAGCAGAAAAAAAAAAAAAAGGACAAGGCATTAAAGACACCATGTACCATGTTCTGGAGAACAGCGAGGTAGTGAACCGTCACCAATGGGGTTATTTCTTATCCCATGGGATAAAAATAATGTCTATACCAGGAAGAGAAGGCAGAAGCCCAGCCATGGAGAGAAAGGTCAGATGGGAACTCCAGCAGATGCCTCGGTTTCCCCAAATGGTTTCTGCTGGACAGCTGTGAATCCTTGATGTAATGATATATTTCTTTAAAAAAAAAAAAAAGAATGATTACTTTTTCTATTTTATGTATATGGGTGTTTTGCCTGCATGTATGTCTGTGTACCAGGTGCTCAGGAAGGCCATAGGAGGGCTTTGGATCCCTGGAACTGGAGTTATCGATGTGAGCACCCATGTGGGTGCTGGGAATTGAACCTGGGTCCTCTGCAAGAGTAGCCTGTGCCCTTAACCACTGAGCCACCGATGATGAGCCCCTGGTGATGATTTTCTGTCCGCGTCTCCTGTCTGCTACCGGATATGTGTTCTTTGCTTGCTAGGCACTTAATAAACTCAGTCTCACACACAAAACACAGCCGTTGGAGATCATTCTCAGAAGCGTGCGGAGCGCCTGTGCTCCCGTATCCTGTGATATGCCCAGCATGTCCTTAGCAAAAGCGAGCCGACCTGCGCCTGCGGCTGGAGACAGAAAGCAGGGCTGGGAATCGGGAAGTCAGGGCTTTGGATCTGTAGAGTGTTTGATCTTGTGCACATGTTGCTGCAAGGAAGCAGGCAGCTCCCAGGTGAACTGAAAAGGAATAGGAGAGATGGTGAGTACAGCAAGCTGGCAGGCAGTCCCGCGTAGGGAGTGAGGAGGTTGTGTCCAGACATCGGGTAGAGTGCCAGGCTCAGCCTTAGCACTGAGGACGAATATCCTTTCGGTCCCAGGAGAAGGTCTATTCTGAAGGAGGACTGGACCCAGGAGCAGTTTGGGAGACTTTACTAGGACACAGTGGAGTCTGAAATGGGTCAGGACTCAATTTTATTTTATTTCAGTATTATTTATTTTATGTATGGGGGCTGCCTGCGGGTATGTATGTGCCTGCCCGACACGCATGCCTGGTGCCCACAGAATTCAGAAAAGGATGTTTGACTCCCTGAAACTGTTTTTTTTTTTTTTTTGGTTTTTCGAGACAGGGTTTCTCTGTGTAGCCCTGGCTGTCCTGGAACTCACTCTGTAGACCAGGCTGGCCTCAAACTCAGAAATCTGCCTGCCTCTGCCTCCCAAGTGCTGGGATTAAAGGCGTGTGCCACCACCACCTGGCTCCCTGAAACTGTTAAGGATGGTTGTAAGCCATCGTGTGCATGCTGAGTACCAAACCCTGGTCCTCTGCAAGAGCAGCCAGTGCTCTTAGTCTCTGAGCCATCTCTCCAGCCCCCTTTAAAAAAAAAATTTTAGCCGGGCAGTGGTGGGGCACGCCTTTAATCCCAGCACTCAGGAAGCAGAGGTAGGTGAATTTCTGAGTTTGAGGCCAGCCTGGTCTACAGAGTGAGTTCCAGGACAGCCAGGGCTATACAGAGAAACCCTGTCTCAAAAAACAAAACAAAACAAAAACAAAAACAAAAAAAAATTTTTTGGGAGGCAGGATCTCATGCAGCCCAGGCTGGCCTCCAACTCACTTTGTAGACAAGGATGACGTTGAACTGCAAATCCTCCCACATCTATCTCCCCAAGCGTTTAGATTACAGATATGCTGTACCATGCCCAGTTCAGTGCTGGGATGGAACACAAGGCTCCATCCGTGATAGGCAAGCCTTCTAGCAGCTGAACCACTCCTAGCCCCCTTTATTTACAAAAGAGTAAACAGCGTGAACTATGGGAGCCCAGCAGGGAGGGGGTGGCTGATGGCAGGAACAGGGTGTGGCCAGAGGGCTCATAGCTCTTTAGAAGAAAATACAGATGGCTCAGGACCAGCCTTCTGGTGACTCGGTTAATTTCCTGTCTTCCTGGAGAACACCCCGGTGGCCCAGATGGCTGCCGAGGACCCAGGCTGGACTGTTCTCCATTGTTGCTATGGAAACTGTCACCTAACCTTTGGTGAGCTGCTCCGTGTTTCCTATACCAGCCTATTCTGGCCAAGTCATTCCCACACACGGGTTTTTAGATAATTTCCATTTGTAAATTCCTCAGAGTTATCTTTTGTTTGTTTGTTTGTTTGTTTGTTTTGTTTTGTTTTCGAGACAGGGTTCCTCTATATAGCCCTGGCTGTCCTGGAACTCACTCTGTAGCCCAGGCTGGCCTCGAACTCAGAAATCCGCCTGCCTCTGCCTCCCAAGTGCTGGGATTAAAGGCATGCGCCACCACCGCCCAGCCAGAGTTATCTTAATAATCTGCATTAGTCAACAGACTTCTGGACAGAGAAAGAAACCCCATTCCAGTAGCCTTTGGCTAAGGGACAGTTTCAGGAATAGCTGGATCTGGGTGCTTGCACACTGGGGAGAGAAAGGGAAGGACAGAGAGAACAACTGTGGCCGATGCAGGATTTCCTCAAGGGGAGCAGAGATGGAGCTTAGATGGAGCTCTAAGACAATCTCTTGTCATTGTGGCAACCTGAGCTTGGAGGGAGCTCCAACTTCTGGGTTGACGGCTGATGGGTACCCTCACTGAACCAGAGTTGTCCTCTACAGAGAGCACAGTAGAGATTGTGCAGGAGTGAGGCAACTTGGGGACATTGAGATGCTCTTTACTAGGCAAGGAGAGATGATCCTAGACGGGACAAGCCATGGCTCTAATCAACTTATGGTTAGTCATGCAAATATATTAGGAGAGAGGATAGGTCCTGATGGGTCCTGGAGTTACTCAGAATGCTTTATTGTTATATTCTTATCTCCTCACACACTACATCCCACAACTGATGGCAACAACCAAGTAAAACGATGGTTTTCAACCTGTGGGTCGAGACCCCTCTGGGAGCCCAGACATCAGATGTTTACATTACAATGCATAATGGTAGCAAAATTATAGTTACAGCTATGAGGTAGCAATGGAATAATTTTATCATTGGGGTAGGGATCATCACAACATGTGGAACTGTATTAAAGGGTCTCCCAGCATTAGGAAGGTTGAGGACCACTGGGCAGTGTAGGGTGCTCTGGACAATCCTGTGGTGGTCTGTATTCTCATATGATTCACTCTGGACCACCCAAGGGGAACCTAGGAGGCCCCGTATGTCCTGAGACTGGTATTGGTAGAAGGTTCAGAGTAGCAGCTGTGAGGGGTTGGGGGAGGGGAAACAAGTTGTGAGGGATGGTTTCTGGAAGTTTACTATGTTGCTAGTGACAGAAGCCTCTGGCCTTTTGTCTGCAAGCAGAGCTGTCTCCTGGGCGTGACTCTACCAGACTACAGTTTAGCACTCCTCAGTAGAGCAGGCATTTAGATCTGCAACTTTAGAATAGCCAACTCCCGGGTGTAACTCCTTTGACAAGATTGCAAGGAATTAAAGATAGATTTACTGAACGAGTCACTGAACGATGGTGCTTGAATCAATTAGTGATGCCTGCCCTGGGAGTGGTGGATGATAAGCATACATTATGTGCCAATCTTTGCTGAGATGTTTCCAGGTCTTATCAAAGCTTTCAAGAAGAAGACATCAGAGAACACCCAGTGACTGAGGACCCACACGCTTTTGTCAGGAGCTGAAGGAAACCCTCTTGAATGATATTTAAAGATAAGGAAGCCTCTGTCCCAGCTTCTCCATCTGCATAGGAGCATTAACTGTGCTCAGTTTTCCCAACTCCAGCCCCCACCTCCTCAGGAGTGATACTGATGGTGATGTTGCGCTTTCCTGATGCCTCAAATACCTTCGCTGTGCCTCCCACGCCCACACACACAGTGGCTCCCGGGCAGCGGATGTTTCTCTTCAAGTTGCTACATTTTGAAAGCTTTCGGTTGAAATCTAATAGGCATTCAGAAAAATGCACAGGCCTTCTTTCCTAAGGAAAAGTTTGATTGCGTGTACACACATGGAAGTCTGAGGACAAGCTGCCGGTTCTCCTTCCACCACATGGGTTCTGTGGATCAAGTTCAGGTTGCCAGACTTGGCAGGGAGCACCTTCACCCATTGAGCCATCTTGCCCGCCCTGGTTTTTTGTTCTCTTTGGTTGAGATTGACTCTCACACTGCAGCCAGGGCTGGCGTTGAGCTCAGTATGTACCCCAAGCTGGTGTCAAACTTGCGACCTGTCTGCCTCACTACTGGGGATACACAGGTGTGTACCACTACTCCTAGCTGGGAATTTTCATAAAACAACCACATCCAGGTAGCCAACCCAACCAACTTCAACCAGTTGTACCTGTCCAGCCCCAGTTTTCACTGCAGAATCCCCCTTAATCACTGGCCCCCAAAGCCCTATGATATTCAAATCCCACTGGGGTCGATTGTACCTGACTTGGGACTCTAACAGGACCCGTTGAGCTGCATGTCTCTGCATCTGGTCTCAAGCATGTTGCTATGACTTGTTCAGTGGTCTTGCTATATAGGATGCCTTGGCACCATGGGTCCATTGTGACAGGCATCTGAGAAGCATCTATTTGTGGGTAACCTTTCTGCAGCTTCTTCGTCTGTCTGCTTTTCTTTCTCTTCTTTTCTTTTTTGTTTTTTGTTTTTTGTTTTTTTTTTTTTGAGACAGGGTTTCTTTCTGTATTGCCCTGGCTATCCTGGAACTTGCTCTGTAGACCAGGCTGAGAGGTCTTCCTCTGCCTCCCAAGCGCTGGGATTAAAGACGTGTGCCACCAATGCCTGGCTCTACCTGCCTATTTTTTCTAAGCACAGAAACCCATTTCTCAAAGGATTCTACCAGGATGGAGGTTGTAGTCACAGGGTAGACATGAGGTCACACAGAATGGATGGAATTTTCTAAGATGGCCCAAAGACCTTATACCGTTACTTGTATGAATGACCCTGTGTGTGTACATGCACATGTGCGTATGTGTACATATGTGTGCGCATGCGTGTAGCGTGTGTGCATGCAGACACAGGAGGACATGATGCTGGGGATTCACCAGGCCTCACAAGTACTAAATGAAGTGTTCTATCTCTGAGCTTAGGTCCTGGCTCAAGCTTTTTTTTTTTTTTCCTTACTGCGGCCAAGCTTGTTTTCAAAAGACATTGTATGTGAGGGATGAGGCAGCATTGAAGAGATGGTTCAGAGGTTAAGATCAACTCTAGAATTCTGCTTCCTATTCCTGCCACAGCTGAAGGTTTCACGGGAACAAATGGGCCCCGCTCCATCTGGCCCAGGCTTCTCACTGCTGTGCCTCAGCCGGCTCTCTCCTCTCAGAGTGTGGGGCTGGGTCTTCTGTCACCTTCCCACCCTCACCCACATGCTCTGCCACCTCCTCCTCGTTCTGCTGTTGCCTTCCTGAGACCTTTAGTTTTCACAGCAGTGGCCTTCCCACCCCTCCCTGCCCGGGACAATGAACTGGACCGCAGAGCCTGCTGGGTTAGAAACGTGCCAGCTGCCTGCTGCACACAGGGCGGGCAGGCTGGCAGCATACACTCAACACTCCCAAGCTTGGGCTCTGCCTCAGGACCTTTTTGCACGTTCGGTTCCTTTTACCTGAAATGCCGTTCTGTGGCTACCCCCAGGGCTGCTTCTCTCTCCCTTGGCATCTCCCCGGAGAGGGAAGGTGTTCTTGGATCTGCCTCATTCTTCTCTGTGTGTACACATGTAGGCAGGCCTAACCTGGGGAGCACTTTAGGCATACTTCTTCATGTGCCTTGAACTTAGTTTGGAGACAGAGCCTCTCACTGGCTTGGAACTTGCTAGAGTAACTTGTTAGAGGGGTGTCAGCGTACCTCACGGATCTGCTTATCTCTCGACCTCCCCAGCATGGGGATTAGTGTGTCAACATGCACAGTATTTTATTGCACAAGATCTGGGGATCAAACTTAGGTCCTTATATTTATACACAGCAAGTGCTTTATATCTAGGGCCATCTCCTACACCCACCATTGCACACTAATTTCTTTGTGTACCACCCCTCACTAGGACGTAGAAGGTCCCATAAGTGCTCTCAGCGGAGCCCTAAGTCTGCTCAATGTCAGCTCTGTCCTCCACAACATGATCGCTGCGCCTCGATTTCTCCCTTTACCCCTTGCGTGCTTTGTAGTCCCCATGACGAGGTATGGATGAAGGTTAGTGCTAGGTGCAGCTGAGCCTAATGCATCAGTCAGCTACAAAGTTGTTGCTGCATAACAAGCATCCGCCTCCCCCTCCCCCCCATCTCTAAGTTCAATGGGATAGGTGCTTTATTGCAACCTGTAGAGGAAGCGACGGGATCGAGTAGCATGGTTGCCGCAGCCACAGGAGATCCCTGTGGAGTGCTCCTGGCTTGCAGAGGGACACCTCCAGGCTGTGATTCAGGTGTCCCTTGCCTCCCTGGCTCTGTCTATCACGGCTTGGGGCAGGTGGTGGATATGTACCTTGTACAGAGTTGAACAGGCCCAGCAGGAGGGAAACCACGCCACCCTGCTGGTCATCCCACCTCCTGTGGAGACACCTGGCTGTGAGGGAGTCTGGGAAGTATAGCCTGGTCCCATCCATGCAGGATGAGGAAAGGGCTTGGCTCTTACATAATGTGTCCTCAGGGATGCTGGCCCAACACCTGCCTTCAAGTGAACCTTGCTCAATCTCAGGAAAGCCTGGGCAAAAGCTAAAAGCCTGAAAGTGTCCAGTGTGGATAAATCCAGACCTGCCCCAGCCTGTTGGCCAGTGCCCCAGGCAATGGGCTAGGAGGGTTGTGGAATTCCCTGGGCAGGTGCTGGGTGTGGGGTCCGTAGCTCCGCGGTCAGAGCCCACCCTCATCTCAGGCCATGGAGAAGCAGGACGGGTGGACGATCAAGTAGGAGTGGTCGCCATACTTCAGTTGCCTGAAGGAACAGTGGTTGAGGGGCTGGTCATTCTTACTATTGGGTAAGCTGAGGCTCAGAGCTGCTGTACCTGGCCTGAGGTCACAGGGATCAGTACTCTGTCCCAGGATCTCCTGCTGTGCCTGCCTCAGTTTACCCTGTAGCCTCAGGATAAAAGGCTAGGGGTTGGATCCCAGGATAGCCTTGGCGGGGAGGGTGGGGGGGGGAGGGTATAGTTAAGGGGTGGAGGTAGAGTTGGGGGATCTCTCAAGCCTGAGGTTAAGGGTCATGCTGGGACCTCCAGTGACCATCCTATCAGATGTAATTTAGTGGCAGGAAGCCATGGCTCCCTGTCTTGGGGACATCTTCAAGGCCTACTTGAGTGTTCTTAGAATGTGGCCTTCACCATGAGAGACACAAAGGCTGCAAAGCTTTTTGTGAGCAAGTTCACACGTTGCCCTGTACCTGCCAATTCTGGCTGGCTGTACACGTCAGCCCTGTTTTGCGTGGCAGGCAGGGAACCCGCGATGATTGGTCTAGACACTCAGGCTAAGCAGCTGGGATGATGAACCTGAGCTCCCTCAACAGCAGGTGGTGCTGCTGAGAGGCGGTAGAAGCCAGAGGGCGGGGCTAGCTGAAGGAAGTGTGCAGTGGTGGGAGTAGAGGAGTAGGGGTGTGTGTGTGTGTGTGTGTGTGTGTGTGTATCGCACATCCCCTTTGAGCTTCCTGTCCACCATGATGAGAGCAACTTTCTTCTCCCACACATACCTATGACCATGACCTCTGCTCAAGTGACCCCGGATGGACCCCTTGGGGAGCCGGAGTAAAAAGGATCAATCCTTCTATTAAGCTGTTCCTTCTAAGAAATCTAACACAGCTGGGCAGTGGTGGCACACGCCTTTAATCCCAGCACTTGGGAGGCAGAGGCAGGTGGATTTCTGAGTTCGAGGCCAGCCTGGTCTACAGAGTGAGTTCCAGGACAGCCAGGACTATACAGAGAAAAAAAAGAAGTCTGACCCAGAAGCATTCTTTTTGTTTGTTTGTTTGTTTTGTTTCGTTTTGAGACAGGGTTACTCCGAGTATCCCTGGCTGTCCTGGAACTCACTCTGTAGACCAGGCTGGCCTGGAACTCACAGCGATCCACCTGCCTCTGCCTCCCAAGGTGTGTGCCACAAATGCCCAGCTGAAGTTTACATTCCTTATGTTCATCTGTTGACTCATTCACTCAGTAACCCTTACATCAGCACTAACTCTTTCTCAAGCGCTGTTCTGGGTCCTGGGGGACAGACAGAGTACTGGATGAGACCCACCAGGTCCACATTCCCACAAAATTCATGTGTATATCATGTATACATGCACTAGAGGAGACAGATATTCCACAATAGATGCCCTGCCAAGAGGTGCCCAGACCTTAGGCCAAACATCATTCCTGGTAATGGATATACCAACTCTTGTGTGAATGTGGAGAGTGAGTCCAGTGGATGGTGCTCCCCAGTGTGGGCAGGGCTCTCCTGATCAGCAAAGAAGGCATGAGAAGAAAGAGCTAACTCTCCTGAGAACGAGAGGAAGAGCCAGGACAGCAGGTGTCCCCCTTCCTGTGTGTCTGAACTGGAAGCAGAGCTTCTCTTGGGCTTCCAGGCTTTGAATGGAGGCACGCGGTAGCCGCCCTGGGTCTTAGCTCTAGTCTCAGAGTGAACCATAGCACAGCTTCCTGGGCCTCCAGCTGGTAAACTGCTGACCCTGGGGTTTGGTAGCCTTGATGACTGTGTTAGCCAGGTCCTAAGACTCTATCCATCAACTGCCTATCTGCCTATCTCCTGATCTATCTATTGCCATTTATATATAAAATCTCTCCATATCTTCTATCAGTCAATTTTTATCTGTGTGTTTTCACCTATCTATCTTTCTATCGTCTATCTTATCGATCTCTATTTCTCTATCTGTCGGGCTGTCTTAGGATTCCTATTGCTGTGAAGAAAGACCATGACCACAGCAACTCCTCTAAAGGAAATGGTTTAATTATGGCTGGCTTACAGTTCAGAGGTTTAGTTCATTACCTTCCTGGCAGGAAGCACAGAGGCACACAGGCATGGCATGGTGCTGCAGAGGGAGCTGAGAGTTCTGCATCTGGAGTAGCAGGCAGGGGGGGGGGGGGGGGAAGCGACTGTGAGTCACTGAGCTGGGGCTTGAGCTTCTGAGCCCACCCGCTAGTGACAAAGCTTCACCTGCTCCAACTACAACAACAAACTCCACACCTCCTATAGTGCCACTCCCTATGGGCCAAGCATTCAAACACATGCGTTTATAGGGTCCATTCCTATTCAAACCACCTGTCTGTTTATCCTCTATCTATCTATCTATCTATCTATCTATCTATCTATCTATCTATCTATTCTATCTATCTATCTATCTATCTATCTATCTATCTATCTATCATCTTTCTATCTCCTGTATATCTATCTGTCCATCATTATCTATCTATCTATCTATCTATCTATCTATCTATCTATCTATCTTCTATCTTCTCTAGTCATATCACATGCCCTATTGGTTCTGTGACTTTGGATGAGACCCCTGACTATATAAGGGTGACAAGCCATACCGAACATGAAAGGTGTGGGAGGGGGCCACTGGGAGAAGGGCAGGTTTTTTCTGAGTGTGCTCAGGAAGTGAGGAGCGATGGCATGCCTGAGGGAGTCCCAAGTGCCAGAGATGCTCCTCATAGGTCCTGGGTGTGTTGGAGTGGCTGATATGACAGACTTGGGGATGAGTTGTAGGCACTGACTTTCTCTCTTTATCGCTCTCCTTGAATCTGACACAACCTGGGAAGTTCTGGCTGGCCCTGGGATCTGGTGGCTGTATCCTCTGGCTGGTGCAGCTGGCACTATAGAATACTGCCTCCTTGGGGAATCTGGAGCCCTGCCCTTGGACCTCATGTCCTGCTTCCTATGCCATGCTGGAGTCCCATGCAGCTGTGTGCTAATGCCAACTGCCTGTGGGCTTGTGGAGGTTTAAATGAGAATGGTCCAGCCGGGCAGTGGTGTCGCACGCCTTTAGTCCCAGCACTTGGGAGGCAGAGGCAGGCGGATTTCTAAGTTCAAGGCCAGCCTGGTCTACAGAGTGAGTTCCAGGACAGCCAAGGCTATACAGAGAAACCCTGTCTCAAAAAAAAAAAAAAAAAAAAAAAAAAAAAAAAAAAAAAAAAAAAGAAAGAAAAGAAAAGAAAAAGAAAAAAAGAATGGTTTTATAGGCTTCTATGTTTGAATGCTTGATCCCAGCTAGCAGAACTATATAGGAAGGTTTAGGAGGTGTGGCCTTGTTGGAGGAGGTGTGCCACAGGAGGGAACATTGAAGTTTCCAAAATTCACCCCATTTCTCAGGTAACTCCCCCTGCCTCATGATTTGTCTCAAGATCTGAGCTTATAGCTAATGCCCTTGCACCATGCCTGTCTGCCTGCTGCCACACTCCCTACCACAAAAGTCATGGATTTACCCTCTGAAACTGTTATCAAGGTCTGGATAAACCCTTTCTTCTGTAAGTTGCCTGGGTCATTGCCTTCGTTAAGGTTTTACTGCTGTGAACGGACACCCTGACTAACGCAACTCTTACAAGGACAACCTGGAATTGGGGCTGGCTTACAGGTTCAGAGGTTCAGTCCATTATCATCAAGGTGGGAGCATGGCAGCATCCAGGCAGCCATGGAACTGGAGGAGCTGAGCATTCTACATCTTCATCTGAAGGCTGCTAGTGGAAGCCTGACTTCTAGGGGGCTAGGACTGAGGTATTAAAGCCCATGCCCACGGTGAAACATCTACTCTAACAAGGCAACACCCACTCTAACAAGACCACGGCCAGTCTAACAAGACCACACCCCCTCCAACAAGGCCACACCTACTCTAACAAGACCACGCCCAGTCTAACAAGACCACACCTCCTCTAACAAGGCCACACCTCCAAATAGTGCCACTCCCTGGGCCAAGCATAGACAAACCATCCCAGCCATAGTTTCTCATGTCAACCATAGAAAAGTAACCAAGGTGCTGCTTCTCCCCTGGGTGACATTGAGGCACGGGTGCTTTCCACATTTGTAAGGTGATGACAGGACAGGAGTTCCATCTTCAGATTCCCTGCTGGCTCAGCAACAGAGTTTACCATTTAATTCCTACAATAACCTGTGTAATTTGGATCAGAGAGGTTGAGTGACTTATCAGAAGTTGCACAGCTAGCAGTCTACTTGTGGGTATGGGTACCCACAGCTCCCTAGACCAATAAGGTGCCTAGCTAGAAAGTTCTGGATGGGGCCCCTGCTCTTCCTAGTTTAGAAGAGAATGCCAGACAGAATCTGTAGCCTAGCGCGTCTCATCCCCTACCACCTGCCACCCAGAAGGCTGCTGTATCCATCTTAAACATCAAATCATGAGCAAGACCCCCTAGATCACCCACTCCCTCCCCTTTTTTTTGAGACAAGGTTTCTTTGTGTAGCTTTAGCTGACCTGGAACTCACTCTGTAGACCAGCTGACCTCAAACTCATAGAGATCTGCCTTCTCCGCATCCCCAGTGCTGGGAGTGCTTGACTCAGCCATCTGGAGCCCTAGGTGGTTGCCTGGAGGCAGCTTTCACTTGTGTTCCGTCTCTCCACTTGCTTCTTCTGGTCCTTCTCCATGCTCTAAGGCTAAGCGGCCTCCAATGGATCTTCCAGACACAGGCCTGGTGCTGAGGAAGCTCGGGCCCTACAGAGGCACGAAGCTACCCTCTCAGTGAGGCCAATTGTAACCTGCCAGCCAGGGCCAGAGCTTGTCCTCAAGGAAAACCCTGGATGGGTGGCTGGAAGGGCTCCACTCAGAAGCCTCAGGCTGGGAGCCAGCAGAACAGACCCAGTGGTTTTCAAAGGGCCAGACGATAGGTGGGGGGGAAGAGGGCGCTGGCCACTGTGTTATCCCTTCCTGGGTTTGCCAGAGGGCACGTTCCCTGTGGGGGAGTTGGGACAGCATCACCTTTATTATCAGAGCCAAGAGAGGAAATCTCAGCTGGGGGCAAAACCCAGATGTGTCCCCTTGGAATCTGGGTCCTATCCATCCAGGATTGCTGCTGCTTCTTCTTCTTCTTCTCCTTCTCCTTCTCCTCCTCCTCCTCCTCCTCCTCCTCCTCCTCCTCCTCC
>NW_022196905.1:118877120-118896571 GCF_008632895.1 Mastomys coucha | reverse complement strand
CCTCCTCCTCCTCCTCCTCCTTCTCCTTCTTCTTCTCCTCCTTCTCCTTCTCCTTTTTAAAGATTTATTTATTATTATAAATAAGTACATTGTAGTTGTCTTCAGACACCCCAGATGTCATCAGATGCATTACGGGTGGTTGTGAGCCACCATGTGATTGCTGGGATTTGAACTCAGGACCTTTGGAAGAGCAGTCAGTGCTCTTACCTGCTGAGCCATCTCACCAGCCTCCTTTTTTTGTTTTTGAGACAAGGTTTCTCTGTGTAGCCCTGGCTGTCCTGGAACTCACTCTGTAGACCAGGTTGGCCTCAAACAAAGAGATCTGCCTGTC
Source organism: Mastomys coucha (assembly GCF_008632895.1). Taxonomy (NCBI): domain Eukaryota; kingdom Metazoa; phylum Chordata; class Mammalia; order Rodentia; family Muridae; genus Mastomys; species Mastomys coucha. The sequence continues at coordinate 118,896,240 of NW_022196905.1, read as the reverse complement.
TCTGCTTCCCTGGCTGGGATTAAAGGTGTGCGCCACCACTGCCCTCCAGATCCTTAAAGAGACTGCCATACCTGGCCCAAAGGTAGCCAGCAGTGACTAGAGGGGTTACCCATGGGCATGTCCTGCCTAGCCTCTGATTTGGTCTTGGCCTGGACGGGGCCTCTGGCTGGGTCTTCTGTAGGTGTCTATGCTGAGCTGCTTTGAGCCCCAAGGCAGTGTAACCAGTCAGGGCCTTTGGAAATTTGGGGTGGGGGAGGGGTTTTCCCACCAACTGTTGAAAGCTGCCTTCCCAGGCCCAGTGGGGAGGCCAGGCCACCCAGGGGCTCATTCCGGACATTCTCCAGGAGGCTGAGAAGCAAGGAACGTGGTACAAAGACGCAAAGGGAGCCTGCTTCAAGCAGCAGCTCCAGACCCGAGCAAACTCACACAGTGCGCTCAAAACCAGATGTCCAAGCTGGGAGGAAAAAAAAAATAGGGATTTTTCATGATCTATCGTCAAAAATTCCACATGGGATATAGTAGAAGCCAAACTGTCCCTCCCTCCAGCCCCGTTCCCAGGCCCCACACCCTTCTCTGATCTTGTCTCCTCCCCCATCTCTGCCACCCTCCAGCCCCCTCCCTCACCCCCAGCCCCACACTCTCAGAGATCCAAGAGAACAAAGCTAATGCTTGGGCGCATGGTCGGTGCAGATGTCCTGATCGCGCGTCCTGGAATCCGTTTCTCCTTTCCTTTCGGTGACCTTTCCATCGCGACTCTGACCTCACAGCTCTTCCACCTACCCTTCTCTCACAGCCTCTCTGTTGTTCCTGGGCTACCCCAGGGCCTTTGCACTGGCCACCCGCCCTTGTAGCCCGTTCCTTTTTGGCCTTTGGCAGTTACACACTGTACATTCCCCTGCCTCCCACCCTTCAGCATACTGCCTTGCCTTCTTGATACTTTTTTTTTTCTCATCCATTTTCTCAAGAGCACATACTACCTTAGCCCCGCTTCAGGTACATTTACTTGTATTTAAGTATGCACTTGGGGCTGGGATGTAATTCTGTGGAAGGCTGTTTGCCTTTGGCATTCAAAGTCCTGGGTTCAAGAACGGAAACAAAACAAAACAAACCAAAAAAACCCCAAAGAGTACCTGCTTATCCTCCCAGCAAGGGCACGGCACATAGTAGGTGCCTCAGGCTAGTAAATATCCTTCCAGAAGTGTCTCAGCATAGACAGGCCCTTACAGACGGGATTATCTAGCTGTGATTTGCACACTCTGCATGGGGTGTTTGCATTAGACCTCAGAAACCTGGCGTGTGGCCGGGGCTCCTGCTGTTCCAGGAGCCTGCAGCTGAGACAGCCCCTGGGTCTGCCGGCCTCCGGCCACTAACAGCCAGGACCACAGCTTTGTGGTTCTCGCGGCTCCCTGCTCAGCTCCTTCAGAAACGCTGGCAGTGCCACAAATAAAAGTCCAGACAGACACGGAAGCGGGTGACTCTGCAGTTTCTTGTGGTGAAGCCGGTGGAGGGTGGAAGGCTGGGGGCTCCAAACCACATCCTTGGAGATGCTCTTGCATGGCTTTGGGGAGGGAAGGATGGATCACCCTAGGGCTGTGAGATTCCCCCCCACCCTCCACCACAGCAGCCAGGGCCACAGTCACAGTACCCTGGTACACAGCACGTCTCTCCTTCCTGCCGTACTGAAGGAAACTACGGCTGCCTTTCCCCTCTGTTGATGCCTTTGTCTTGGGGGGTGGGACTTGGGGGGCGGGCAGGTACGTCAGTGTTTGCTTTGCTTAACTAGTGAGATGAAGGAGGTTGCCGGAAGGCTTGGGGACAGGTGTGGGCTAGGTCACAGGCTTCTGGGATTTGCTTGCCCTCTAGACTGGGGTTGGCTGACCCTATCAGGCCCGAGGACTTCCAGCTTGCTAGCTAGCTAGCTCTGTTGGAATTTTCTGCAGACACAGTTCTGTGTGAGCGAGAGAGCTGGCCCCAGGGCCTTTCAATGTAGACAGCGTGCCACAGGTCCTTTGCATGTGCTATGATGTCCAGATCCGGTCCTTGGGATGGCTGGGCAGGGCTGAGCCTGTCATGCTGGCTTCTCTAGTTTGCCCCCCTCTACCCCCATGGAGAACCACAGGTTTAATCTGCCAGCTTGGTGACCTAGAACAGTTAACCTGAGTGGATCAGTAGAGGATCAGGGTATTGCCTGAGGGGACTTCACCTGCCTGGAGGTTGAAATGAAGGGCAGTTAGAAGACATCAGGAAATAAATACGCCAGAGAGAAAAGGTTTTTTTTTTTTTTGTTGTTGTTGTTTTGAGACAAAGTTTCTCTGTGTAGTCCTGGCTGTCCTAGAACTCACTCTGTAGACCAGGCTGGCCTCGAACTCAGAAATTTGCCTGCCTCTGCCTCCCAAGTGCTGTGATTAAAGGTGCGGGCCACCACCACCCGGCCACCTCTTGATCTCCAATCTACTTATTTCTTTATTTGTGTATTTATTTCTTCCCTGAACGTTTTTCTTCCACTTTTTCGAGACAGGGTTTCTCTGTGTAGCCCTGGCTGTCCTCGAACTCACTCTGTAGACCAGTCTGGCCTCAAACTCAGAAATCCACCTGCCTCTGCCTCCCAAGTGCTGGGATTAAAGGCGTGTGCCACCACTGCCCCGCTCTGAACTTTATTTTTTAGGGCAGGTCTTCCCTTGTGTGCTCGAGACTAGCTCTGGACTCCTCATTCCCCAGCCTCAGTTTCCAGAGTGGTGTGGTGACAGACAGGCCTGTACCATTAAACAGGGCTCTCAGGCTATCTTTGTTGAGTGTCTGGTACGTGCGTGCCCTGAATGCAGGTGGGGAGCTGAACAGGTATGGTCTGCACTCCAGCTGACAATATCTAAGCCACAGACGCCCACGGGAACTTCAGCTGGGGAAGAAAGAGGAAAAAGAGCAGGTGTTGAACTGTGAAGCACTCTGGGGCTGGCTTTTAGATAGGAGGACCGGTGAAGGGCTTCTGAGGGGGTGAGGGCAGAGGGTGGGGCTGACATTGGAAGATGGTTGGCTGAGGGACCACCACACACACACACACACACACACACACACACACACACACGTAAATGACCTCGGTTAATTTGCCAAGCTCTTAGGAAGGATCGATCGACTGATTAGAGGATAGAGATGGATTTATTTACCTAGAGTGATTTTTGTTATTATGTTGGGGATTGAAGGTAGGGCCTAACACATGCTGGGCAAGCACTCTATTACTGAGCTACAAGCACTCTATCACTGAGCTATAAGTGCTCTACACCCCTAGTTCTCTTCTATTTCTAATTTAAGACAGGGTCTCTCCAAGTCTCCCAGATTGGCTTTGAGTTTACTTGGAGGCCCAGGCTTCCTGCAAGTTGGGTTTTTTTTTTTTTTTGGTTTTTTGAGACAGGGTTTCTCTGTATAGCCCTGGCTGTCCTGGAACTCACTCTGTAGACCAGGCTGGCCTCAGAAATCTGCCTGCCTCTGCCTCCCAAGTGCTGGGATTAAAGGCGTGCACCACCACCGGTGCATAATATCTTTGAGCCATTTCTGGACTTCAGGCTCTTCAGCAGTTACTCAAAGTTGCCTTCCTACAGCAGTCCTTAGATTTCCATGGGTCCTACCCCCAAGAGTCCAGTAGCAAACAGGGTGTGGTGTGTTAGGAGGGAAGTAATCCTTGAGGTACCAGTGTGTGGGGATGGTGTGGCTCCAGCTCAGTGGATGCTTCTTGCTGTCAGTAGGTCTACAGCCTGTGTGGGAGCACCCATTAGAAATGTGTGGCTGGGGGATTTGGGCAGGGCAGATCATTTCTCAGGCCTAGGTCTTACTATTGGATCATGTGGAGTCAACATTGGACTCTGCCAAGGCTTTGGAATGAAGCTCCAGATCACCGTGGGGAGTGGTGGGGAGTGTCTGTCGTTCCCTGTGGCTCAGGAGGACAGAGCTCCCCAGTTTATAGAGGAGACTGAGAGAGAAGCCAGCCGGCCAGTCCTTGTTAGGGAAATGCTTTTCTCTGGCTCTGTGGCTTTACCTCACTGCGACCTGGGTGGGGAAGCTGCGGAGGCTTTCATGTGACCCTACCTGACGACCCTCCTTCCCCCACTTGCCAGTGACTGGGGTTGGCAAAAGCTGCGGGGAGTCGGAAGACACCCCAACTCTTTCTCCATTAAGAGAGAAATCTGAAACTATGCAAATGAGAGTGTCCCTAGATGACTCCAGGGGACCAGTAGGAAGGCTTAAGAGGGGAGGCTAGCCTTGTCTCTTCCCTTCCCCCGGGCAGATTCAGCCAACCTTCTGCAGGTCTGGTTTTGAGCCCTTACATTGCCAGCTGGGCGGCTGAAGAGTGGGTGCAATGCCATGGGCGTGTGCCCCTGACCTCTGACTCTTGTTCCAAAGGGCACCCGCCCACTCGTACACTTCCTTTTTTTTTTCCACTCTTGGACTCAGTTCCCCCTCCACCATCTGCCCCTCGCCCCGGTTCAAAGCTCGGGGGTGGGGAGAGGGAAGCCGCTGCATGGGTGCAGGAACCCAGTACCCCTGAGGAAGAGGCTCTTGCCCTGGCAACCGCACTCCCGCCGCAGCCATTCTCCCGCTCCCTAGGGGCTCTCTTGTTGGCAGAACCGAATCTGCTGAGACTTCACTCCAAAAAAGGAAAGTTAAATTAAAAAAAAAAATCAAACTCTCCAACGCGTCTAGGGAAGCAGAAGAGGAGGGAGGCGGTGGCTGCAGGGCTGGGTTCCCTGGCTTGGCTGCTGTAAAGATCTAAGGCAGTGAGGGCCCACTATGGGGCGTGACAATGAGCCCTAGTGCTAGTGGGCGAGCTCCTACTGCGGCTGAGTGGTCCAGGTTGGGTGTCCAAGGGTGGGCCACGGGCTCCGTGCGCAGCCTAGACACGCGTCCTGGAAAATTCCCAATGGCTGTTCACTTTAGACATCAGGGGGCCCGGGTGAAACTCGCGTGGGCCTCTCCAGGATCTTACATTCCAGTCTTTGAACCAGCTCGTCACTGGCTGTGGTCCGCAAAGCCTTTCCCCAAGGGCTAGTCTCCCAGGCGAGGCCCGAGCGCGTCGCTGAGCATCTGCGTGCGACTCTGAGGTCTCCGTGGGTGGCCCTCCCGGGGCGTCGTCTCCGCATCCCCTGGACACTCCTGAGTTATAATTTAATAGCTGAAACGCGATTCCCGTGAAGTCTCTGGGGTTCCAGGAGGAGGAGGGGGCGGGGAGGCATTTGCTCCGCCTTCTTCGGGCGAAAAAAAAAAAAAAAACAAAAACGCAGCTCGGGGTGCGCGCACGGCGGCGGGGTGCGCAGGCCTGGAAGGCGTGCATGTGGGCCCTTTAAGGCGGCAGGGGCGGGCTTCCACGAGGCCCCGCCCCTCGCCCCGCCCCTCGCCGCCAGGAGCGGAGCCGCGGGCAGCGCAGGCCGGGCCGCATCCCCGTCCCCGCGCCAGCCGCCCGCGCCCGCCATGCGCGCCCCGCAGCGGCCCGCGCGCCCGGGCCCCGCGTCGTAGCGCGGCGGGCGGAGACCGCAGGCTCCCAGCCCGGACCCCGCCGCGTCCTCGAGCCCGATCGGCGCCGTAACCCGGCGCCAGCGCCCGGTGCCGCCGCCGGCGAGGTGAGTCGGGCCGAGTGCGCGGAGGGCGGCGGGGAGCGGGTGGCTTCCGGGCCGGGGCGGCGCACGCGGCGGAGTTGGCGCCCCCGAGGGGACGGGCGGCGCGGCGGGGAGCGCGCGGGGGCGCGGGAACTTCGGGAACTCTCGGGACCTTGCAGGGCGGTGCAGGCCGCGACCCCGGCACCCGGGACCCTTGCAGGATGGAGCAGACCAAGATTTAGGGACCTGCGGGGTGGAGCAGGCCGAGAATCGGGGACCTTGCGGGATGGAACAGGCCGAGAACCGGGGACTCTCTAGGCAGTACAGGCCAGGAACCGGGTACCTCTTGAGTGGCGCAGCCTGAAGACCTGGGGACCATGTAGGGTGGCACAGCCTGAGGACTGGGGAACCCTGCAGGGAGATGCAGGCCGGGACCAGGGACCCTGTGGGATGAAGCAGCCCGGGACCTGGGGACTCTTCAGGGTGGTACAAGCCAGGACCCAGGGACCTTCTGAGATGGCACCAGCTAAGACCCGGGAACCCTGCAGGGAGGTGCAGGCCAGGACCTAGAGACTCTCCCGGGGGTGGTTCAGGTCAGGACCCGGCAGCCCTCGGGCAGTTGGGGCTAGGACCCAGGTACCCTGCAGTGTTTTGAAGGCCAGGCCTCGGGAATCCTGCAGCCGGGTGGCGCAGCTTGAGGACTGCCTGATGTACTCTTGTTTTGGAGAGGGCCAGGACTCGTGGACCTTCTGTTTGTGGCGCAGTCTGAGGAACGGGATTCTCAGGGGGTGGGCGGCGCAGCTCTCGGACTTGGGACCCCCCCTCCCGGCTGCTTCCCCCGGGGAAGCACAGGCCAGGATCTGAGGTGGCACAGGCCAGGATCTGAGACCCCCTCGGGGGTGGCGCATTCTGGGGACCCAAGGACCCCGTGGGCGGCCGCGCCCCCCCTCCGGTGACGCGGCGCCGCCTCCTTCTGTTCCCTCCCCCTGGCCGTGCGGATACTTCGGATGCCACTAGTTTGGGAAGTTGCAGATCCGAGCCTAGCGGGGCAGCCGGGAGCCCCAGCACCCCCCGGACGCGCGTGGGAAGCGGCCTCCCCTCCCGACCTTGAGGGAGGAGAGCGAGGCGGGCGTCCAGACAGGCGGTCCCTCGGGCCTCTAGAGCTGGAGGCGCCCAGCAGCAGCGGCTGAATAATCTTTACATTGTAGCTTTATTCGCACAGCTAGGTCCACCCGCCGGCGTGCGCGCGCCCTCCCCGAGAGTCTGGTGCAGGCAGCGGGGGCGGATCCGTTCGCTCTCAGCCTCCTCCCTTCCTCTCCTTCTCCTCCCCCCTGTTGGTGAGAACTGGTTTTATTACGATTACGTTTTTTTTTTTTCCTCCCTCTTTGCAGATTTGGTGGAGGGATGTGTGAGAGGGGAGGTAGGAGTGGGAGGCGTAGGATCCCCGGGGGGCTCTGTGGGCAGTGTTAGGGTGGCCTTGACTTTGCCCTTTTGAATCCAGCTCTGGTCCCTGCGGCTGCTTTGATGAAAGAGGCTCTGAGGCCAGGCGCGTGTAGGGGGTGCATCTCAGGCCACTGCTGGGGACTTCGTGGGTGGCCTCTTTTTCTTTTTAATTGTAGAGGAGGGGGCAGAATAGTCAGAAGGAGGCGAGGTGGCTAGAGGCCTAAGCGTTCTGGTTGGTTCTGCAGCCCAGCTCCTGGGTTCGAATCTTGGGTGGCTGACTGATAAGGTTGGGGGGTGGGGGTGGGGCAGATGACTTCCCCTGTCTGTGCTTATGGGCTTCTCTTCTGCAGAGTGAGGGTAAAAACAGTTCCCAGGTCTGGGGCGCTTCTGCGAACCGAGTCTGTGCAGAGGGTCCTTAGATAGGTTACTATGACTACTGTTATTTCCGGATGCTCATCCTTGCTCTGTCATGGGATTGGGGAAACCCACGAGTGTCTGCCCCACCTTTGGGAGCTGGGAGGGTCTGATGGAGGAGGCCCTCAGGATGGAGGAGGATCAGGCCTCAGCCCATTGAGCACAGGCAAACACGGAGTTGGCAGCCAGCTGAGCTGCAGTGAGTGGTGGAGGGGGTGGTGAGGGCATTTCGGGTACTGCCTAGCTTCCCTGCACTCCGTGTCCCTGTTTGGAAATTTACCGCTGTTTCTTTGGGGTGCCAGGGGAGCCTGCGGTGTTCTAGTCCAGACGTGGGGGTGGGAGTGAGGGGCCAGACATAGCCTCTTCCCACGGAGCTATTTACGCTTGCCGGGGAAATCAATACTATTGATAAACCCATGTCGGTGGTAATGTGGCTGTCAGGCCCTGGTGAGGGATGGAGACCCCTCCTGGGGCTGTGCCCCTCCCCCCTTGGTGAGGGTTCATGGCTTAATCCCTTCTTTTCTCCCAGTGAATACTCAGGCTACCTCCCAAAGGTTTCCTAGCTCTGCAAACAGGAACTGAGCTGCCCTACAGCTGGATCTGGAATTGTTCTGGGCCAGCAGGTGCTTACCACTCCGCAGCCCCCCTCTCCACAGGGACCCCGGATTCCTGGCTGGAAATGAACTCGTTGTTTCTGGCTGGGTCCCACCCAAAACTGGTGGTGGAGAGCCCTGCGTTAACCCTCTGAGATGGGGGGTGGCACCTCCTACCACCCAGTTAAAAGAGGAGATTGATCCAGCGGGAGCTTCCCAAATGCTTATCACCAGGGGCTGGCTCTGTTTTTTTCTCTTGTGTTTTTCTCTCTGCTCTGTTTCCTGTTCGTGTCTCCAATACCATATAGCAGCCTCCCCAGGTGATACCTCGGGGACAGTTTCCTGCAAGGGTGGCAGCTTTCGGGAGCTGGTGATTCCTGCCCAGGGGATGATGGTGTGTGTGTGTGTGTGTGTGTGTGTGTGTGTGTGTGTAGGCAAGCAGGCAGGCAGCTAGCTGTCTGGGGAAGGCGGGGCTACACAAAGCCAAGAGGAGTGGGTGGCTTAGAAGACCCACCTCTCTGGGGAGGATGAGAAGCTTGGGAAGGGTCAGGTGAGCCTCCTTAAGGGACGATGACAGATGGGAAATCCACTTTATGGCATGCCAGGTGAATCCGGTTCTCTGAGTTAGCAGATCTGCACTGCAGTAGCCAAACGGTGACATCCAGGAAAAAAAAAAAACGCTGACAGTGTGTGCCATCATTCAGAAAGCACTTACTGTGTGCAGGCCGACCTCAGAAAACATTTAATTGTGTGTGCCAGCGTTCAGAAAGTACCTTCGTGTGTGCACTGGGCATAAATCTACTGGTCCATTTTTGAGGTGGGCTGCGGGGACGTGACTGTCCTATTTTATAGATGGTGTCACGGAGGCCCTGGGAGGTTTTGGAGACTCGGCTTGGAAGCTGGGGCTAACACCTGGGTTGTTCATGGATCGCACAGAAGACAGCCTCGGCTGCTAGGAAGGGAGCAGGAACTGACCTTTCTCATGGGGTTGGCACCTGCCCATCTTTGCAGGGCTGTGGGGGAGGGCAGCTCAAGAGACTGGGAACTTGTTCTCCCAGGGTTTGGAGAGGGGGCGGTGCCAGCGGCAGGCTGGCATTTCTTTGAAGTCTCATTTTATCTCAAAACATTCATGCAAATTTTTGGCATCTGCCTTGGCGACAGTGCTGTGTTTATTTTGAAATGAAAACAGGGGTTTGAATTATTTAGCATGGTGTCTAACAGGGCATAAAGCTGCAAGCAGGGAGCCCCAAAGCCTGGAGTGCTCTGCTCGAGTCTCCCTGGGGAATCTAGCTGGGGACACCTAACCTGTGGTTGGAGAGGCCCTCGCTCAGCCTTTGCTCCTGAGATCGACACAGGTCAGAAGGGGCAGTTGCCCAAGGTCACAGGGGGACTGTGTGCCAGTCAGTGGTGGCAGTGAGTGAAGAGAGATTTCTCCTAGTGACACCTCTAGGTTAGAGCAGAGTTCAGGCACCCCACATTGCCTTGCTCATGGGCCCCTGGCTGGTCATGACCTTGTGGTTCATAGATACCTCAAGAATCACGGGGAGCATGGCATGGGACAGATTGCCTGCCTGACCCACTGTGTCTGAGCTGGTGGTTGATTAGCCTAGCACTGTAAAGCTGCCAAACGTCTGGTTGACAAGCAGTGTGCCCAGGCTGGTACCTCTAAAGAGGACCTGTGGGGCTCACCTGTTAAGTTGGAATCCTGCCCTTCACCACTGGGATCTCTAGGGGCTTGGTCCTCAGGACCACAGCATCACGTTGGTCGGTTCCAGGGAGGTTACTTAATCTCTCTCTCTAAGCCTTAGTTTGCTTATCTGTGAGATGGGGCCACCACCATTGCTGCTGCCACCGCTGCTTGGGTAATTCACATCACAAGTCCAACATGTAGCTTCCCCATGGAGAGCAAAGACCTGACTGAAGAGTTCATCATGGGGACTCACGTCCTTGCATTTGCTGTGTGGTCAGACAGGATACGTTTCTCTCGTCTTTTTTTTCCCTATAAAATTTTTTTCTTTTGAAGTACTGGGGTTCCATTATGGCCTTGGGCGCCACTAAGCTCTATATTCCTAGTTAGGAATCCTCCCTCCTGAAGACTGCCTGGTCCGCTCTCCAAGTGAATGGCTGGCCTAGTCCCTTCCCTTGACCCCAGGTTGGGGCTTGTCTTCTGGAGGCTGAGGGCTCCTCCCCTCTCTCTGGTTGGTGACTCATGGCTCAGCTGCTTCTCTTTGCTCTGGGAGCTGAAGTTTCCCCTCCCACCTGTAATCCACCTGCTTGGAGATCAATAGCAGCTTGGAGGATGGGAATGGGCTAAAGGCTAAAGGTGGGAATGCTGCCCTCTGGTGTGTTTGGGGGGTTTCCCCTCCCTCTGTAACTCTGACAGTTGGGTTGCTTCGGGGGTGTTTTGGAAAGACCGTACTGTGACTTCCTGTGTTCCTCTCTCCAACGGTGTCCAGAGCTCCAAGCTCCTGAGCAGGTGGCTTTATTTAATTTTAGTTCACTTACACAGCTTCAGCGGCTGCCTGGTTGCCCCGTGCGCAGTGGCTTTGGATGTAGGAGCAAAGTTGGCACTGAGCTTTGCATTCCTCCCGTTCTGTGGTCTTTTCCGTGCTCCACGCTATCCTGAAGGTCTACCTGTCCTGGGCATGGCTCCATATTCCCGTGGTTCCCAGGTCCTCTGCCCTATGGCTTTGGCACCCACCTCATGACCTCATTTTCCCAGCAGCCTCTGCTGCTGTATGTGCAGCCACTGGGAAGTTAGTTGTAGAGGGAATGTTCTAAGGCATCTCCTGCTTTGCGCCTTTGCAGTGAGTGAGGTGGTGGTGGTGGTGGTGGTACTCAGGACTGGGACCATTGTAACTGTTGCTCCTGGGTTTGTAGTCCTTAGGATTGCGTCCAGGGCCTTGTGCATGCTGGGTACATTCTCTCTCAACTGAGCCATACGCTAAGTCTTCTTTTTACCTTTTACTGGAGTCCTTTCTGCCTCAGCCTCCAGAATTGCTGAGAACTCTGCCAAACGTAGTCATTAATTACCATAGAAGTGAGAAGCCCTGGGGGAGGGAGTTGTGGCGGGGGAGGGGAGCCACAGGCCCATGGGCAATGTGGCTGGAGAGTCTGACACTCTGGCAGGTGGTGATGTCTGTGCACAGACTTGGACCGTAGCTGTGAGTCTGGCATCCCTTCGAGGCCAAAGTCCCAGCACCCCCTTATTTCCCCTTTCCCAGGCTTAGCAGGCAGCTGGTATGAGCCATGTATAGGTGGATTTGTCTCTATGCACTGGGTGGCACATGTTGACATAGTAGCCGCTGATTCAGCTGGGTCCTGATATGTCTGCATTTCCCTGATCCTCTGGGGAGGACCTGCCTCCTATAAGTGAAACTTCCTTTCTTTGCTATGAATTAATATACCATGGACATCTTTTTTTTTTTTTTTTAATGTTTTTCTTGTAGGGGAGCAGGGCAGGGTCTTTCTTAGTGCTTTGTCTCTGTGTAGAGATACAATGTCCAAGACACCTCTCGTGAAAGAAAGTATTTGATTTGGGGCTTGCCTATAGTTTCTGAAGGTTAGTCCCATACCATCTTGGTAGGAACCAGACAGGAATGGGACTAGAACAGTGGCTGAAAACTTTACATTCCTGATCCTGTGGGCAACAGGCAGAGAGGGAGGAAGGGAGGGAGGGAGAGAGAGAGAGAAAGACAGGGGCCCACCATGGGCTTTTGAAATCTCAAAGCTCACTCCCAGTGACATACTTCCTCTAACAAGGCCATACCTCTTGGTTCTTCCCACGCAGTTCCACTAACTGGGGAGCAAGCATTTAACCATACGAGTTTATGGGTGCCATTCTCACTGAAACCACCACAAGGTCTCACTCAGGCTGGCCCAGAGCTCTCGGCAATCCTGTCTCCGGCTTGTGAGTGCTGAGATGATAGGCACGTGTCACCACAGCTGGCCACCTGTTCACACAGAGCTGTTGTTCACTTAAAAAGGTACACGGCAACAAGAAGGAACGCTTTCTGAGCTGCAGAAGGCTCCTGGCTTCCTAGAAAGCCTGTATAGGAGGAGGGAAGACAGCGGGAGTGTGGAGGTGGGGACGGCTTTGCGGCTCCCTTGGGTTTTATCCCCGAAGCAGCCAGGCTGGGTGTGCGCAGGCACTGTGAGCACGAGCCACTCTTCCTGTGTCCGTGGCGTCCCATCGTATATGTGATTCTATTGTACACTGATTGCCACGTCCTGATGTTCTGGTACACAAGAATACTTAACTCCAGGGTTCTTTTTTTTTTCTTTCTTTCTTTTTTGGTTTTTCCAAGACAGGGTTTCTCTGTGTAGCCCTGGCTGTCCTGGAACTCACTCTGTAGATCAGGCTGGCCTCGAACTCAGAGATCCACCTGCCTCTGCCTCGCAACTGCTGGGATTATAGACGTGTGCCACCACCGCCCGGCGATACTCCAGGGTTCTTACGGTGCCATCCACTGCTTGCTGTGGGAGCCTGGGCTGGTGTGATCATCCCCCTGCCCCTCAAGAATGCTCCCTCTGCTTCTCACTATGTAGCCCTGGCTGGTCTTGATTTCAGAAGTCTGCCTCTTTAGTACTGGGATTAAGGGCATCTGCCATTATGCCTGGCCTGCATTTAAAAAACAAAACAACGATTCGATTCTATGGAATATAGCCTTCAAGGGTCCATGGACCTGGCTCTGAAAGTCTCGTCTACACAGGCAGAGCAGAGCGTGTTGGGAGAGGTCCCTAAGACCATACGTAGTCCCACTTTGCCTTCTTGTAGCCTATGCGGATTTTTGTATTTGACGACTTAGGCCCTGGACAGGGCTCTGGAGGTCATGTTGAGCGCTCCCAAGACCCCTGCTTCTGCCCTGGGCCAGTGGCTATGCCCGACTGTTGAGTTTGGTGGGAAGACGAGGTGGCCGACTTTGGGCACCATTCATTTGTTTCTTAAATGCTGGCGCCCTGTGTTGAGCGCCGGGTGCTTTCTGGGTGATTTGATGTCTGTAGTTTTCTTCAGAATTCTCACCAGCTTTTTGTCCTGTTTTCCCTTCGGCTTTGGTGGCTTAGGAGCTCTGTGAGTCATGCATGGGTCTGTGTTTGGGTTTTTTACCCGTGTCACCCTGGGTCCAGATTCCTTTGTCTTGGCTTTTAGCGTTGAATTTATCTTATCGTGGGAATCGGATTCTTAAGAATTACCTCAGCCGGGCGGTAGTGGCGCACGCCTTTAATCCCAGCACTTGGGAGGCGGAGGCAGGTGGATCTCTGAGTTTGAGGCCAGTCTGGTCTACAGAGTGAGTTCCAGGACAGCCAGGGCTACACAGAGAAACCCTGTCTCAAAAAAACCAAAAAAAAAAAAAAAAGAAAAAAGGAATTACCTCAGTGCTGAGGTCCAGGAGGCAGGTGCTGTGTGGGGTGTCTTGTGTCCCTGAGTGTGGTGGTGGGGAGTGGTGCTCTTTCCATGGATGTTCCTTGGGGGAAACCGAGGCTGATTGGGGCGTGGCTTAGCAAGATCAACTTTGAATGAGTACCTGTGGGCACCGGTCTGCCTCTAGCGATTAACAGAATGAATCGGAGGGGTTTCTAGAGCCCAAAGAATAATGTGCCCTGGGGTGGTAGGATGTCACCTTGTGGTGGCCAGGGACCCTGGAGCCCTGCCCGGATGCTTTAAGATGTCTCTGCTTCCTCTGACCCACTCAGGTAGCACTGGATTGGGAAGGGAGATGGGTGAGAGCTCCAGGGGGTTGCTGGAGCTTGGCTGGGACTGGTGTGGGACTCTTTGTGGGTGGTGGTGGGGACATTCCAGCTAGGGATCAGTCTCCTGGCCTAGATGGGTTCCGCAGTCAATCTCTCTTGGGAAAGTAGTCCTGGGGTCAGTCTCTTGGCTTGGGTGGCCTCCTGGGTTAATTGCTCCTTGGCAGGTGGCCCTGGGGTCAGTGTCTACTGTGCAGGTGGCCAGAGGATTAGTCTGTGTCCCCTTTCGCCTTACCCCTCAGGCCAGTTGTCCAATTGTCCTGGGGCTGGCAGCTGGGCCCGCCTTCTGTCTTTGGGTGCATTTTGTTTTCTGTGACTTGTGTGTGCTTTGGACCCTTGAGGAAATCTATCCAAGCCTAGGTCTGGACAGGCCCGTGTGGCTGGCATGGACTCAGAGCAGAGGGGTGACTCTGCAGGGTATGAAGGGGCAAAAGGAGCCAGGGGGCTCACTCACCCTGCAGCCTTGACCTAGCTGCTCTAGGCCCAGGCTCACGTGTGAATCCCATGGCTGTCCTCAGGGGGGACAGCGTCCCTAGCTCTGAGCCAGGGACCCCCTTACTTTAGTCTGGACTTTTGTTTAGTGTGGGGCTCCGGCGGGCGCTGGTTTGCACTAGCTTCCCTCAGACCCCTTTCTCTACCCCTGGAGCCTGGTGTCACCTAGCTCACAGCCCCTTCCCTTGAGGCAGGTAGAGGGACATGAGATGACCCCACACGTGCTCCCCACCTCCTGAATCTTCGTCTCGCTTACTTCCTTGGAGGCTTGTTGTTCTGCTGCCTACCCTTGTGGGTAGAACCTGCCTTACACAGGGCCGGAGTTTGCCCTGTGGTCTTGTGTATAGAGGTCCTCTATTGGGGGCTTTAAGTCTTAAGTCTCAGAGGCTAGGCCTAGAGATGTCTCAGGCCCATCTGTCTTCATGCTGGCTTCCGCAGGGTCCAGTGTGTCATCCTGAGAGAATCCCTGAGTGGCTGGTGTCTCCATGGCCATAGCAACCTGCCTGGCATTCACTGGGCTGATGGTGCCAGCCTGCTGTGGGAGAGCTAAGTTGGCTTCGGGCGTTAGTCTTGGAGACTCTGAGGGTCCTCTGAGCCCAACAAGCATAGTGGCTCTTGGGTGGTCCCCATTGAGCCTTGGGAGGCTGAAGTGGTGTCTTCAAACTTACCTGGTCCACCTTTGCTATCTCCACCTGTTTTCTGTGCCTGGACCAGGTCCTGGCATGGGTTGGTCAGAGTCTCCTTCCTACTGAAGTCCTCTTTCAGAGGACCCTAGGATATGACCTTCAGCAGTGAGAAGTTACTATGGTCATCAGTATTTAGGCTGAAGTCGCGCTGTGGTGGGGCGTTCCCCGAATGCAGTGGTGTCCTCTTAAGAGGGGCTGACAGGATGGACAGAAGAGATGAGACAGAGGCAGAGGCAGAGGCAGAGGCAGAGGCGGCGCTGCCATGGACCACAAGCCACTGGGAACATGGAAGGCTAAGGATGAGTTTTCATGGAATCCCCAGAAGGACCAGCCCTGCCTTTGAACTTGGACTTCCGGCTCCAAAAGCATCAAGAATTGGAGCCCTTGGGACACTCCTTGCCAGAGTCACTCTGGGAAGTGGATTGTTTCTCAGCAGTGGCCCTAGCCCATCCACACCATAGGATACCTTAAAAAACCCAGCCATGCTGGGTGCAGTGGTGCATGCTGGGAATCTGTGCTGGAAAGCTGAGGCAGAAGGATCAGAAATTCAAGATCAGTCTGGGCTGCATGATGACATCCTGCTTACACACACACACACACACACACACACACACACACACACACACACACTCGTGGCCAGTGAGGTGGCTTAGCAGGTAAGGGTGCTTGCTATGACAAGCCTGGTGACTTGAGTTTGATCCCTGGAACCCATAGAGATGTGGAAGAAGAGAACTCACTCCACAGAACTGTCCTTAGGCTTAAGCACTCATGCCGTGCCCATGCTCCCTATACATGAACACACATAAAAAGACAAAAAAGCAAAATACCTGGGGCTAGGGAGATGGCTCTGTTAGTAGTGTTTGCCCAAGTGTGAGCAGGAAGACCTGATTTCGATCCTTAGGACCTATGTAAAAAGCTGGCATGGACAAGGGAGCCTCCAGTGGTTCTCAACCTGTGAGTCATGAATCATGACTCCTTTGGGGGTTTGAATGCTGCTTTCACGGGGGTGGGGTGGTGGGGTGGTAGGGTGGTGGTGTTTACCAATGGAAAAGACAGATACTTCTGTTATAATTCATAACAGTAGCAAAATTACTGTTATGTAGCAATGAAATAATTTTATGGTGAGGTGGGGAGGGTCCACTACAACATGAGGTATTCAAGGGATACAACATAAGAAAGGTAGAGAAACACGGCTCTAATCCCAGTGTTTGTGAGGCAGAGACAAGATCCCTGGGACTTGCTGGTATGCTAGCTTAACCCAATTGGAAGGGCCCATTGCCGCAGTGTGAGACCCCGTCTCAAAAAAACGAAACCCAAAAACCTAGGGTTAGGCAGGATCTGACCAGCACTTGTCCTCTGACCTCCACATGCGTGCGTACACACCCACCCACACTCAGACAAAACCGAGTCAGATTGATTGAGCCAGCTGGCCCAGTGGCAGAGCCAGGCCTGGCTGGCAGGGCCTATGCAGCTGCTTGCTGCCCCCGCTCCTTGCTTCCTCCGTGCCTGCCATGTTGACCTTGGCTGCTCCTCCTTATGTGTTCTTCCACCCCAGGGCCTTTGCACACACTCTGCTGGCGGTGCTTCCCACTGGGGCATCTCCAGCTTTGCTGCCTCGTTGCCTGTCCCGAGGGCTCTTTCCTGGCTTGTCAGCACCTAACACCTTTGCCCGGCTGAGTGAGGGTGTAATTTAACATCCTGGGCTTGGTCTGTGCTGTCCTCTGATGTATGAGGCTGTCTCGATACAGTGTGTCATCCCAGCTACACCCCAAGTTCTTGAATGATGAGGATACACGGTAGGAACAGGGCATCCGCCCCAGGACTGTCAGAGATCTGAGTCTCCCATCTGTCTGCACGTTTGGTAACCTTTCTCTGGATTGCAGTGCTCTAGACCAGGCCAGCTCTTTCTCTGAGGCCGCGACTGCTCTGGGCTGTTGTGGAGCAGGCCTAGGGACCAACGAACCTCAGCACCTGGATCTGTCAAGTCGGCAGCCGCCTTTAACAGTATGGCATGTACATGGGTGGATGTTGTCTTTGCATCCACTAGCCTGCCTCTGCCTGGCCCTGGGGGACAGGTGTGCACACTGGTGTGACAGCTGTGGGTAGCCTGTGCCAGAGGTTCACTCTACCCTAGAGTCACAGCTGGTTGTCCTGGACTGGCCCCTTCTAAGCCTTGGTCATCAGAGTGCCCAGTCCCCCATTTTTCAGATAGGGAAACTGAGGCACACAGTACTGTTACTCTTATGTCCTAGTCTGGGTGGCAGGTAGCCTGAGCAGGAACTTGTCTGTCCTTGAGGCCCTTACCTTTGACTGCTGGAAACAGTCCCTGCCCCCATACCTTCTGGTCACTGCAGCTTGCTCGTTCCTTCAGGGCCACCCTCCAAGGCTCCGTCCACAGCTTTGGCTGCCTCTGCAGAGTGGGAGGTTGACCCTGCTATCTTGGCTTCTCCTTGCCAGTTATAAATAGCAGCTGCAGCATTGACAGGAAGCTGCATTTCCCCCACTGTATCCCCCCTCCCACCCTACTGTGTCCCTGGCACCTGGGTTCTGCTATTGTCCTTGTCACAGCGTTGTGGGAAGACCAAGGCAGGGACTGTACTGCAGGTTTGCTGTGTGACCTTCAGGTTTGTGCTGCCCCTCTCTGTGCGCTGAGTCCCTTGTCTGGGCATCTGGGTGCTGGAAGAGTACGTCTGGGGGTTTGGGAAACATAGGTGTGTATAGCCAGGAGAAAGGTGCTGGCACGGGTCGGGGCGTAGTTGATCTTGGGGCAGGGGAAGCTGATAAGTCGCTGCTTTGGGAGGGTCTTGGGCATCAGAGGGCCAGCGCTTCCTCTGTTTTCTGGCCAGAAGGTGACAGAAAAAGGCTTTGAAGCAGGAGTGTTTCACAGGGACCTGGGTCAGCCTGACTGGCTGTTGTCATTCTGTCCCTTTGGTACTGCCATAGGGGTCCTGGTTCCCTGATGGTCCAAGGGTCAGGGTATCTTTGGGTGGCTGTGAGACCCCACCTCCCCTGGCTAACAGCCTCTGCAGTCCTCCTTCCTGTCTGTATTTGTTCTGGAAGCCCCACACGTATGCGCCTGATGCTGATGCCCAGCTATGGCTCACCACAGAGTTCCGTGACCTGGCCTGGTGATACCTGGAGGCTTCACAGTCGGTACAGGCTCGGTTGGTGCTCGCTTTTGTTCTCGGCCTCAGCTATGTAGATGGGGGTGGGGCACGGCTTTCCATAGGGAGGAACTTCCTGTGCCCCTGGTCAGTCTCATGACTGGACCAAAAACAGAACCCCAAATCTCCAAGAGTTAGTTACTGAGGAATGTGGATTGCTAGTTAATTCGTTATCCTGGGGGGAGGTCTACAGGGATGGTCTCTACCTGAATCCCATTCTCATAAAAGGCCAGACTGTGTTCACGGGGATGGGCGTACGTCATAGGAGGGGGCAGATCTGGGCATGCCCTGTGTGCCTTGTGGGAGCGGAGAGGCTGCGTTACTTGGACCCCAGAATTAGATGCTAGAGTTCAGAGCCCGTGGGTGTGGTCCCGCGAGTTCCCCTGAGGCTCCAGGATGCTTATTTTGGAGTCTTTCTAAGCGGAACAACAGCCCCCAAATGATGCTGAGTTTTGGAAGCTGTGTGTTTTGTCAAAGGACCAAGGGGAGCTAAGGCTGGAGATGAGACTTAGGGTGAGAGTCAGCTGGAGCATGTGACTTGGGGGGGGTATCTCACCAATGTGTGCAGAGGGTCTTCATGATAAAGAAACTGGAGACCAGGGCTGGAGGAGGTGAGGGGCAATATCCTATGTCATTGGCGACAGGGAGGTCCAGCCCAGTTACACAGCACCTTCCCTTTGCTTAGCTATTGTATTTCCCACCCTCAAATGGAGGGTGGAGGTAGTTTTGACTGCTGCCTGGTCATGTCCCTTGTTATAACCAAAGAAGCTTGTACTGAGCCAGTGCTTGCCTAGAACTGGGGACACAGCCACGTAGATGGTGATTGTCCCAGACCTGGGTCATCTGTGGTCATTATGTCCTGGGATCTAGGGAACAGGAGAGAATTACATCTTGCTAGGGACTCCGTTGGCAAGGAGGCAGGTGAGGCCGGGGAGGCTGGTGGAGGCTGGAGGGAGGCAGGGGGGAGGCTGGGAGGAGGCAGGAGGAGGCAGGTGAGG
>NW_022196905.1:118870144-118876966 GCF_008632895.1 Mastomys coucha | reverse complement strand
GGTGAGGCCGGGGGAGGCCAGGGGGAGGCAGGTAAGGCCAGGGAGGCTGGGGGAAGCTGGGGGAGGCAGGAGAAGGAAGGAAGGTCTGTGGTCCCATGTCCTCTCTTTGTTTTTTTATTCCCTCAAAGCTAGTGTAACTGTTTCTAGCGGATGGCCAGGGAACAGTGTGACCCTAGCTCATCCCATGACAGACTACAGTTGGCTCTCCAGGATGCACTCCTCCAGCCATGGCCTTGTCTCCAAGGGGCAGGTGCCCTGGGTTCTCTGCTGCAGGCAGTGCCCAGAGGCCAACTCCCCAGCTGCAGAGAAAGGCGGAAATTGCCGGCTCCTGTCCCAAGGCCTCTGGGCCTGTCGCCAGGAACTGGAGCACCAATTAAATGAAATGAGATCCTTCGATGTGCAAGTGTCGTGTGTGTGTGTGTGTGTGTGTGTGTGTGTGTGTGTGTGTGTGTGTGTGTGTGTGTGTGTGTTGGGTGCATAGGCTACAGGGCAGAAGTGGGTTGTGTCTGTCAGCCTGGGTCAGGAGGCAGGGAGATATGGAGCTGTGTTGGTTAAGATCACAGGACACTCAGGCTGGTGCAGTGCTGCCTTAGTTGGGTGTGGGATTTTCCCGCCCACGTCTTTCTGCTTCCTTGGCCGTGTGTTTCCCTGCTGGGCTGGTCCCCATCACGTCCTCCTGGCCAAGTTCACAGGTCTCCTCATTCTGCAGGAGGCAAGCTGTAGCCTGCTGTCACAGTGAGCCATGCAGCCCTGTCAGTTTGTAGGTCAGCAGTGGGCGCATGGTGACAGCTTTATGTGTCACCCAGCCTAGAGTTTTCCAGGCTCAGGAAGATAGGCCTCAGACCCCAGGAGCACTCTGGGAATCCTGGAAGCCCCCTTCCTGCCGCTGTCCGTATATCCTTGGCGGGTTTAAATTACGCTGCCTCAGTTTCCCTATGTGTAAAACAGGAGGAGGCAGGGTTCCTCTTCTTGGGCTTGTTTGTGGAACTAGGAGGATTTAGAACCAAGCCACTGGCTGTATGGAGTAGTTGTCCCCATCCTTAGACCTGTGTCAAGACCTATGTCCTGTGGGTTGGTGTAATTTCTTGAGTAGTGTCTGTCACAGAGGCTGTTTCTCGTGAAGGTTGGATCACGATGGGAAGGGGTCATTAAGTCTTCCCCAGCATGCACTGGCGGCGAGCAAAGAGAAGAAATAGGTGTGGGGCCTTCCCTGAAGGTGCCTGCCTCTGTGGAGGAGGCCACCCTGCCAAGGCACACCTTTGTCAGGCGGAGCCTGAGCCTTGGCAGCTGTCTGACGGAGGGCTGCCTTGCTTCTGAGAATATGTCTCCTGTAGGTAGGGAATTTAGAAACAGACCGACTGAGTGAGTAGAGTCCAGCTTCCTAGAGGGAACTTGTGCTTTTCAGGGACGGGGAAGGGGGGTGCTCCATCGCACCTCCTTTTCCTTAATGTTTTGAGGCAGTGTCTCATGTGGCCTAGGTTAGCTCAGACTCAGCACTGCTCACATGCCTGGGATGGGCATTTTGGGTCCTTTGTATAAATATTTAATTCTGCTCACCAGTGCCGGAGCAACCCCCGTCCTGCCCCTTTGTGACAGCCAGAAATGCCTACAGACTTTGCCCAGTGTCCTTGGGGCACACGCCTCCCATGGCTCTTAGTAGCTTTGTTCTGTGTTTTCAGTATGTGCCAGGCAGTGCAGATGCCCCCTCTCCCTGCTCTCTTGGCATTTCAGTATGTGTGGGGGCATGGATTACTTTGAGGGGGGCAGGTAGTCCGGTGAGAAGCAGTCAGCCTGGGTTTGCCTCCCCCTTCCCCTGCCCCTGGGCCGCAGTATCCCTATCTGGAGAAGGGCCATGGGCTGCTTTGGCATTCGGGTGAGTGGCCTTGCCCAGGCTGTGGAGCCTGGGACACCGATTGGCCCCCCTCTGCACCAGCAGGCATCAGAAAGCCCTTCTCTGCGGGTCCTGGGAGCCTCTCAGCACAGATCCCTACGGGGATTAAGTGGGTTCATTTGATGGAGAACGGGAACTTGAGCAGGCAGCTTATCTCCTTTTGAGATAAAAGCTGGGTAGGCTGAGAGCCACCTGGCCTGCGGAAGAAGTGCAGGATTTTATCAGTGTCTTCTGCTCTCCCTGCTAGGGGCTTGGGCCTTCCTTGCCCCAGCGCCTGGGACTTTTCACTGTGGACCAAGGCTGCAGCTGTGCCCAGCTGAGGAGGCTTATGCTCTGCCTGCCCGCATACTCGGTTCTCACGTTCCCATGGTTTGAATGAAGTCCTGAGGCCCCGGGAGGTTATGGACTTGCCCAGTGAATGTATCCAGCAGCCCAGCCTTTGACAGTAGGTGTCAGCAAGCTCTGCTGCAATGTGGGAGTGGCCAGGCACAGAGTCCAGGGAAGGGAAGCCCTGTGCTTTGGTGCTAAACTGCAGGACAGCTTTAATGGCCAGGTCAGGCAAAGCTTGTGTGGGGTGGGGACTTGGATGGTGTGGGACTCTGCTGGGCAAAGCTACAATCCTTTTTTTTTTTTTACCAGTTTCTAGGATGTCTAGGGGTGGGGTGTTGCCATGGAGACCCCACTGCTGTATCTCTCAGGGGTAACAGGAGTGGTGATAACCACCACTGTAGGTTGAGACCGCAGCCATACTATGCATGCTGTGGGTGGAGAATATTTTTCTAACTCAGTCACTGCCAAGGCCAGGCCCTAAACTAGAAGCCAGCCCAGGGTCTTCTGGCCTGGAGCAGTCCTGCCAGAGGATGATGAGGGATTCCATTCTTGCCACTTTTTGTTTTTTAAAAACCTCTGGGCTTTCCCCTCATGCAGTGCCACCCACCTAGAAGCCTTTCCCTAGAGACAGACATGGAGTCTATTTGCTGCCTGTCAGGTCTCCTCAGCTCATGGCCTTTTCGGGAGGCCCCAGGTGGTCTTGGGGTGGGGGAGTTAGGGAGTTAGAACAGGGTACTGGCTAGTTACTCCCACAGACCACGCCCACCCATGGCTGGCTCTTCCCATTAATCAGGGCCCACATCATTATAGGCACTAGGCTTGCTTTATGATTTTACAAAATTGTTCTTAGGAAAGGACTTATTCAGCTCACAGTTCTCCAAAATGACTTTTAAAGAATGTATAGGGGCCTGGTGAGATGGCTCAGTGGGTAAGAGCACTGACTGCTCTTCCGAAGGTTCTGAGTTCAAATCCCAGCAACCACATGGTGGCTCACAACCACCCATAATGAGATCTGACGCCCTCTTCTGGTGTGTCTGAAGACAGCTAGAGTGTACTTATTTATAATAATAATAATAATAAAAAGAGTGACTTAGAGGGTTTTTAGGAGTGGTGGCACACGCCTTTAATCCCAGCACTTGGGAGGCAGAGGCAGGCAGATTTCTGAGTTTGAGGCCAGCCTGGTCTACAGACTGAGTCCAGGACAGCCAGGGCTATACAGAGAAACCCTGTCTCAAAAAAACAAAAAAACAAAACAAAACAAAACAAAAAAACCCAAAAATGTATAGCATTTTAGGCACACTGGCCATGCTGTTTCTATGTGTGTGCATGTGTGTGCGTGTGTGTGCAGGTCAAAGAACAACACTTTAATGTCATTGTTCAGATGTTTCTTGCATTCTGTAGAGGCAGTTTGTCTTACTTAGGGTTTTATTGATATGAACAGGCACCATGACCAAGGCAACTCTTACAAGGACAGCATTTAATTGGGGCTGGCTTACAGGTTCAGAGGTTCAGTCCATTATCATCAAGGTGGAAGCATGGCAGCATCCAGGCAGGCATGGTGCAGGAGGAGCTGAGAGTTCTACCTCTTCATTTGAAGGCTTCCAGGCAGCTAGGATACGGGTCTTAAAGCCCACACCCACAGTGACAGACCCACTCTAAGAAGGCCACACTTACTCTAACTGTGCTACCCCTTCTAACAGTGCCACTCCCTGAGCCAAGGATATACAAACCATCACACAGTTTTCTCACTGGTGCCTGGGCTGGCCAGCGGGAGAGTCTCAGATATCTCTCCTTCCATCTTGCTGTTGGTGGGACTATAGGTGCAAGCCAGCACACTTGACCTCATGGGGTAGGAATCCAAATTCAGGTCCTCACACTTGGGAAGTCAGTGCTTTGCCCACTGAGCCATCCTACCCTGCTGTTACTTAAAGCACATTTCCTTTTCTTATTTAAAAACACAATTACGCGACTGGAAAGGTGGCTTAGCCTTTGATAGCACCATCTGCTCTTCCAGAGGACCCAGGCTTGGTTCCCAGCACTCTTATGGCAGACAGCTCACAGCCACCTCTAACTCTAGGTCCGTCTGCTGCAGTACCTTCTTCTGACTTATTGACACTGGATGCCTGTGATGTGCCTACATTCTTGTACTCCAAGTACTCATTCCAGGCCTGTCCTGGAACTCACTCTGTAGACCAGGCTGGCCTCAAACTCAGAAATCCACCTGCCTCTGCCTCTCAAGTGCTGGGATCAAAGGTGTGCATCACCACTGCCCAGCCATAAATAAATCTTTTAAAAAAACAATGAAACGTCATTGACCTGGCCACACAATCCAATATTACTCAGCTGCAAAATGGAGTGAGACACCATGTTCTCCATCCCTAGGAACTCGACCCAGAGTGACCTGGAATGAAAGAGGGAACACAGGAACCCCAGGACGTATGTGAGCTAGGGTTGAAGCATCCATTAAAGACTATGGAGAGCAGAGGAGCAGTGGTGAGGGCGGGCACTCAGGAGACTTCAGTGTTGTGGACATGGTCACTTTAGGGCAGCAGAATAGCTGGAACTACATAGCAGTGGTTGCCCAGCCTTGGGTGTACCAAACACCATTGAATTGTTTACTTTGTAATGACTGTTCCATACATTTTGTCTCAATAAACACATGTAAAAACTAATGAAGTTTGTTTGTTTTAATTTTTAATGAACATTTATTATAGGGGCTGGAGAGATAGCTGCTCAGCAGTTCAGAGCATTTGTTGCTGTTGCAGAGGACTCAGGTTCAAATCCCAGTACCCACATAGTGGCTTTCAGCCATCTGTAACTCCAGTTGGAGAGGATCCGATACCCTCTTCTGGTCTCCACAGATATTGTCACACACAGTAATGCATAGACATACACGCAGGCAAAACATCCATAAAGAGATATTTTGAAAATTACATTTATTTTATTTATTGTGTCAGTTGGAGAAAGGCTCACAGGCCTATACCATGGTTCGTATATGGAAGTCAGAGACAACCTGCGGCAATCAGTTTTCCTTCTAAAGCTGTGTGGGTCCCAGGGATTGAAGTCCAGTCCTCGGCCTTGGTGTCAAGTACAGGAACCTCAAGTTTTAGTGTTTTTTTTTTTTTTTAAAGATTTTCCTTTATGTATGAGTACACTGTAGCTGTCTTCAGACACACCCGAAGAGGGCATTGGATCTCATTCCAAATGGTTGCAAGACTATGTGGTTGCTGGGAATTGAACTCAGGGCCTCAGGAAAAAGAGTCAGTGCTCTTAAACCGCTGAGCCATCTCTCTCCAGCCCATGTTTTCTTTATTAATCTACCTGGCTTGGCACCTTGTAGCCTTGTGGTTTAGGGGCACTGTAAGATGAGAGACAGGATGCCAGGCCAGCCAGAAAATGGTAGCGGTAGAATTTAGAGAGTTTGGGCCTCACCCTACCTTAAGATTAAGAATTGATGGCAGATTGTAAGGCTCTAGTCAGCAGGGATGGGCCCTTGGGTAAGCTTGAGCGATGGGCAGACTCCCTTGTTTATGTATGTTTGTGATCTGGAGTCCCTGGGACCTGGCCACAGTGCACACAGCCTTGTCACCGGGGGTGGGCTGGGTGCTGGGAGAGTCACAGCCCAAAACAGAAATGGTAACTAACTGTACCAGGTTGTGCATCATGACCGGTCACTCCTGGAGGGCAGAGTGCAGGGTCTCTCTCTCTCTCTCTCTCTCTCTCTCTCTCTCTCTCTCTCTCTCTCTCTCTCTCTCTCTCTCTCCCCTTACCCCGTGTGACCTTAGCTTCCAAACACATGCTGAGCTAGGCTGAGAGGGCCTCTAGGAAGAGTTTCTCCCCACCTTGGCCTCCTAGAACCTCAGTTTCTCTAGTTGTACAATCAGCCCAAGAGGGAGTCTGGGATCAACCTCTCAGAGTGTAGAGCCGCAAAGCTGCAGTGTGGCTGTGGAGGGTTGCTGAGATGTTGCCCCAGTTTGTAGACTGGACACGTGGAGATGACTCAGGGTAGCCCCAGCTTGCAGCAAGGACAGAGCAGAGTGTGGTGAAGCAGGCTCTGAGGGCTGATCCTCATTGCAGGCGGATGCAGGAACTCCTTTCCTGGATCTACACTTGGGCACTGTGAGGTAGACAGTTGTGACGGGCAGTGTCAGCTCACACGGGATTTTGTGAATGGGTGTAGGAAGCAAGGGTCTGCCCCCCCACATGACGCCTTGAATGCCAGCTGCCTCTTCTATCTCTGGTTGTGAGACTCTTTGACTGTCCCCTGAGCCCCGGGTGACAGATCTCTTTAATCCGCCTCTTGACCCAGGCAATTAATTGCATTCTGGAGATCGATCATGGCCCTGATCTCCACTGTAGCCCCTGGCCCAGCACATGCAGCCCCTAGTGGCCTGTTCTTCTTCTGTGGGCTGAGGCTGGGACCCTCTGCAGCAAGCCTAACTCTCCCCAGGCTCTGGGTTAGCCTCCTAGAGCAAGCTTGGTGGGGATTGTTGGCCATTTTCCAACCCAGCCTGGTAACTACAGACAAGGCCTGGGAGGTAGCCATACTATGTCCTCTCTCTGCAAATGGGCCCCAAGGGCGGCACCCCCATCTGCTCCTC
>NW_022196905.1:118849570-118869947 GCF_008632895.1 Mastomys coucha | reverse complement strand
CCCCCCCGTATAGACTGTGGTAAAATGTGCTGGAGATGTAGTGCTTGCTCTCATCCGCCTGGGAACCTAGGTTCTTACCCCCTACCCCTAGCTGCTCAAAACACATAACTAATAATAATAGTAGTACTAATACCAGAGTGGCACTTGTTGGGAGTGAAGGTTTGTGTGCATGGGGCGGGACCCATGTGGGTGACGGCTGACGGACAGGTGGATAGCAGATGGCCTCTCTGGTTGCCTGGGCCTCTGTGGGCTCCCGGCCTGGTTTGTCCTGGCCTGGCCTGTGCTTGGCTGTGAGCCAGACTACCTCTGACCACAGAGAGGCCCCTTCCCTGGCAAGGCGGTCGGTCGATGCGGCTTCTTCCTGGCCTCAGCCTCTAATTGCTCCCTCTGGTTCTGCCTTTTGTAGATGGTCTCCTCCCCCGCCCCCATCCTGCCCTGGGTGAGGTGGCTCATCTGAGACGCTTGATTCCTGAGCCACGTGTATAGGTGGAGGACTGGTAGCCTGGGTCGAGGGCCTTGCTCCCTAGTCCTGAGTAAGGATGGAGGATCCGCTCTCCGTCCCCCAATTCTCCCTGTTCCTGTGGTCCTGGGGCTGGGGGTTTTATCCATTTGTGAGGTGGGGTCAGGAGGGCTGGCTGGCACCTTCCTCATGGGGTTGAGGAGACATTGCGGTGGCTGGTACATGGTGGCTCTGGTTATTGTTCCCATGATGTCAGCTCCCCCCAGCCCCGTCATTGTACCCTGACTGAAGAGACCCGATGTCGTCTTGGGGAGCAGGCAGGTGCGCTTGGGGACCATGTATTACTGTGATAATGGGCAGCTCTGCTTTTCATGCCTCTCCTGACCTCATGATCCTCTTGGTGCAGCCTGTGTCCCCTCACTCTGTCACTAAGGTCCTGTCGTGTGGTGCCCCGCCCCACCCTCATGCTGCCAGCCCTCTTG
Source organism: Mastomys coucha (assembly GCF_008632895.1). NCBI lineage: Eukaryota > Metazoa > Chordata > Mammalia > Rodentia > Muridae > Mastomys > Mastomys coucha. The sequence continues at coordinate 118,869,005 of NW_022196905.1, read as the reverse complement.
GCCTTGGTTTCACAGCCCCTGCCCTGCTCCTGGGAGGGCTGCAGGGGTGAGGCCGCTGCCACCGCCTCCCGCCGTGGCCGTGGCAGCCGAGCTGCTGGAGCTGAGACCTTGGTGGCCTCCCTGTGATTGCTTCTCTGCAGCTTCAAGGAGAGCCGCTGAGGGCGGGCGTCTCAGCTGTCACTTGAGAAGGAAAATAAAATATCCCCGTGGCTTCTAAATGGAAGGGCGGTGGAGCAGCCTCCTTTGCTTGGCTGTCTCAGCTGCTGGCTCCCACAGTGACACAGGCCCCTGGGGGACAGGGTAGGCTTCCTGTTTACCTGGTGTGGAAAGATATGCCCAGGCTGGGTTATCCTGGGAGGGTGGGGGAATCCCCCAGGTCCCACAGGGCCTTGGGGATTTGGCTACTCCAGCTTTGGGCAGCTGGGCTGTGTTGGTTCAAGTCCTCAAACAGCCATTTATATAGGATTGGCATGGGGTTGGGATGGGGTGTGGTGTGGTGTGGTGTGTGTATCCTGTGTGGGCTGGATTGTGTCTAGTTTAGGGCTTCTCTCAGATATTGCTTCTCTTGGTGTTCTTGCAGTTGGGTCTTTGGCTATAGAGCTGGGGGGAGTTGGGGGTGGAATTCATTTAGGGGGAGATAGTTTCCTGGTGAGTAGTGTTACTTCTCCAGGTGTCTGTTGGGGGCTGTATGGAAGCGGAGAGTCCTAAGGGGGAATTAAATGCCAGTGCCTTGTTCCAAACAGTAGGGCAACAGTGTCCAGCTTGGAGTGTGGGCAACAGAGCAGGGTCTGGGTCTCTGCCTATCCACACTTACCTGGGAACCAAGGGTCATCTGTCCTAGGGAGGGAATGACGACTGGCCAGGAAGAGGGTGGCATTTGTGCTGAGTGCCTCTGGGATCATCACCAGTAGACAGTTTCTGTCATCTGTCTGGGGCACAGGAGCTGAGAGGCACAGGACTGGTGCGGCTGGATCCTTGAGGAGCACAGAGCTGGGCCTTGCTCCTGGGTGCCTGCAGCAGGCTCATGACTTAGGTCCAGACTGTTTAGCTCTTTCTGTGGAAGGGAGGAGATAGGGTCTTGAGAGGACACTGCTTCAAGTTCAGAGACTGCCCTGGGTATGCAGGCTGGCTCTGTCACAACCCCTAAATGTGAGGTGCTCCTTGTCCTGTTGTGCCACGCCCTTCCCTGGCCCTGCAGAAGTTCCTGCCCAGGACCTCCATAGCTTGCTGGTCCTTGGTCATGAGCCCCTTACTGCAGCTCCACTTCTGTGTGCCCCTCCCCCATTGTAGGTTCACTGAGAGTCCCAGAGCTGCTTCTCCTGGTGCCCAGTGCTGGGTGTGGCTGTGTCACGGCTGTCTAAGGTCTAACCCCTTTTTGTGTTTATGGCCACATGTCTCTCTCCCTGCCTGTAGTCAGGGCTTCAGTCCCTTTTGGTGGCCCATTGTTCTCAAGGACAGCCTCCTGTTACTTGTTTCTGAGCTGGGCAAGGGGACAGTCAGGTGGCTTCCCAGAGGAGGAGGAGTTGGTGTTTGTCCCATTCCTAGGAAGGCAGGGATGGGGTTCAAGTTGGAGATTGAGCCAATGGGCCTTCCTTTGAGGACAGTGCTGCCTGAGGCCTGGGAGAGGTGCCTTGGAAAGTGTCCCCTCCCCCAGCTGCTTTGCTGGGAACTGACTTCTAAGCCCCAGGGGGCGGGAGGGGCCCTTGGAACTTCCTCTGGGCTTGTGGGGGTGGGGGACGGAGCTTGCTATTAGCTGGGAAGGAGGGGTACCCCCCACACAGTGTGTCTGCTGCCGTGTCTGCTGTGTGAGGCCTGTTTAGGGAGCATCTGGCAGGGAGCACTGGCAGGGAGCACTGGGTGAGAGGAGCCATGGATATGCAGACATGGCTTGCCAAGTGTGCACAGGGAACGACGGGAGGGGCAGGATGGAGAGGAGTGTGTGTGTGTGTGTGTGTGTGTGTGTGTGTGTGCGCAGAGTGCCTGTGAAGAGGAACCAGAGTGGCTGCAAGCCAAACTGGCCAACGGCTTGCGTGTGACATTGCGTGTGATGGTGGAGGGAATGAGTGAGAGAGCAAGGGAGAGGGCTGCATGCAGGCTTGCTGAGTGTGCATGGGAGCAGTCAGGAACCCAGGAAGTGCTCCTCGTGGCAGGAGAGTGCCCCCCGTGGCAGGAAGCAAGGCCACCTGCCAGGAATATTGCACATGGGAACCAGCTGTCTGGGGTGTGTAAGTGCATGCATGCGTGTGGGCATGCACGCGCATTTGGGTGCAAGACTGTTATTATTTGATCTCTTTTGTTGTGATAAAGCACTTTGGCCAGAATCAACTTGTGGAGGAAAGAGTTTATTTCTACTTAAACTTTCTGGATCACAGTCTGTTATTGAGGGAAATCAGGACAAAAACTCAGTCAGGAGCTGAAGCGAAAACCACAAGAAATGCTGCTTGCTGGGTCACTGGGTCACGGTTGGCCATGCCTGGCCAGCTTTCTTAGACTGTGCAGGCTCAACTGCCTAGGGATGGTGCCACCCACAGTGTGCTGGGCCCACCCCCATTCGTCTGCTGTCATGGCAGTCTCTCACAGACATGGCCACAGGCCAGTCTAGAAGCAGTTCTTCACTAGAGGTGACTCTAGGCTGCGTCAGATTGACAGACATAGGACAAGGCCTGTGTATGAGCGGCACCCATCCATCCTAGCGCCCCAGTAGCCCTGGGCCCTGGGTGGGGGTGGGGGAGGAGTAGGCTGCAGCCTCAGCCTCCTTCTTAAAAAGCTAGGACAGCCACCTCAGGTAACTGTCAGCACTAAGTAAGGGCTGGGGATACCAGGCCACCCCTTTGTCTCCTTCCTGAGCTGTCCACAGGCCTGTTCATAGCCCACTGTGGGCAGAGTTGCTCTAGCCCTCTGTTGGCTTGGTGGGGTCCATAGGAGATGCCCTCCTTTGGGTCCACAGTGCTGTCCTTATCACTCTCCTGCTGTCTGCTTGGTGGCGTTCCCTGTTGGTCCTCTCACCTCGTGTGCTTCTCATCACCTCTACTGTCCTCTAGAGTGGCTCCTCCCCAGCCAAGGTCTGGCTGAAGGCCTGGCTGCTCAGGCTGAATCCCACCAGATATCCCTGCATGGGTGGCCGTACCTTCTCTGTCCAGTGCCTTGCATGGGATCCCAGCTATCCCTGTGTCTCCAATGTGTGTCCCTGCCAGTTTCTGCCAGCATGGCAGCTGTCCCCTGCTGGGACTCCCTGAATGGGGAATATCTTCCTAGTGCCTGAGTGCAGTTCTGTGTGTAACAACTGGCCCATACTGATCCTATACGCACCCAGGCACTGCATTGAAGGGGTCCCGAGGAGTGAAGGCCTGAGAGGATGGCCTTATTTCCCGGCTGACCTCTCAGGGTAGGGGCCAGGGTGGGAGGGTACCCGCCTTCAAGGTCTGGAGCTGCCTGACCCATCACAGACAGGCTGCAGGTGGCTGGCCGCCGAAGCTTCCGGGAGCCATGCCCGTCCGCCCCACTCCAGCTTCCCACAGGGCCTGTCTCTGGAGTTGCTGCAGATGGCAGGACCCGGTGCCAAGCCCCGGGGCATCACGGCAAACAAAGGCATAAGGAGGATACAGGACTGAAAGAAGCAACTTCACGGTCTCCATGAGTCGCCGGCAGCTGCCCCTTCAAGCCTGGAGTTTAAGGGGCCTGCCAGGGCAGGCAGTGTGGGAGAGCAGGGCCTGGAGCTGAGCTGCCAGGCCTGGATTGAGTCTTGGCAGTGCCAGCCAGCAGTCACAGGAGCACATGCTGACTCCTTCAATACTCAATTCCGGCACGTCTGTGAGGTTGTTTCTACCACTGGGAACATTTCAGAGATGTGATGTTAAGGCACAGAGAGGGGCAGCTTCTGGTTTCCAATTGCACAACTGGGCCCCCAAGGTGCTTGCTCCAGAGCCTAAGCTTGCTACACCTCCACCTTCTTCCTTGGCCTCTTATCTTTGGGGTCCTGACATGGTTTGGGGCTGAGGTGTTGGTGAATTGGGAAGTGTCTTGGAGATAACTTTGGGGACCAGCTTGTTTCCCTGGGAGGACAGAGGTCAGGATGTGACACCTGCCCAGAGTCACAGCTGTCAGTGCTGTGTGGCCTGCAGTCCGCTCTCCACTGCGCTTTGTCCCCCCGCACGTCCTTTTGGCACACAGTAAAGAAGGAATGAATGTGGAACGGAGCTTGTAGGGGTTGTAGTTCGTGCATTTGGGGAGGCTGAGGCAGGAGGATCGTGCGCCTCTCTAAGCGTGACCCTGTTGTGGGTGTAGGTCACACAGCAGATGCCTGCTTGGCTGTGTACAGATTCTATCATGTTTGCTGCGGCAGTGCCTGTGAGTTCCAGCTGCTTCTGTTTTGTGTGTGTGTGTGTGTGTGTGTTTTGATTTTTGTTTTTGTCCAGGCTTGACGTTGTCTTAATTTCAGCCACCCTGGCGGGCAATCATGATGGCACCAGACTTAATCTGCACTCTGGAAGTGTTGCCCTGTGCCATTGGCCATTGTCCCCGTTGGGCTGTTAGTGTATCTGTGCTGCATTTCAGATCCAGGCTCTCTGCTGTCCCCATCTTTGCATAATGACTCGGAGAAGGGGTTTTGTTTGTTTTGACCTGGCAGTACCTGGTAATTGAACCTAAGGCCCCATGCATGCTGGGCAGGGGTTCTACCACTTAGCCACCCTACCACCCCATGCCCTTCTTTTTACACTTTATTTTTAGACAGGATCTCACTTAAGTTGCTCAGGCTGACCTTGAGCTCTGTGTAGTTCGCTGGCCTTGAACTCATGATCTTTCTGCCTCAGCCCCTGTGTATGTGGTAATGGCATACCTGGTGTTAGCAGGTACTCTTAGGGAATTGGTAGTATTGTCTGACAGGTGCCAATTCACTTGCTTGTTCTGGGGGAGTTGTTGGGGCAGGGTCATGGCCATGCATGATGGTCCTTTAAGGTGGTCCCTGTCTGGATGTGGACTTTTTGGAACCGAATGGGGTTGAAGTTGAAAACTTGGCTCTGTCCCTTCATAATGCAGGGGTGTGGGTTGCCTGAGCCCCAGTCCACCGCCCTGTGGTGTGTGTTAAGGTCCCTCCCTCATGGGGTCACTGGGAAAGTCCTTGTCCACATGAGAAGTTGTAGTGTTTGGTGACAAGACCTCTGTTTTCTCCCACAGTGCCCCTGAGTCTTTGAGGAACGCAGCCTCCCGGTGGAAGTTTCTGGTAGGTCCATCTTTATTATCTTCACTTGCTGTCTTGGGTGTGTATGGGGGTCCATACTGTCTGGATCTGCTGATGGAAGCTGGTGTGGAGTGTTGGGGAGGCAGAGGCTGTCTAGCAGGCGGGAGTGCTGTGGAATGGTGCTTGGTACCTCAGGGTTGCTTCGGTGGGGCAGGGAGCAGCTGGGGACTGACTCTTCCTCCCCTCCCCTCTCCGGCCACTCTTGGGAGAGTTTGTTCTTTATCCATTAATGGATTAGTTGTTTATTATTTCCTTTCTTTTGTGGTAGTGGGGATGGAACCTGGGCCTCACACATGTCAGACAAGCACTAACCACTGAGCCACACCTCCAGCTTTTCCCCCTTCCCCACCCCCCCTTTATATCTAGACAGGGTCTCACTCAGTTGCCCTGGATGGCCTTGAACTCACTTCATAGATCAGGTTAGGCTTTGAGCTTGAGCTTCTTCTGCTGCTGGGGTGACAGGCCTGGCTCCTTGAACTCTTGACTTCCTTCTGAAGCACCTTCTGTGTGTTGAGCAGTGGGTGACTGAGAGAGCATGCTAACATTCTGAACAAGTGTCCTGCCCTCGGTGAGGGCACAGGCAGTGGTCAGCAAGCCTGATGGGCGGTACCGTTGGGGTGAAGAATGAGCCGAGCGGAGAAGAGTTTGGGATGCCTGTGTGGGATGAGGTACAGCGTCGTTGTATGGAGCCTCAGGAAAATGGCGTTTGAGGCTGGAGTGACGGCTCAGTAGTTCCTGGCCAAGTTTGTTTCCTAGATCCTGTGGCAGCTCCACACCATTGCTAGCTCTAGTTCCAGGGCAGCCTGACTCCATCTTCTGGCTTCCACACACACACACACCAGTCACACATGTGGTATGCAGACATATATACAGGCAAACACTCATACACGTAAAATAAAGAAGACGGCATTGGATTGAGGCCTAAGAAGGGGGGAGGTTGGTGTCTGGGGGAGGTACCTAGGCAGGGAACACACACGCCCCTGCAAAGGGCTGGCTGGCTGGGACCCCTCTCATTGTTTTGAGCCCCAATAGTCAGGAGGGGGAGGAATGTATAAACCACCTCCCCACCCTCCCAGCCCTGGCCAGTGGGGCTGTGGTTCCTCTCTGCTCCTCTTTCAGGCTGGCATTGAACTTCTGGTTCTTTTGAATCTGCTGTGTGTGATGTGATGTGTGTGCCGCTGGACCCTGTGTGTGTGGAATGGAGGGCAAACACTGCATGCTAGCCAGACACTCTGCCAACAGAGACACTTCTCGCAGCCGCAGGCTGTGGTTTCATCTGAGGCTAGAAGGGGTGGGCACACGTCTGTGGGGGTGGGGCTGTCCACCAGGTCTTGGAGAGTGGAAAGAACTGCTCGGTGGCTGCCCCCCCATCCATCCGCATCTCGCCTAATGGGGAGCCACCTCAGCCTGACTTATCTGCCTGTCACGCCAGTGGCCCACCCGAGGACGATAAAAGGGCTTTTTGTCTGCAAGCACTTAGCTTCCTCCACTGGGGCGATCCATCATGCCTGTGGGAGGAGGGAAGCAGACAGAGGGGGAGGGCGGGGAGCCAGGGACCCAGGCAGCTCCTCAGCCAGGATAAGGCTGTCTGGGAACTGCAGGAACAGACTAGGGACGCCCTGAGCCCCATCCCCTTGGGCAGAGGGCCATGAGGCCTCTTGGAGCTCCCTGTGCCTTGGGGAAGTCTGCCGAGGGAGAGGGGACAGGAGTCTGCATCGTAGGCTGGCCACCTGCATACACCCTCAGGTCCCTGCTGGCCACTTTGTGGGATGACCTTATTTGATCTCTAGAGCACTCCAAAAGTGCCATGTCACTGTCCCCACATTACAGATGAGGGGGCCGTGAGGCTGGGAAGTGACACGAGGTCCCCACACCGCTCTGCTCCCCTGAGGGCCTTGGGGTTCTGTGGTGGGCCCAGTCGTGCTGTTCTGACCTTGCAGTGGGAAGCGGGGGGCTCTGGGGTTTTCTAGAGGAGGGCCACAGGAGTTTTAGGCTTGGGTTGGAGGTGGTGTTTACCTGAGTCCAGGCTGAAAGGTATGCTGGGAGATGTAGAGAGAGGCTGGTAGTGGGGGGAGGCTGGTGGGGGAACAGTCAGGGTAGGCAGGTGAGTGCCCAGGGCTCAGTGGACAGATTCTGAGGATGTGGTCAGTGAGGCTCACACTCTGGGCTGTGTTTCCCACCTGGAGAGCAGCACTGGTTTTGTCCTCAAGCTCTGGCTGTAAATTCCATGGGGTCGAAGAGCACAGAGCTGCCCCTCCCTTCTCTATGGCTCAGTATCCTCTGTCCTTTGGCTCCTTCCCAGCTCTGGGTGCTGAGCCCTGGCCAGATCCTGCCTTCCTTCCCTGCCCTCCCCTCCGCCTCTGCCCTCCCTCCCCTCCTTTTCCCTTCTTCCCCCAGGGCCACCCTCAAATGACAGCAATTAATGGTGCCTGTGATGCTGGAGTGTGACAGCTGAGCTGCCTGCCTGCAGCTGCCCTGCTAATCGGGCCCCGGGGACCCCCCTCCTGCTAGTTCTGTGCACGCCTCCCCTCTGCTCACTGGGGCGCAAGGGCCAGCCAGCAGTAGGCCTGTGGGGGGTGGCAGAGTTACCCCAGCCCTGCAACGTCTCCCTCTGGCTGCTCTCTTCTGTCATCAGGGCAACTCTTGCCTGACCTTGTTGTGCTCCAGTGAGTGAGGCTGTGGGTGGCAGTGGACACCCCAGTTGCCTACCTCCCTCCCATGTCTTATTCCAGGTCTGATGCTGGCCTGAAATGATCCTCAGGATGAGCCAGGAGCCTTTCTCACAGGCTTCTATGCTTCCTATCTCTGGAGAGGAGAAGGTTCCTGTGGAATCAGACCTTTGCCAGACCTAGACATCATCAGTCAGATTCCCTGGCCTGATCCTGGGGGACCTGGAGGCAGCTACTGAGTCCTGCCTGTTGCCTTTGCCAGAGTTAAAAGGATCCCAGCATGTCCCGCCCACACTGGGCTTTGTGCATCCATCATTTTGAAGCAGCAGTAATAGGGCTCCTGCTGTATACCAGGACCTGTAGCCAGTGCTTCCAAATATCTTGATGTTTATTTTGTGTGTGTGTGTATGTGTGTGTGTGTCCGTGTCCAGGTCCAGTCAAAGGACAGCTTGTGGGAGTCAGTTCTCTTTTTCCTAGGATGGAAATCGGGTGGTCAGGCTTTTGCTGAAAGCTCCTTTGCTCTCTGGTACATATTGCCGGCTCCATTTTCTGGTGTTTTTTTGGTTTTCTTTTTCTTTTTGTTTTTGTTTTTTTGAGATAGGGTTTCTCTGTGTGACAAGCCCTGGCTGTCCTGGAACTCACTCTGTATGTAGACTAGGCTGGCCTTGAACTCTCAGAGATCTACCTGCCTCTGCCTCCCAAGTGCTGGGATTAAAGGCTCGTGCCACCAGTTTTCTAGTTTTTATAAGCTTGCTTTTAGATGGAGGAACGGAGGGAAAGGGACTAAAGTGATTTGATATAAATGACTTTGATATATAGTGAGAAAGGCACAAATGTGACTTTGAGTCATACCAGTCCTACCCGATGCTCTTCTATCAGGAGAACCCAGAGCCCTCATGTGGAAGTTGGGAAATGAAGTGGGGATTGCTATGTGCAAACTCGCAAGCGCACGCACACACATGTATATATGCATTCTTTTTTGTCTTTTTGTTTTTTCCGAGATAGGGTTTCTTTGTGTAGCCCTGGCTGTCCTGGAACTCACTCTGTAGACCAGGCTGGCCTCGAACTCAGAAATCTGCCTGCCTCTGCCTCCCAAGTGCTGGGATTAAAGGCGTGCCCCCCTCCCCCCCCCCCGCCCGGCTGTATATATGCATTCTTGCAGAGTATGCCTTGCTTTGTTCTTCGCACATGACAATACTGAGTTTGATCTCGGTTCTCACACTGCTGGCTCATTTTTTCTTCCTGCCACGGATGTCCCATCTTGCAATGACCAGCAGCTTGCTGGTCTGGTCCTCCCTAGCTGTGGCTGGAAGAAAGCTCCTCTGGACCATTCCTGCTTGAGTCTCTGTGAACGTGGTGGTTTTGTTTCTCCTGGATACACTTCTTGAAGTGGGTTGCTAGGTGCGTGGTAAGTGTGGAGAAGCCACTGGGCTGTTGGACGAAGTGCTGTCTCACTTTGTTCCCACCAGAAGGGTGTGGGCTTGCTGTTGCTCTGCTTCCGCGCCTGCACTTGAGGCTGTCGGTCTACTCCGTTGGCCGCCTGAGTGACTTCTGTCATGTTTTCGATTACACTTCAACATCGACTGCGTTTTGATGCTGTGTTTGGCTAGCTGGTGGGAAGCTTGGACGGGTGAGACAGTCACACACCTGCCAGCGCTGGCTCTGTCATTTCTTTGTAGTACTAGGCGATGACTTAACTTTTTCTTGTTTTACTCTGTGGACCAGGACTATGGTGTGTTGAATAGCAGCTTTCAGGGTTACTAAACAGTGGCTGTTCTGAACATTTCCAGCTAACAGAGGAGGAAACTGAGGCATAGAGAGTCCAGATGATTTCTCCCATAGGGCAGTTGGCAGTCAGAACTACGGCTTGCACACTTTATCTTCTATGTCAGGAAGTTCCGGCTCCGAGTGTTACATGGATGCATTTGCTGAGTTACATGGAGGGTCGTGCCAAGAATTGATGGCCAGGCAGGGCCAGAACTCAGCCTTCCCTCCGGGGTTTCCTTTGCTTCAGAGCCAAGGGTGTGGAGGAGAGCCCGGGCCTCCGGGTTAAGCCCTGTCCTTTGGCACCCAGTACTGTGAAGTGAATGTCAAGCTGTGGTCTGCCAAGGGTCTGCTCTCATCGAGCCTGTTATCTTGAGCAAACTCACACAGAGTTCTGGGGAGCTGTTGTGGGGCAAGGTAGGGGCCAGCTGCTCAGAAGCCCAGAAAAGGGGGTGGTGGCAGAGGATGGCCTCCCGCTCTTCACCCCCCTTCCTTGCCTGAGGGGGTGTCGGCTAAGACGACTTTTCAGGGGAAGAAGGCCCGTAAATCAAATAAGCAATCCCGTAAATAAATAAGTAATGAAGTTAGTGGGGTGCCTAATTACATCAGAGTCGTAATTACGGATGGATGCCTGCCCGATAATTGTACTTGTTTTTAATCTTTGGCTCCGACATGTGTCTCCTCTGTCTAACGGTGGTCCGTGGCCCCAACTGGAGGCAGAGGACGCGCTGGGAAGGGGCCTTTGTGGGCCTGGTGGTTGGATGTGTGGGTGCCATACAGGGTTGTGTGCTGGGTCAGCCTTGTCCTTGTTCCATGGTAGGCTCTGTAAGCTGACTCCAACTCTGAAGTCACTAGGAGTGGAGACAATGACAGGGATGGTAATAGCAACAGGGTTTATAATGGCACCCACAGTGCAGTTAATGATAGTTTATTTAACCTTCAAACCCTTTATCCTCACCCCCCTTTATGCATGAGACACAGGCAGAGAGAGGTTTAGTACCTCCTCCAAGGTCACACAGCTCTCAGGCTTGGGTCCTTTCTGCCTCAGCCTCTAGGTTATCCTGTGTGGAGCATCTTAGTACGCTCCCTATGTTGAGTGGTTGTGGGAGCAATCCTGTCATCCTGTGTGATGGCCTTGAATCCACAGTGAAGTTATTCTGAGCTATGGATGACCTTGCATCCCACTAAGGATAAAGCTAGCTCTGTGTCTCCTCCCTCGAATAGGCGTCATTTCGCCCATTCTGCAGAGACAGGAGGCAGGTGGGGAGGAAGAGCAGAGCGGGCTCCCACCGGCTGGCCCTAGGATTCTGATCACTTTCAACTCCTTGGTGTAAGAGCAGAACTGGGGATGGGGTGGACGGACGTGGCGGTGACAGGACAGGGTGGGGAATGACATGACCATAACCAGGGCCGGTTGGAGGTGACTCAGCTATGTGGTGTTGGGGCGCCTTTCGCATGGGGAACCAGAATCTGGGTTTGTCACGGGCTTTCCCCTTACTTCAGGAGTTTACTTGCATTTGAGCATGCGAAATGTCCTGGACACTTGTAGCACCAGAGCGTTGGACAGGTAGGTACTGTGAATGCCCTGAGGAACTGTCAGACTCCCAGGTAAGTGTCATCGAGGCTGATGAGGGCCAGAAGGTATGGATGAGGCATGAAGCCTAGGTTAGGGCCACCTAGGGCTCCTGAGGTCAGAGGCAGGTGCACAGAGGTCACACCAGGCGCCAGAGGGAAGTAACCGACGGGTGCTCAGAGTGGAAAGTCCCTAAGAGGACGTGTTGAGGCACAAGCTGAACCAGCTGGGTCCAGGAGTACAGACACCGCCGTGGGGGAGCTGCCACCATCTCAGCTCTGTTTCCTTCTGCTTGTTCTTACCAGCAGCCCACTCCTCTCACCCCAGGGGAAGGAGAGGCACCCAGGACCCAGGAGGTGCGGCTTGCTTACCTGTTTTCTCCCTAGTGAATTCTTTAACACCTTTCTTTCCCTGCAGGGAGAGGTGGCTAGGGGGGTAGTCATGGTGTGTTCAGGGGTGTCCCAGACTCAGGAAGCCAGGCAACGAGCCTAGGCTGCAGATCGGGGTTGAGCACAGTGCCAGACGCTCTAAGCAAAGAAAACTAGACAGCGGCATTACATGAAGCATCTTAAGTCAGAAAACAACAGCCATGTGGGCCAGAGCCTTCCTTCTGGGGTAACTAGCTGTCACCTTCTTTTTATATGACCTGTGACTTTTATCTCAAAGTATCTTTTTTTCTTTCCCTGTGATCTGGGCAAATGTCTCATGGAATGTTCCAGAAAGTTCCAAGTCTGGAGAAGTCATGTCTGGCACCTCTGCAGACGCTGTTTAAGAAAGTCAGGGCCCAGGGTTACATACAATCTTTGCTCCTGAATGATGGTTCCAGTGCAGTAGGGCCTGGGGAACATCAAAGGACCGCATCTCCAGTGGTTAGCGACTGAATTTTGCCATTTTGCTTCAGGGGCAGGTCTGTCTTCTACTGACTGCCTCAGTTTTTCCATCTGTGACATGGGGATGGCTGTGCCTTTAGGGGTATTGATTGTGAGGTCATCATGGTGCTTGTACAGACTTCAACCCAGTGCCTGGCGTTTTTGGGATGTGACGTCCATGTCTGGTCAAGTCCTTGTGGGAATGTTGGGTGCCTCATCTCTCTGTCACTGCTGCCTGGGTGTGGGTTTTCAGGACCTCGGGCAGTGGCTCCTGTGTTCCGTGGCTCTGACTGTGGCTGCTGCTGGGGAGGCCTAGTTGACTGACAGAGCTGCTGCAGAGGATGCCACTTTTGGGCACAGGGTGATGGACCACAGCCTTGGTCGTACTGTGCTATGGGTGCTAGGCCAAGTATTATTCTAGTGGAGTGTGGAAACTTTCCTGTGGAGGCAGCAGGGGACAGGGATGAGGGGACCCTTCCCTCCTGGGGTAGACCTGGGTACCTCATCCCTCCCTGGAACGTGTTTGGGCTCTGTGGTCTGCTTTGCTGGATCTGGCAGGCAGTGGGCAGTAATATGGGCCCGTAGCTTTTGGCTTGGTAGTGGTGTTCCTGTTGGCTCCCCTGGGCCCAGAAGGAAGGGTGGGGGAGGGGAAGGAGAGAGGGCTACAGCTCAGTTGAGTCTTGAGATGTGATCTTTGGGTAGGAGGTCGTGGACCATCCTGAATTGTGATGGATACAACATAATGTCGAATGCCTTGAGATTCCATGGAGACTCTGTGGACTGGAGCATAGGTGGCTGATGATGCCACAGCTGAGGGACATCAGGCACGGGGACTGAGGGGTCCGAGTGCCCTTGACACACCCGGGCAGGGAGGGTGGCCCTACATACCCTGATTTTTGGACCTTCTTTAGCTCTTATCACCAACCCTCCAGTATCTGGTCACCTGTCACTGTGGCCACAGGGGTGAGTGCACATGTGGCTTTTATTTTAACTTCACATATGTTGGAAGAGTCTGACTGATGCTGTGTGCGGTGCTACACACACACACATGTGTGCACATGCACACGAACACACACAGTTTCTTGAACGTCTAGCAGATCTAGGCCTGGGGACCAGGAGTCCTCCTGGGGCGTGGCGAGGGGTGCCTTGCTGAGGCCCAGCCCTCAGTTGCTTTGGTGTGTGGTACTCCACACCTCTGATACTTGGTTTTTATTCAGATAGAGATTAGCTTTACCTTTATTGTTGTTTTTAAGACTGAGTTTTACTGTGTACCTCAGATTGGCCTGAACCCAGAGCAGTCCTCCTGCCTCTCAGCCTTCCCAAATGCTAAGATTGTGTTTGCTGGGCTGGTGAGATGGCTCAGCAGGTAAGAGCACCGACTGCTCTTCCGAAGGTCGTGAGTTCAAATCCCAGCAACCACATGGTGGCTCACAACCACCCATAATGAAATCTGACGCCCTCTTCTGATGTGTCTGAAGACAGCTACAGTGTACTCATTTATAATAATAATAAATAATCTTTAAAAAAAAAAGATTGTGTTTGCTAACATGTCAGGTGAGAGTAACCTTTAATATTTTTTTTCCTCCTTTGAGATAGAGTCTGATTCTGTAACTCACTGTATCCTAGGCTGGCCTCAGACTTGTGGAATCCTCCTGCCTCAGTTTCCTCTGCTTAAGCTAGGATGTCAGCATGCACCACCACACCTAGTGAGAGGAAACATTCTCAGTGGGTGACCAGTGTGTCAGTTCTGAGCACCGAGTACTGTTTCTTGATATCTCTGTCTAGTTAAGAACTGCTTGTCACCCCGTGCCCTTCGGGCTCATTGGCATTGCCTCCAGGCCCCGAGGCTAGCCTGGCCCCTGGGTGGACTCTTAGATGGGACCTTGCTGTGTGTCTTGTTTCTCATCGTGTGGCTTTGGGGTGCTCTTCTCTGAGGTTCCCACGTGTTGGCCTTTATTTCTTTTCACTGTGTGGCTATACTCCTCTTTGTGGACATGTAGCCATAGAATGTCTTAGAGCGTCTTTGCAGTTAGGGAAACCGAGGCTATCATGGCCACTGTGCATGGGGCTCAGGCTCGGGGAAAGGCGGTGGAAGAAGGAGTGTGGGTAGTTTCTTGCTCTCTCCTGTGTTTTGCCTCCCCTCCCCCCGGCCTGGCCAGGAGCCTTGCTTGGGGAGTATGTATGTTGGGTTGGCTACAGTTCTCTGAGGCTCCAGATCTCCTCCACTGTTGCTCTTGGCTGGCCATGTCACAAGTCACAGGCAGTTCGCCCTGCATCCAGTCTGCTCTTTGGTTCCTATTGATTTGAATCTTAGCCTGTAACCTGGACTCGACCACCTTCAGCAATGTTTCCCACCACATGGCGCTGCATGGGGCAGCCAGGTTGCTGGGAACAATGATGTTGCCTGTCCAGGATAAAGGTGATGTCTGGGAGGCTCGACTTGGAGATGATACATGATCATTAAGTCACTTAACAAACACTGAGCTGCCTGGTATCTTAGGAGAAGACAGAGCTGTGGGCATGACTGCAGAAAGGGAGATGATCAGGTGATCAGCCTGCCCCTCACTGTCATCTACCCAGTGGGGTTTGAAACTGCACTTGTGGGTTTCAGGGTAGCCTTAGTGAAAGGTACTGTTCCTCTGCAGCCTCTGCTGGAACAGATGCAGGGCAGAAAACAGGGGACATTCCTGGCCATAGCTTCCTGGTGGTGTTTCGATGCTGTGGCTGTGGCTTCATTCTGGGTTTCGGTCTCCTAGTGTCATAGTGAGAGCCAGGGATGGGGGGCAGTGGTTGGTTGCATCTGGCTGGAAAGATGAGCTTTAGTTGTCCCATTGTTTAATGCCTCAGTTTCCCCTGTCTGTAAAAGATTGCTGCAGGATGGGTACCCCACCTTTTCCAGTGGGGTTGGGTTTGCAGAAGCCCCAGGAAGTCCTTCTTGGGGTATGCACATCACAGGGCAGTCAGGAGGGATGTCAGGGTCTTTTGGACTGCAAGGGATTAGATGTGGTGGTCTTCTGTGGCTATGGGTCTTCCCATAACCCTTAGTGGCCACAAGCTTTTGCTCTGTGCTAATCTGCCTTAGTCCTGAGCCGACTGGTGGTGGCTGCAGCATCTTCATCATTGTCGTATATAAGTTACTGATTTTACAGTGTTCTTTTTTTAATTTTTTATTTATTTTCATTTCATGGGCCTTGGTATTTTTGCCTCCGTGTATGTCTTTATGTCTGTGTGAGGTTGTCAGATCCTCTGGAACTAGAGTTACAGACAGTTGAGAGCTGCCATGTGAGTGCTGGGAATTGAATTCAGGTCCTCTGCAAGAGCAGCCAGTTCTCTTAACTGCTAAGCCAATTCTCTAGCCCAAACTGGTGGCTTCTTGCTGGCTGCGGCACTGTGGGTACCACCAAGACCCTGGTTCAAATCCCAGGGCAATCCCTTTCTAGGACTGCTTCCTTTGGGTCACATAGCTTCCTCCTGGGCTCACAGTGGAAAGTGGTGCCACTTTCTGTCATGCTCTGGGGATGGCCGTACCCTGGGCACCCTGCTTGGTGTGGTTGTGGTTGAGCTGTCGGACGCAACCTTGCTGGTCATCTTGAGTGGTTCCTGATGACAAGATTGTGGCTGCAATTGAAGCCCCTGTTGGAGGCGCGTCTCCTCTTCCTCTCTTCCTCTTGGCCCCTCCCTGGCCCCATCTTTTCATCTTTCAGACCTTCCTTGTTCCCATTCTGGCCCCGTATTTGGCCTAGTCACAGGGGTGAGGTTTGCATCATGCAGGGTCTCTTTTGGGAGCACACTGTTGGCCTGACTCCCGGGTGCTGCGAATGGGGGACAGAAGTGGAAGCCATTTGAGACCCTGAGGTCTAACAGAGTGGTTCTCAAAATGTGGGTCCCAACCTTTTCACAGGGGTTACCTAAGACCGTGGGAAAATACAGGTATTTACATTATGATTCATAACAGTAGCAAAATTACAGCTATGAAGTAGCAGCAAAAATAATTTTATGGTTGGGGGGGTCACCATAGCTAATGAGGGACTGTATTAAGAGACTGCAGCATCAGGGAGACCACTGTCCCAACACCTCAGGGCTGTTGTTCAGAGCCCCACAGCTGCAGAGACAGCCTGCCTTGGGAAGATGCACAGCCCACACCCCGAGGAGGACGGGCTTGAGGTGAGTCACTCAGCAAGTCACAGCCAGTGCTGACGCCTGCCCAAGCATCCGGCCATCTCTTCTGGCCTCTGTGTGCATCTGGCTCAGCCCTTTTGTGGGTCTGTCACCAAGATGACCCGGGTCCTGAGCCCCAGGCCCTGTTTCCTTTAGTCGAGATCAGAAGGACAGGAGGGAGATCAGAAGGACAGGAGGGACGGACCGGAGCATTTTCCTTTGGCCTCCTTGCCCTGCAGGACTGGAGGACGTCAGGGCTGGCTGGAAGGAAATGGTTAAAGGAGGGGACGTGGCTGGCGCTGGTCCCCCTGCCAGCAAAGGAGGGAGAGGGCTTCTCAAAAGCTATAAAAAGGCCTAGCAGTGTTGAGCCCCAGTGGCTGGAAGCCCGCCAGGGTTACCATGGCGATGAGGAATTAGTCCCGACTGCCAAGGCTGCTAGCAGCTCAGTACTTTTGGCTCTGGAACAAGAGTGGACTTATGTAATTCCGTGTTTATAGGCCTGGGTGGCGGACGCAGAGCTGGGCCTGAGTCTTGGTGGCGGCCCACAGTGGGTCACACCACCTCGCAGGGTATCCCTGACACGCCTCTGGTGCCCTGATTTTGGGGGACATTAGGACAGAAGCCTGGGGCCTAGTAGGCTGCTGGTCCCCACCAGGGCCTCCCCAGCCGGGGTGGGAGCCCAAGTCTCGCGGGAAGGGGTGCGGCTGCTGTGTGGGGCCGCCCCTTGCCCGCTTGGTCTGGAGGGAGGATGGCCCCGTCGCTGGCCAAGGGCTGGCCCCTAGACGCCTGTGGGTCGGGCCTCAGATTCAGGGCATGCTGACCTGGGCTGGCTCACTGCCGGCCCTCGCTTGCCGCGTGGGACAGTTTCTGCAAGTTGTGTGGAGCCCACTCAGGCTGTTGCTGGCCATGCACTGGTAAGAGAAGTTGCCTGGCTGGGGGTGCCCACATCCCCAGACCCCAGGGTTGGTACCTCAGACCACAGGGCTATGATTTACAGGATGTGGGCAAGGGGCACTGCCCAGGGACCCCTGTAATTGCCTGTAAGGTGCCCCAGCCCCGCTTGAGGTATGGTGGCCCTGGTTCCTGTGGGCCCCTGTCAGCCAGCTGGGTGGATGGAGAGGCCCGAGGCAGGATGTGCCTCAGGGTCCTGTGCATGGGACAGTAGGTTATCTTATCGGGAAAAGTTGTTGATATCCGGAAGAGGCACTGGGTGCTGGCTGGTGACCCTGGGAAGGGATGTATGGTACAGACATTGTGCCTGCCTTGAGTGTGCCTACTCAGTGCATGGTGGGATAGTAGGACAGTGTAGGTCGGGACATGGGGACTCGGGAGCTTGGGCTGGGGGGAGCCAGGTGCAGGCATTGTGGGCCCAGCCTGCCTCCCCACTGAAGTGGAGCTTGGCTCAGCGCCCTGTCTGGTTTGAAATGAGGGCCACCGGCCCAGGCTTGCCCAGGGCCTTGGCAGCGAGAGAGGGGTAAACACTGGAAACTTGGAAAGGCTTCCGGAGCTCACAGCAGCCTGCGGCAGCAAGCCCAGGGCGGGGGATGGACTTCTCCAGGCCTGATGGGGGCAGCTGGGATCCCCCAAGCTCAGGCTGTGGGGGCTTCAGAAGGCATGGTTCATTTGCCTCAGACCCTGGTTGTTCATCCAATCCTGTTTTCCTATTCTGTAGCTTACAGTGTACCACCTTAACTCTTAGTCTTATTTCCCTGAGTGTAGAAAGAAGTGATGGGCCCCCACGGGAGTGGAGGTAATAGGAGGAGGAATAGCACCTTTCGGGCAGGACTCAAGTTAGATGGCCCTGGCAAGCCACTTCCTGTTTTGGAGTCTCAGTCTTCCCATCTGGCAAGTGGGCATGTATCAGGTCATGTGATCTAAAGGACCTGATGACACAGTTCTCTGGCACAGGATGGATTTGTGGTACTGACTGGGGTTGTGGATGCAGGTGAGGATGACGATGACAACCACGGGCTTACCTGGGCCAGCGGTGGGTACGTGCCATCTTGGAGTAATGGAGTTGTGGGAGTGAGATGGAAGTTCAAGGTATAGCCTGAGCCTTGCAGGACATACTGCCTTGGTCAAGCCCTGGAACTCCTCAGCCTCCAGGTGTGCATTGAGGGAGCAATGGGAGTCCCAGGGGCTCCAGTGCTGGGCGGTGCTCAGGGGTAGACCCATGAGAAGTCTTCCCGTATGTCTCCTTATTTGTAGAGACTTGAATCTTCACCTGGCCTCCTCTGTAAGCCTATTGTCCCATTTCCTCTGAGCGTGGGTCCTTGACACTGCCCAGTGTGACTTGGGGGTTGGGCCAGGGTAGAAGGACTAGTGTTCTGCTGAGGGTAGCAATGGTTCTGTTTGTAAATGACACTGAGTGCTGCTGCTGGCTCAGGGTGTCTCTCGTCCGGCCAGCAGCAGCCATCTGAGGGCTCCTTTCTCGTCTAGGCCACCATGCTAGCTGCCCACTGCCACGTGTCCTGGGGCTCCCCAGTCCTCAGGAAGGGCTCCTGAATCGGGGCCTGTACATGCCCCTACTGTTCTGAGACCTTGTGTCTGCTTGGAGGGTGTTGGCTGAGTAAAGGCTGCCACTGTCCTGTGGGGAGCATGGATGTGTGCCTGCTTCTGAGAGGCCTGCATGGGAGCCCAGAGCAAGGTTGGGTACGGGATGGAGGAGCTGTGGCAGCAGATGGTCATTGAGCCTGCGTGTGTGCATGCACGCCTATGCACATCCATGCACGCGCAAGTATATACATACGCACTCATGTACACACCAAGTATTTGAAGGTGTGGCTACGGCTGGTTGGTCATTCATTTCCCTGGCTCCGACCTTGAGAAATTGAACTCCGGTGATTCAAGCAGGTGTCGTTGGGGCATCTCTGAAGGGCACAGGTGATTGTGGATCTTGCAGGGGCATCTCCGAGAACAGCTCTACAAGTTTCCATGTACCTTGAAATAAGTATGAAAGAAGGAAAAAAGCTCCCAAGACCAGGCTGTCTTGAGTTTGTGCTTTGATGTGCCTTGTAGGCTGGGTGATTTGACTCAGCCCCCAGGGTTGAAGGCCCTTGCCTTCCATATCCTCATCTGTAGGATGGGGTGAGAGGGCCGCACTTTGCGGGGCCTGTGTGACTGGTAGGTCAGTAGTCACCTGAACTGAATGAACACTTGTTTT
>NW_022196905.1:118845884-118849560 GCF_008632895.1 Mastomys coucha | reverse complement strand
TTTCTGAACACTTGTCAAGGTTTTATTACACTTAGTGGGGCGTGGTGATGTGCTCTTTTTGACCCACTACTGGGGAGACAGAGGCAGGCGGATTTCTGAGTTTGAGGCCAGCCTGGTCTACAGAGCGAGTTCCAGGACAGCCAGGGGTACACAGAGAAACCCTGTCTGGAAAAACAACAAAAGAGTTTGATCACATCATTGTTGGGGCGTTGGTTATCTCCTTCCACCATGGCTGTCTTAGGGGTAGAATTCAGGGTGTCAAGCTTGGTTGCGGAGGACCTTACCCACTCAGCCATCTTGCCAGCCGTAGGCCGAGTGTTTTCACATTGTGCCCTGTCATCAGATAGTGTGGGGGGCTGCTATGGTCCACCTGTTCGTCAGTGTTATTGCTTGTGATAGCCTTGCTCTGAAGTCAGCATGATCGTGTGGTTCTCCTGCCTTCCCCGCCGGTGTGATTGTCATTGTTTGTCTCTTCCATCAGTGGTGTGCACATTCTAGTTCTCAGATGTTGCCTGGTCCCTGTGACATGTTCTGTCATTGGCAGAGTCTTCATGGCTGGCAGACTTTATTGTTGGTGGGATCACTGTACTTTGCCTGCTCGCTTGTTGGCATGGTCTCCATGGTTCGCCAGTTCCACAGTTGGCATGGCCTTTGAGATTTGCTAGCTATGTCATTGACGTGATCTCGTGGTCTGTCTGCTCCTGTTGTCGGTGTGGTCTCTGAGGTTCATCTGCTCTGTCGTTTACCTTAGGTGTGAACAGTGTCTTTCAGGATCTGCTGGTTCTAGGTGGAAACTCCTGAGGCTTGGGCAGAGCCCGCACATGGCCATTGGGCACACTATTGAGCTTGCTACTCTTGAAACCCAGGTGGTACTGTCTGAAGTAGGGTTCTAGTAAATCACCACAACCAATCTGGCTCACATATCCCCAAATCAAAATCCATGGGAGGAAGGAGGTGGGAACCTGGAGACAGGAACTTAAGCAGGGGTCATGAAGGGAACACTGCTAACTGGCTTGCTCTACATGGCTCACTCACTCAGTCTGCTTTCACATACAACTCAATGATGAACCACCTAGTGTTGGTCCCACCCATAGTGGACTGAGCCCTCTCAAATCAATCAGGGGTCAAGAAACTGTCCACAGACTTGTCTATAGGCCAGCTCTGGGGGGGGGGCATTTTCTCAGTTGAGGGTCCCTCTTCGCAGGTGACACTAGGCTATGTCAAGTTGACAAAATGAACCTGGGAATTGTGTAGGTTACCTGCCCTGCAGGGTTGGGATGGGGATTCAGGGCTATGCTCTGGGGGACTTTCTGCCCTCCCCTTTATTACTTCTGTAAACATGACCAAGTGCTGGGTGAGAAAGGGGTTAGGGAAGGAAGGGAGGAATGAAGGAAGGGAGGGTGGGTTTGTCTTGGCTCGCAGTTTAGTGGGTTCAGTCCATCATGAAGGGGAAGCTGAGACAGCTGGCCATTGCATCCACATTCAGAAAGCAGAGGGCAGACAGGAAGTAGTATCTAATCGGAAAGCCTTGGCGCTTATTCCTGCCCTCCTCCAGTGAACTACTTCCCCAGCCAGGTCCCATGCCCTAAACATTCGCTCTCTCGAGTGCCTGGGGACTAAGTGTTCAGACACAGGGCATGCTTCCCGCTCAAATCCTGGCAGCCATCCCATGGAGTAGTGCAGGCTTGTTTCTGGGGCAGAGGGCGTAGGGTCCTCTTCCTCCACGGCCACAGGTTGGAGAGGCAGGGAGGAGGGTGGAGAGTTTTCTAGCCTCCTGAGCTTGTGGGCTGTTGTCACTTGGAGGCCTTACACTGTCAGGACTTGCACCACCTGCCTTCCCCAGGATGCTCTGTCCCTCCCGCTCCAGCGGCCTCTTGAGAGGCTGAGATGTGCCTCTGTGCTTGACTGGTCCTGTGTGTTTGTCCCCGCCTGGGACTTGTTGGTATCTATCTGTCTGGGTCATTGAGTCTCTCTGAGCTCTTTATACATAGGCTGGTGCTTCTGAGCTACAGTACAGCCTGCCGTTCTCAGTTCTGGGAGCTGTCTATCCACTAGCCAGGTGGGGGTCAGGTTGGGTGCCGACCTTGGCAAGGCTGGTCTGTTCCAGTTGCTGCCTCCCTGGGTTCAGGGGTTCAGGCAGCTGCCCATGGGCGGCTTCTGTTGTTGCAAGGACTCTGGTCCTTCCCATGACCTCATCACCGCACAAAAGCTCTGCCCTCCTGATGCCATCCATCACTTGGTTTATAGGTGTCAGTATAGGAGCTTAAGGGTCCCAGATGTTCCATCTGGGCCCTGACAATTTCCTCAGCTGTGCCTGCAGCATCCTCACATAACCTCTTGGGAATTGTCACTTGGTGTCTAGGGGCAGTACCCCAGGCCTTCAGCTTAAAGTTGTGTGTGTGTGTGTGTCTGTGTGTGTGTGCATGTGTGTGTGCGCACGCAGAGTATATATGTGGTGTATATATATATGTGTGTGTGTATATAATGTGTGTATGGTGTATGTGTAGAGTACTTATATGTATGTATGTGGTGCGTATGTGTGATGTATGTGTAGGGTGTATGTATGCTTGTGTGTGGGGTATGAGTTTGGGTATGTATATGTGTAGGGTGTGTATATATGTGTGTGATGCATGCATGAATGTATGTGGTGTATGTGTCTCTCGTATATAGAGACAGGATGCTGCTTCCTCAGACTGACCGGGCTGATGAACTGTGGCACTCACTATGGGAAACTAGGGCGTCCTTTGTTTTTTTTTTCCCCAAAGATTTATTAATTATTATATATAAGTACACTGTAGCTGTCTTCAGACACACCAGAAGAGGGCGTCAGATCTCACTACGAATGGTTGTGAACCACCATGTGGTTGCTGGGAATTGAACTCAGGACCTTCAGAAGAGCAGTCAGTGCTCTTAACCAGATGAGCCATCTTTTCAGCTCCCTGGGGCATTCTTTGTGTTTCCTGGGTGCCCAGCTCCTGGGAGAAGTCATGGAGATGGGGTTGCGGGGGTCAAGGAAAGGAGAGCTCTTTGCTTAGGTGTGGGTGTAATGGCCAGCTTTGCCTGGGGGGACAGGCTATGAACATTCACTGGCCTCACTTGAGCCCAGAGTCATCCTGTCCTGTAAGGCTCAGAGAGGGTTAAGTAGCTCCCTGAAAGACACAGCAGACACCCAGTGTGAAGGGGATAAACAGAGATCGTGCTTAGGGGATTATCCCTGCTTCCTCCCCAGAAGGCCTTGTTCTCATCCTTGGCTCAGGCTAGGCCCTGAGCAGCTCTGGGAGGCCCACTTCCCAGGCAAAGCTTTCTCCTTGGCGCAGACACTTCCCGGGCTGCCCGCCCTTTTCTGGAAGACCAGGGGTGGCTTCTCCTGCCACTCTGAGTCAGGCATTCAGAAGACCCGCCCCCTGCCTCCAGTCGTGTTTGACAATGTGCCCTTTGTCCCCTGGTCCAGCCTTCTCCCAGCATAGTGCCCCCGCCTATGATGTCATGGCCCTTTCAGCTGGTCCCAGGCGCATGGCCAGTGTGGAGGCCAGCAGACTAGGAACGACTGACCTGCTCATTACCATGACTGGGCTGCCCTGGACCCATCGAGGTCAGGGTTAATGTCCTATCGTGTGTGTGTGTGTGTGTGTGTGTGTGTGAGAGAGAGAGAGAGAGAGAGAGAGAGAGAGAGAGA
>NW_022196905.1:118827714-118844593 GCF_008632895.1 Mastomys coucha | reverse complement strand
TCAGGGTTAATGTCCTCTCGTGTGTGTGTGTGTGTGTGTGTGTGTGTGTGTGTGTGTGAGAGAGAGACAGAGAGTGTATGTGTGAGTGAGTGTGTGAGTGTGTATGTGAGAGAGTGTGTATGTGAGAGAGTATGTGTGTGCGTGTGTGTGTGAGTATGAGTGTGCATGTGAGTGTGAGTATGTGTGTGCGTGTGTGTATGTGTGAGAGAGTGTGAGTGTGTGTGTGTGTGTGAGTGAGTGTATGTGTGAGAGAGTGTGAGTGTGTGTGTGTGAGTGTGTGTGTGTGTGTGTGTGTGTGTGTGTGTGTGTGTGTGTGATGTTATCCCATTTACACAGCAACACATAGGTCCTAGCTGGGTGCTTGGCTTGCCTTTTTCTCTCCTCTCCCTGAGCCACCTCCAGCTTCTTGGCCTGTGAATGGATGAGTCACGGAGCTGGCCTCTCCTAAGAGCCTTGGGCATGAGACCCTGGCTTCCTGCCAGTCGGAGGGTCCGCTGGGCCAGGATGGTGCCCCTAGGTGTCCCTGCATGTGGCTTCATGCTTGGTCTCCTTGGCTACATGGGGACTCTACGGGGCCTAGCTGTGGGCTTGAGGGAGCCTCAGACTCAGACTGGCTTTAATTTAGAGCACACAGGGGTTTGCTCCAGTCTGGCTAGCCCAGATCCCGTGACAGCGTTTAGAAATTAGGTCTTTGCAGGGTGACTTCCGAAGTGTGCAAGAGGGTTTCAACCTGCCCTAGAACCCTGGGAACCGTCCAACAGGTCTCCATTGCTGTGGGAGAATCCATTTCTGTGTTTTGAAGGACCTACCTTGTGGTTTTTATAGCATTTTAGGAAAGACTTGGCCTGGAACCCAGTACCTGGAGTAGGCTCACCTGGGCTCGCCCCCTGCCTGCTGTGTGACCTTGGACACTTAACTCAGCCTCTCTGTGCCTCTCTCTGCATCTGTACAGTGTTTCAGATGGTATCTCAGGCCAGGCTGTCAGAAGACTAGGTAGGACGCCAGCAGAGCTTGATGAGAATCAGACACAGAGCTGGCCACCAAGATGGCAGGAGCTGTTCATGTTAGTTTGTCACAAGGGGGGCCATCTAGACCCTGAGATGGAAGCAGTATTACCCTGTAGAAAGAATCTCTTCCTCGAGTGTGTGACATGAAGCTGTGGCAGGCACACAGATGGAGAATAAAAGCAGAGAGACCTGGGAAAATGGATGCCTGTAGGGTGTCTTGCCCACCCCCACCAGGGGCTGGGTGGTCCTGGAACTTACTATGTAGACCATGCTGGTCTTGAACGCACAAAGATCTGCCTGCTTCTGTCCTCTAGTGCTGGGATTAAAGGTGTTTACTACCATGCATGGCTGACCTTTTGATATTCTAGAAAACAGAGCTCCCATCAAGGTAGAGGAGGGTTATGGTGAAGGCAGGTATGTGGCCCACTGTCCAGGGTGGCCTGTTTATCTGCTCTGGGCTTCTCAGCCATAGTCAGGCATCCCTTTGCGGAGAGGCCACCGTGTTCCTGCGGAAGCTACATGAAGGCTTCAGTTTCTGCTGGGCAGTAGAGTATGTCTGCCGCCAAGGACTGACCCAGATCTGCAAGATCTGTGAGGAGCAGGCACTGTCTGCAAGGGCCCTGTCCCTGTGAGAGCCACCAATAGCGAGGAGAGGAGCCTGGCACGCCTGCTCTGGCTCCCACCCCAGATGCTCACTTAACGACTCCCTCCTACTCCATTCCGTGTGGAAGAGGGACCCGGAGGCTGGAGATCTGAGCTGAGGGACCTTAGAAGTGTCTCAGGATACAGCTTGCTCCGGCCTCCCTGTGGCAGTGGGAGAACTCTCCGTTCCTTCTTACCGTACAAAAGTTCCATGTGACTAATCAGAGCTTCAGGCCCCGTGGGATCCAGGCACTTGGTCTCTCTTTAGAAGTCTGCACTTACCAGCCCTGTGCAGGAGAGCCCGCTGCTCCTGATATGCCCACAGAGTCATTGCAGGTGCCCAGTAATGTGACACCCACCTGGGATCCCAGCGTTTAGGAAGCTGTGGGCAGGAGGATCACAAGTTCAAGGTCTTCTTCAGCTACACAGTGAATTTGAGGCCTGCTTCTTGAGCTAACTGTAGGGTGCTGTGGGTAGCTGTCAGAGAGACTGGAGTGTGCTCAGAGGAAGCTGGGCCCACCACAGTCTGGCTCCACAGGGTGCAGAAAAAGCCGGTGTAGACCCGAAACCAGCCTGATGTGGACTAGTTAGTGTGTCTCTGTGGAGAAAATGAAGCTTACAGATGGATGGCTCCCTGGGCCACACACCTGGTCACCAGGGCATCAGGCCCTAGCATGAGTGTTTGGCCTGTTGTAGGCATTGCTGTTGTGTGGGGTGCTGTCAGAGGTTTGCAAAACTGGCTGGCTGGTGGGTCTATCTTGGGCCCCTGGGTTACTGGGTAGTCACCTCTTTTCAGAGACTACATTGAGAGATGTCTCCAAGTGGAGCTGGCTTTCTGGCTTTGCCTAGAATACTTGGGTTCTGCATGACCTCTCAGCCACTTTACTGAGTTCCAGCCTAGCTCCTAGGTCTGTGTTGTCCCTAATCTTTGCCTGGCTTGCATGCTATAAGGGGCCTGGCAGCTCCTCTTTTGTCTCCTGTCTCGACCCTCTTCCCTGGATCCTTAGTGATCTGGCCCTGTTCATTCTGAGATCCCTGGTGGGCAAAGTCACTGGGCTGTCCTTTGGCATCTTCCTAGGGCATCCACATACTTACTGCCTTTGGCTCCAGGCAACAGGGTCTCCAGCTTCTTGATGGCTGTGTGAGGTCAGATCTCTTGTTGATCATTGCTGAGTTGCCAGGCCATCACTGGTGACTTTGTATGTGCTCTGAGTGTGCTGATCAGCAGGGTCTTCCTTTGGTTGGGTGTCCGGGTGGCCATAGGTTTCTCTGCTGGCTAACAGGGAGGATCAGGTAGGTAGCGTTGTAGCCAGCCCGGAGCTGGCTGGGACAGGGAACTGTAGTGCAGGGTCCTATGACTGGACAACTAGTGACCAGCAGTTTTTGGCTGCAGAGACACAGCCACGTGTGGCGGTCTGCTATTCCCTTCAGGCCATCAGTGATCTTTCCTGGACTCCTCCAGAAGCATCCCGAGGACTGTGTCTAGGGAGGGACACACACAGGTAGTCCCTAGTGGCTAGGCAGGCAAATGTGCGGTTAGGGGAAGAGGTGAGCCAGTGGGGCTCTGGCCCGGTCCATGTTCCTTGCATGAAACCAGAGATTCTGAAAACTCTTCCCAGCCTAGGCCCACAGCAAGCTGGTGGGTTGCATGCAGCCCAGCAGATTATGAGATGTTTCTAGACAGGCCCAGCTAGCCTCAGGTTTCATGGGGTGAGGTGGGCTGGAGAGGGACCTTATGTTCATTATGCTGGGCATGGAGTCTCTGGGACCTGCGGGGAGTTCTGTCATGGGCCCGCCTAGAGGAGGCGTGAGTGTTCTCGCCTGCATGTGTGTCTGCCCACACTGATAATTACCTCAGCGCTTTGAATTGCATGGCATGGAAGTGTTGCATGCTTTCTTAGTGTGTAGCTGATCTCCAGAGCCTTCGCCCTGGGAAATTTTGCCGAGACCTCTCCCCCATACCCGTCAACTCCCTCTTCCCCAGTCTAGCTGACACCGTTTGTCTCTGGCCACCTGCTTGTGCCAGTCACCTGGGCTCTGAGTCTCTCTTGTGCAGGAGGGAGATGAAGGACCTAAGCCTGGCTGCCCAGCCTGTAAGGACCTGGATCTCAGGCTGTCCCTGCTGAGAGATGGGCTTATGTCTTTCCGTAGAGGCTTTGGCGATCTTCTTCCTTTCATCACTGAACCAGGACCTGGAGTAAGCAGGAGTGCTTCAGGGCCACTCAACTAATGTCACTATCCCTTGCCCCTGGCATCCATATCCCAGCCCATCCTGATGCTTTCTCTCTGTGGGCAGAGCAGTCATGGAGATGGCCAGATGGGGGAGAGGACTTGATGTGGGCCTGAGGAAGAGGGGCTGGGGAAAAGTGGGTGGAACCTGATGTGGGGACCTGAGGGAGAACTGCATGGCCAGGAATCACCAGCTGTGGTCTAGCCTCCCCCTTCCCCAGTTTACAGTTAGGTAGTGGGCTGGGGACATGCTTCAGTCAGTCAAGTACTCACCACACATGCATGAGTACCTGAGTTCCATCCCTAGAACCCGTGGAGAAAAGCCAGGCATGTGCTTGTAATCCCAGCTCTGGGGAGGTAGAGACAGGCTGATCAGCCTAGCTCCTCAGCTCCCAGAGAGAGATCCTGTCTCAAAATATAGTGTGGTTGTGTCCTGAGGGGTGATACCCAAGTTTGATCTCTGGATTCTGTACACACATACACACACACATACACTCACTCACTCACTCACTCACGCTAGCTGGGCCTGTCTAGAAAGCCATAAGGAAGAAGTGGCTCTGTCTGCTTTGGCAGGAGCTAGTGGCTGGCTGAAGCCCAAGTGACACCCATGTGGCTAAGTACCAGAACCTGTGGCTCACGCTTAGTAGAGTTCTTCAGTGCCTGGGTGGCCGGCCAAGGCCTATAGGTGCTGGATGATCCTGGGCAGAGGAGCACCTCTTTCTGTGCTGTGGTCTCCCCATTTGTTGAGTGGGTCGGGTGCGTTTGCTGTCAGGCTCACAGCCTTCAGCCACAACAGACACCGTGGACAGGGCCTGTTATGGGGACTCAGCTGCTGCATGGTAGGAAGAGGGACCATGGGAGGGCCATGTGGAAGCTAGAGGGCTTGGAGCCCTCTCCTGGGACAGCGGCTTTCTAGGGGTAAAGACTGGTCAGTAGCTTTCCTGTGAAGCCTCCTACCTGAAGCACAGAGAAGTCCGTACTTAGCCCAAGGGTGCACAGCAGGGTAAGGGGTAGAGTTGGCCTCTGGCCTTGTTCCAGACATTTGGGACAGTAGCTTATGTGGCTTTGTTGAAAGGGGAGCTCTCTAGGATTGGGTGGCTCTTGATGGCATCGTTTCTACTCAGTGACCAAGAAAGTGTGACTTGGCTTTCAGTCTCCATTGCTTTGATCCTGTGTTTAATCCCAGCTGGGGGTTGGGGGGGTGGTGAGACTAGGGAGAAGGAGTCCTGTGCGGTGGGAAGATGATGTGGGGTACAGGGTTGGGGGGGCTTTTAAAATTGTCCCCCCAGTGCCTAAGTTTGGTCAGAAGCCTCAGAAACCATAGAGAAGGCATTGCCAGAGGACAGACTCTGCATGTGGCCTTATGGTGTTCCTGGCAACTTCTGGCTCCCACAGAAACACAGGAGCGTGGAGGTAGAACTGTCAGGCAGAGTGTGTGGCCAGTGTGGTTCCTGTCCACAAGGCTTTTAGGTGTCTGTGGGAACTGGGATATCCCCTGTCCTCCTGGGATTCCCCTGCCCAGGGAACTTGACAGTGTGGGTTCTGAAGGCTGAGCAGGGACCCTGGTCCCCATGGTGGACATGAGCTCTGGCTTCTTCTGACAGTCACACACTTTCTAATTCCGCCCCCCCCCCCATCTCACATTTTACTATAAGTTTGATAGAAGTGGGTGCTACGTTTCCAGGAAGTTGTAAGCTAGTGCTGCAGACAGTAAGTCCCATGGCTGTCACCCCGGTTTCCCCTTACTTCACCTCCTGTGTCTAAGCTAGGCCACTGGTTGTGTCTCAGAGTGCCACATGCCTGCTTGCTGTCCCAGAAGGAGATTGCTGCCATGGGACGGGGGCACAGCCCCTTTATCACTGGGGCTGCCTACCTCTGCTGGCCAGTGTCCTTTGCTGAGGGACTGTTACGCTAGCCAGGAGAAGGAAACGGGCAAGGGATGCGGGCATGCATGTCACCTAAGGGGTGTGATGCACAGGAATGGCCTTGGAGGATGTCCTGGCCAGAGCTTGTTTCTGTAGTAATGTAGTAATAATGCACACCCGGGGTTCAGCTAGTCCCTGCCCCTGCAGAATGACACTGTTGCACGGAGGTGGTCTTGTTGAGATTGCCATCTGAGAGCCTCTTGCCTTCCGGGCTTCTCCTTGGTCACTGCCTAGACAGGTTCCTCCTGGCTGGCCATGCAGCCAGGACCCTGCTGTCCCTCGCTGTTGCAAGCTTGTGAGGCTTCTGTCTGGCTCCTACTCCAGGCACTGCCATCTGCTCACTTGCCTTCTCAGTTGCTGTCGCCCCGTCCTACAGTCTGTCTCTAGCTTGGACGTTTATAGTGGTTCTCCCGCCAGCTGTGCTGCCCGTGGCAAAACGTGGACGCCATACTGTCCCTCTGTCACTTTCTGGGGGCTCCCCATTGCTGCTGGAACAGAATCTCTTTGAACTCACCATGGTTGGCGGGGGCCTTGAGTGACCTCCTTTCGTTTCATTCAGTGGTGTTCTGACATAGAACCCCTAGGCTCGCGCCTGGGCTTTGGCGGGGATGATGCGCTCTGCCTGGTACCCTCTGCTTCCTGTTCACGTGACTATTATAAAGCCTGTCTGTTGTGCCGGGCCTGGGTACCCACCCTTTGCCTTTCTGACCTGGGCTGTGCCCCTTGCGGACATTTGTGTAAGTTGGTCACACACTGTTGCTTTAAGTATTTGGCTCCCTTTACTCAATGTGACATCCCTGAAGTCATCTAGTGTGATCTCTGTCAGCAGCTCCTGTTTATTCCCCCTTTTGGCTAAGAAGCACTTTCATTGAATGGGCAGGCCATGTTCTTGGGCGTTTTCCTCTTGTGGCTATTGGGAACGGGGTCCTTCTCCACACACAGTCTGTCTGACTCTTGAGTTCTCTGGGCTCCTAGGAGTAGAAGCGCCGATCCTCAGTAACTGTATTTCATGTGTCGAGGGCCTGCCAACTTGTTTTCCTAATTTGTGTTTGTTTACCAAGCTGGCTCCAAACGAGGCTGAGGGTAGGAGATGTGAAAAGTAGGTTGGATATAAACTCATAGAGATGAGGTCTCCCAGGGGGTTGTGGCCACTTGTGGGGGTGGGACCACCCATGGGGTGGGGTCACTCATAGGAGTGAGGTCAGAGAGTCCCTGTCTTTAGGGACACCCTACACATAGGGACACTGGAAAGGATTTGGTAGGGTGACCTTGGACCATGTGGTGCCTGTGTTCCTAGGGGATGCCATGTGAATCCTGGGCCAGCCAAGCCAGACTAAGGTGAGATGGCCTGGAGAGGCATCCTCTCTGCTACCCCTGTATTTCCACTGGCCAAGAGGGTAGACATGTGGATGGTTTTCATCCTCCAGCCTTCCTATGAAGGTGTTGCATGGTGCTGGACTATGTGACACAGGACAGTTAACCTTGAGACACGGGGTTGCATTGATGGTGCTGTGGGCTCAAGGTGTGGTGTAGACCTGTTTACCCCAGCCCCTCGCAAGGCAGCAGCTTGCTTCAGGCACCAGGACAGCTGCCATGCTGGCCTCCACACACTCTGTTCATAAGTGTTACGTGACTTGTCTCATCTTGGTGTGAGGTAGTCTTTGTGAGCCTGAGTTCTTGGTAGTAAGTAACAGAAAGCTACCAGAGCAGAGCCCCGCCTGCCCAGGGTGCTCAGGGATGGCCATCCACTGGGTTCTCCTGCCCAGGGTGCTCAGGGATGGCTGTCCACTGGGTTCTCCTGCCCAGGGTGCTCAGGGATGGCTGTCCACTGGGTTCTCCTGCCCAGGGTGCTCAGGGATGGCTGTCCACTGGGTTCGCAGGCTGAGTTACCTGCTTATGCCTTTCTTTCTGCCACAGGCTCACTTGTGATTGGTGATGGTGTCTATGTAGCTGGTGTGGAGAATACTCGGGCTTACTGCAAACTGGGGGCTCAGTGTGCACTGGCCCGGTAGGTGCTGGGCATGAGTTCACACTTTACCTGGGGTGTGGGGATTTAGGAGGCAGGATTGAGGCAGAGATCTTCTTGTCTACAATTAGCAACTGTATTTTTTATTTTTATTTTTAAATTTAAGCTGAGGATTTAGCCCAGGACTTCACAAATGCTAGGCAAGTACTGTATTACTGAGTCATGCCCCTGCCCAGACCATCACTGGGATTATAGGCAGAAGTACTACTCCTGAGCTGTACCTTCAGCCCTTTTCACGCCTCCCTTCCTCCCTCCCTCCTTCCCTCTTTCCTTTCTTCCTTCCTTCCTTTCTCCCTTCCTTCCTTCCTTCCTTCCTTCCCTTTCTCCTTCCCTCCCTTTTCCCCTCCTTCCCTCCCTCTCTCCCTTCTCTTTTTTTTCCCCCAAGATAGGCTTTCTCTGTGTAGCCCTGGCCGTCCTAGAACTCATTGCTCACTTTGTAGACCAGGCAGACCTTGAACTCAGAGAGATCCTCCTACCTCTGCCTCCCGAGTGCTGGGGTAAAAGGTGTGCTCCACCATGCCTGGCTCCTTTTCACTTTTCGAGATAGGATCTCACTTAGTTTCTCTAGCTGACTTTGAATTTGCAATCCCCCTGTCTCAGCCTGCTAAGCACATGGATTAACAGGTCTGTGCACAGTGCTTGGCTGTGTCATCTTCTGATCCTTCTGTTTTGCGTACCCCTGGTTCTCTGTGTGCCAGAGTTTGGCGTTGCTGTCATACTGGAGGAAACAAGAGGAGGGAGGCGTGCGTGTGTATGTGCATGTGTGCACATGCATATACACGGGCATATTTAGGAAGTACTTTACATTAGTGACATCTCATTGACCCTGAGGGGTAGGGACGGTGCCACTTTGGAAATGAGAGAGCTAAGGTTCTAAGAAGGGACTGTACTCCCTGAAGCTATGGTTCTAGGCGTGGTTCTTGGTCCAGTGTTCTTGTGTTCATAAGCGTCATGTGACATGTCTTTTTGATGATAGGTTCTGTGTGAGCCAGAGTTCTTAGTTAACAACAGAAAGTCAGCCAGAGCCAACAGAGCAAAGCCACACCTGTCCAGAGTGCTCAGGGATGGCTGTCCACTGGCTTCTCAGGTTGTCTTACCTGCTCATCCCTCAGCCAGTCACTGCCTCCCCACCCTGACTGTCTGTCTGATTGGCCGAGCCCGGGTCACATGTGTTGTAATGTCAGGTGTATACTGGTAGGTTGGGTAGGGACGGAGTGCATATAGTCAGGACCTCCAGGAAGGGGGTGGGGGCAGTGGCTTGTGGCTTTTTGGATCTGCAGTCTTCTCCCTCTATGCTTCGTTTTCCTGCATGAGACCTGTCACTAACTGACTAGGCCATCTATTGCTTGGAGGACAGTTGTTACCAGTTAGCCCAAGGGGGAGAGCCAGGGTGAAATTAGAGAGAGCTAGGGATCTCCTTCTCCTTCTCCCGCATCATTGCTTGGGATTCAGCCCCAGCCTCAGCTCTGGGTGTAATGAGAAAGGGAGGTCCTTTAGGGAAAGAGAAGAAGGGCCATAGGGATGTCTCAGACTTCCCACTGGGGCCTCCCTGGCTCCTGCAGTCTTTCGCTTCCCATTCTTGAGACCACTGACTATTGTCATAGCTCTTCCTGTAGTAGCTGTGGAGGTTCCTGCCTGGAAGGTGGCCTTTATGCATCCTGGACCTGTTTGTTGCCCGCCTGTCTGGGATGCTCGTGTCTGGTCCAGGCTGTCCCTAGTGTGACCCTCAGCATCCTGTTCCCTAACTCTCAGTGGCAGCAGGCCAGCCTCATCTGTGTCCTTTGCACATCACAAGTCAGTCTGTGACTGAGGACGGAAGAGCAGCCAAGCAGCCTTGCTTAGCAACTGTGCTACCCTGTGACCCATCGCGGGTCACTGCCACGTACCATTCTGCTAGCACACAGCCCAGGGACGGGCCCAGCAGCTGTGAGCTGGAGCTGCCAGGGGCTTTTGAAGAACTCTGCCCTGGAGATCTGGAAAGTCCCAGCTATGCATGGGATGAACTGGCTGACCAAGGTGGGTGTGGGAGCCGTCAGATGGCTGTGGGTACGGTGTCCACGCCGAGGCTCCCAGCCTGCTGGTTGAGGCCTGTCGAATAGGGAGATGGCTTGTGGAGGCTAGGCAAGGTGCTGTGGCTTTGGTGGCTTTGGGCTGTCATTGAGAGGAGGCTGAGGCAGGAGGAAGGACTAGGCCGCAGTGGCTGTGGACCAGCTGCCTCCTGTTCAATTTGTTTTTTTTCTCTTCTCTCCACAGGCACCTGTGACGAGGTCACCTGCCAGCAGATGACCGAGACCAGCCCTTAGTCCTAGGTGTGGTCAAGAGTGTATTGGGCTCCAAAGCCTACCTGGACCCCTACCACCATGTCAGGATCCACACAGCCTGTGGCACAGACATGGCGGGCTGCTGAGCCCCGCTACCCACCCCATGGCATCTCCTACCCGGTGCAGATAGCCCGGCCCCACACGGTAAGGGGCATGTCTGCTCAGGACCACTTCCGCTACTGCAGCGCATCTTCTGAAGCCAGGCCGAGGGGGGGCCTGTGTTGATTGGACACTGGTGGCAGCCAGGTGTGGTGATGGAGGCCTGTGATCTCAGGATTGAGGAGGCGAAGGCAGGAGGGTTTCAACTTTGAGAGCAGCCTAGGCTACGTAGCAAGTCTTTAGTGTGGGAAGGCGGAAGCTGAGGCCGGGCTAAGTGGACACTCTGCGTATCTCTTGTGGACTTGGCACGGACTGTAGAGCACCCACGGTGCACATTCTCCTCGCGGGATCCATTCCCACAGTGCTTGGGACTGGGCTGGTTTGGGGAGGGAGACTGAGGTCATACTTCTTCCCAACTCTCAGGATCTTGGTGCTTCTGTAGCTGTAAGACTCTGAGCTCCAGAGCAGTGTCCGCCTCTGCCAGGGTCCCATTCCTACTCACCTTGTACTGTAGAGCAAGCAGGCTGGGCCTTTATTGTGTGCCTGTTGTATACCATGTCTCTGGCTGTTGAGTGAAGGGGTGTGATGTGAGATGTAGCAGTCACCGCTGGGTGGGAGGGCGTATGTGCTTGTGAGCAAGAGAGAATGTATGTGTATCCGGGCTCGTGTCTGACACTCCTGGATGGCGTGGTCCATTTCTGTGACAGAGCTATATTTGTGCGGGATGTGTTTCTACTTGTCGGTCAAGAATGCTTTCCCATGAGCCCCAGGGCCTGACCCATTAGGGTCCCATGCACAGTGGCTCCCCCAGAACTGAGAGCCTATGTGCAGAGCCAGCTGTACTCTCTCAGAGTGGCAGGTCTTCGCGGAGAGAGCAGCTGAAGCCTTGAGGGAGAAGACAGGCCCTAACCATCATCCAGGGGCAGCCATGGCAATGTTGGGGTCCTATATGCCCTAGCTCCCAGCCTTTACACCACCACGTAGCAACCATTTATTTGCTTCTTGATGCACTGGGTGACAACCGAGCCAGCAGCAAGGACATCAGCTCTCCAGGCTGGCGAGCGACCTAGACGGGCCATTTCCTGTTGGGGGCTCTCAGTTCTGTCACCTATAAAGCAGGGATGACGGCAGCACCCACAAGAATGCCTCTGCATGTCCCCATGTGGCTGTATGCTGCCACTATAACTTGATACTGTTAAAGCCATTTCCTGATGGGCCCTGCCTGGGGTTTGACCATCTCTTTGCCCTCTCCTCCCCCTCCCCTACCCACTTCCCCCCATCCAAATTCCCCAGGCAGATGTCTGTGGCTTCTTCCTTGTCCCCCTTCATCCATATTGCTCATCCACTCTCAGTGTGGGCCCAGCCTCAGGGAGTCCTCTGGCTGCTGTGGCCCCTTCCCTCGTACCTGAATGCTTGCTTGTTGCCCCATTTGTGTCCTTTCCCCAGCATTTAGGGTCACTGGCTGACCCTAGGCACCTCCCACTCTCCTGCTGGGCCATTGGTGACCTAGGATGCCGCCGACCCCGGACCCAGTGGTTACTGATCCCTCTGGGGTGAGTGTGGCCTTTACAGGCTGAGACATGTCTGTCCTCTGGTGGGGCTCATATGCTCCTCTCCAGGGGACCTGCTTGCTCTTTGGCCTCCAGCCCTTGCTGAGCCACCAAGCCGATCCCCAGGGTCTGTGGGGGGTCTGTGGTGGTGGATATTGAGGCCTCATTGCTTTTCTGTGCTGGCTTGGTGAAGCCTGGGGGATCTGTGGTCTGGAGTCCCTGGTCTTTTCCATCCTGCCCCTTAATCCTGCCCCACAGCCCCTTCCCCACTATTTTTCCCCAGGATCCTTTGCTAGCCCCCGCGTTCCTGCAGCCCGCCCTCCCAGCCCACCCATCCTCACTTCCCTAGCCTTCCCCAAGGCCCTTTCTCAAGTCAAGCCCTTCCCAGTCTCCCGACCCCCACTGTACCCCATCTCTTTCCTGTGACTCAAGGGTGGGTAGAGCACACACCAGAAAAGACCATGCACTTTCCCCCTTAACACTGTGTCTTAGGGGGAGGGCAGAGAAGAGAAGAGAAAACCGTGGATCCATAGCAAGGCCAATGCTCCGTAGGAGAACACAGCATCTCAGGGAGCCACCGTGTGTTCTAGCCCTGGTGCAGTGACCAGCTTAGCCTGTGGTGTTCTGGGCCTGGGGAACGTGATGTTTGGGTCCGGGTCACTTCTGTACTCTAGCAGGCCTATCTTCCTGGAAGCTCTGCCCCCTCAGTAAAGTGAGCTGCTTATAAAATGGCTGGGGTTCTGCTGGGGTGACATCATGCTTGGGCCATGAGCTGGTCTCTGTGTGATGTGACAATAGGGACGGCAAGTATAGGGACCCTTTGCCTACAGCATGAGGCTGTTAGTCCCCTTATGTCATGGGGAATAACATGCTTTCTGTAAGCACCAGGCTTCACTGCCCAGACCCTCTAGTGTATCTCCTACCCCTGCCTTTATGCTGCTGGCAATGGGGTATAAGAGCCACGTACCCGAAGGTCAGTGCCTGGCAAGGTGTGTGCCAGGGACGCCTGACAAAGTTGGCTGTGCCTAGCCTTGGCCTTGGGCCTAGCTGGCTGACTATCGGCTATGGGATGGACCTGCGGGCTGCTGTCCAGTTGGTCACAAACTCTGCTCTGCCACACAGGGCTCAGCCTGCTCCTGTCTAATGGCACTGGATGCTGGCTGGGGCTGATGTCCTGGGTGTGTGGGTACATCGTGGGGTCCTGTGCCACCTGCATGTGTCACATCTGTGCTGCCTTAGGATCCTCATCCATCTGTCTGTCCATTCATTAACTCACTGGCTCGGTCATTGACCTATCTGCTCATTCATCCGCTCATTAATGAATTCATTCGTTCATGTGTTTGACAAATGCAGATTAGGTTTGCCACATGCCAATTTCCAAGCCTTGGGGACAGAGCTGTAAAGGTGGAGAAGCCCTCTCACTTTGGGGGCGCTGGCGTTCCCTTGGGTAACAGTGAGCAAAGATGAGGTTAGAGGAGGCCAAAGGACCCGAGAGGAGGGACAGGCGGGTGCATGGTGTCCAGATGCACAGCACTCCAGGCTGAGCGAAAGCCCTGACATGAGGCTCTGTTGGAATTAACACACTGTTCAGGGGTGACTGTGAATCCAGGGTTCACAGAGGTCGGCTGAACTCTGCCTCCATGATTGTGTGTGGCTGGCTCTCTACGTCTTAGACCCGTGCTGGGATGCGTGTATTTCTTGGGTTTCCTCACTTGTTCTGTTTGTAGTGGAAATATCCGGGGGCTGGGGTGGGCCTTGACTCCTGAGTCAGGTGATGTAATCAGCCATGGGGCAGGCTGGGAGCCTGTGACCTGTGACAGTCCCAGTTCCATGCGGAGGTGCCAGTTGAGCCTCACCCTGCAGAGCCTGTGCTGTCCTTGCTGTGTGACTGGAAAGAACTGTTCTTGCCCCCTTGGGCCCATCGTTCTCTTGACGTTCAGATCGCCCATTCTACCCTCCGTGTGTAGCTGCCTTGGGGGTCGTATTAGTCAGCTTGTGCAGAGGACGTGGCTGCGGTGATCTGAGCATGGGACCCTTTCTCTTGACGTCCTCCCTGTAGGACCACCCTGGCTCCTGTCCTTCTCCTGGCTCCTGTTTTGCAAGGTCTTGATTGCCAGATCTTTCCCTTGCAGTTTGGTCTCTGAGGTTTTCCAGTTAGTTGCTCACCATCTAGGGGCCGGATCCGGGCTGCCCCCACATCCTCCGTGTGCATGACTGCTACCATTGATTCTTTGCAGTAAGAACTGCTTTAAGACACAAAGTCAGAGCCAGCCAGTGGTGGCCCATGCCTTTAATCCCAGCACTCGGGAGACACAGACAGGTGGATTTCTGAGTTCAAGGCCAGCCTGGTCTACAGAGTGAGTTCCAGGACAGCCAGGGCTATACAGAGAAACCCTGTCTTGAAAAACAAAACAAAACAAAACAAAACAAGACACAAAGCCAGGGGCTGGAGAGATGCCTCAGCTCAGCAGTTAAGAGCCTGCGCTGCTCTTTCAGTGTCAAGCCCCCATGTCCAGCAAGTCACAGCTGCTTCTAACTCCAGGGGCTCCAGTGTCCTCATGTTCTCTCTGGCTTATATGGGCATTGCACACACAGACATATAATTAAAGACAAAATGAAATCTACAGCAAAATAAAATGGACTAAAAAGGAGAAGAAAATATGCCAAAGGAAAAGTAAGTTACCTATATATAGTTCATGCTGTCTGCAGCCACCCAAGTCAGACATTACTGATCGATTACCATGCATGTAAGCAAGTATCCAGGCTGACAGAACAGATTGATTGGTCTGGTACAAGGCGGAAGCCTGTCTTGTTTTTCTTATTAGAGATGGTGTGCGCGCTGGCTCTCTCCTCTCCCACTTCCCTCCTTTTCCCACAGTGATAAGGTGATCTTGGTCCTTGTGAAAAAATGTAAAGGCTTTAGGTAGGGGTTTGTGGTATCCAGGTTAAGACAGAGGATGTTAGTGGGCAGCGAGGGAGCCTGGCACCGCGATGCAGCTTCAAGAGTGGGGGAATTTATCAACTGCATTGACTCCCCAGCACTCTTGCTACGAGGGTAGGCTAAGGTTGAAGCCTCCTTCACGGACCGTGACAACCCAGGTGTGATCAGAAGTCACATCATTGTTCAAGGCAGGAGGGTGTAGCCTGCCTCTCCCCCTCCCCATACTTTCATAAGCTAGCTGGTTTTCTCCTGGTGGGTGGGGTTCCTGAACAGCTGCTTGCCTGGGACCTGGATTTACCTAGCTCCATCTGCCCTGGCTAGTCTTCCCTTCTCTTTGTGCCTGTCCAAGGATACTTGGGTCTCCATTGAAGGCAGATACATTTCTGCTCTGTGGGCCGCTCCATGCTCACCAGTTCCCTGCTAGGGCAGTTCCCAGCCCCGGGTCAGTAGGCAGGGCCTGGGAGAAGTGACCCATTCTTCTCTCTAAACCTGCCGCTAGGTGGTGTGGGAGGAGGTAAATGAGGGATTTGCAAGCTGACCGTCCAGCCTGTGGCCTTAGAGGGCCTGTGCTTAGCTTCCCATCCCCTCAGGTGCGCCAGCTGGAGAGATTAGCAATACAGGAACACCACAGGTCTCAGTGAGGCCTATGTGGAGATACAGAGTCCAGTATTGTGGTTTATTACGCTCTTCTACATTAAAGGGTACCCCCAGCAGTACCCTGTAGCTACAGGGCTCTGAGCATGGTGGGAACATGGCTGTGGCAATTGTAGGTGGAGGATGTAGGCCTCTTGGTGCAGGGTGGCTAGGAAGCTGCCATTGCTCCTGCGCTTGCTTCACTGCTCCCTTTCTTCCACAGGACGTGGGGCTCCTTGAGTACCAACACCACCCTCGTGACTACACCTCACACCTGTCACCTGGCTCTATCATCCAGCCACAGAGGAGGCGGCCCTCACTGCTGTCTGAGTTCCAGCCTGGGAGCGAACGGTGAGGAGAAGTTGTGACTTTTTGTCTAGGCTGTGGTGTTTCTGAGGCAGATACCGAGACTTTTTGTGGATAAAGCTGCCAGGGACCAGACTTTAGCCTTTCCTAGTACCACTTACTTCTGGTGGCATCCTAGGGCTATGACAGGGCTGTGCTCTCCCAGGTGCAGGGGTGGTGGACTTGTAGGTGGAGGAGGCAACTATGACTACATCTACCCAAGGTTGAGGAGAATGCTTAAGAGACAGAAGGCTCACACCTCTCCGCCTGCTGGCTAGATCAGGTTTAACAGCAGGAGTGCTCTGATCAGCTAGTGATGTCTGCCCAGGGAGGGTAATAAGGAATAGTGTTGTGTATGCTGTTCTTTGCATAAACCTCATGGTACCTCTCAGGCCCATTCTTTAAAACCCCAAAGGGGTTGGTTAAAATGTAGAGTCCTGGTCAGTAGCAGTGGGATGGGTCTTATGTTTTGCACTTCTGAAATGTGAGTACACTGTCTCTCTTCAGACATACCAACGGCACCTATTAAAGATGGTTGTGAGCCACCATATGGTTGTTGGAATTGAACTCAGGACCTCTGGAAGAGCAGTCAGTACTCTTACCCGCTGAGCCATCTCTCCAGCTCACTTGCATTTCTGGTTAGCTCAAGAGGGTCTGTGGGGTCTTCAGCTGCAATGAGTGGTTTAGGCTGGGTAATCACGAGGCCTCATGAAACAGAACCATGTCCCCTCCTGTCAGGGAAGACAGAGGGACCTTCTAACAAGGCTCCTCATGAGAACCTGGCTAGGTGGGCACTTGGAGTCTTGGTCCTGTGTAATGTGCGCCCCTGGCCTCCCACAGGTCTCAGGAGCTCCACCTGCGCCCTGAGTCCCGCACGTTCCTGCCTGAGCTGGGCAAGCCTGACATAGAATTCACAGAGAGCAAGCGCCCACGCCTGGAGCTACTACCTGATACTCTGCTGCGCCCGTCACCCCTGCTGGCCACTGGGCAGCCAAGTGGGTCAGAAGACCTTACCAAGGTATACCCCAGCCAGGCCTATGGGCTCTTCTGCTGCTGCCATTGCTGCTGTGGGCAGGAAAGGGGCTGGGGGCGGAGTCAGGGGAAGGCTAGGTGGAAGGGGGCAGAGTCAGGGAAAGGCTGGGTGGAAGAGGGCGGAGTCAG
>NW_022196905.1:118817779-118827223 GCF_008632895.1 Mastomys coucha | reverse complement strand
GGGCGGAGTCAGGAAAGGCTGGGTGGAAGGGGGCGGAGTCAGGAAAGGCTGGGGGAAAGGGGTCGGAGTCAGGAAAGGCTGGGGGAAAGGCCAGAGGACAGCTCTGTGGTGGGTATGAGGGTGGGACTGAATACTGGAGCTGCCGCCAGGTAAGGAGAGAGGGCATGGGTAATGGAAAGAAGTGGTACGGTATCTAGCTGGCAGGAGTGGACAGACCCTGTGGCGGGACCCAGTGTGTGGCTGTTATCACTGGCTGGTATAACTGGGAAGTGCAGAGTGAGGGTCCTGTGAAGCCTTTGAGCAGAGGGTGGGGAGCTGATTGGCATAAGAGCAGCCCATGTCCATGTTAGCACAGTCTGTGTGCCCCAGGGGTGGGGGTGAGGTGGGGGCTGGGCTGTACAGGTGACAGCACGTGTGGAGCAATGGCTTGCGACTCCTTGGGCTTCTTGCAGCAGACTGCACAGTTGGGGCTGCCCTGTGTTTGAACAAGCATTCAGGAAGGGGACTCTAGAGTCCCTTGAGATGAGACAGGACGGGTGGTGTGGTACCTGGCACGTCAGGGCCTCAGGAGGACTGACAGACAGATCTGCTGCTGCCCTGGTCTAAGTAGCTCCTTGGGTGCCAGGTAGGCTAGATGGGTCTCTATCTGTAGCCATGTGGGCCCGAGGAGCCCAGAACTCTATCAGGCCAAGCTCTGTATCTATGGAGGCTGTCAACTCGCCTTATCTCAGCTTAATCCCATGTGTTCACACACCCTGGGGTTCTAGAGGTGGAGCTCTGGGCCTGTGCATGCTAGGCCAGCGCTCTACGACCAAGCTGTATCTTTAGATCTCTTTTAATATACGTGTGTGTGTGTGTGTGTGTGTGTGTATGTATGTATGTGTGTGTGTATGTATGTATGTATGTGTGTGTGTATATGTATGTGTGTGTGTGTGTACGTATGTAAATAGATTATTTTCCCCCACCCAAATAGGGTCTTGCCAAATTGATCAGGCTGGCCTGATCACAGCTTTACCTAAGCCTTGCATATAGTTTCATGCAGCTTTGCTGACAGGTCAGAACTGAGCCGGGCTTGCTCTAAGCCTTCGGTCTCTTCTCTAGCCCCCACTCTGTTCCAGCTGTGCTGCCCCAGGCTCGGGCCTCTCTGAGCCCTGCTTGCTCCTTGTCAGCCAGTAGCGGACTGACCCTAAGTGACCTAGGCTATCTGGATAGAGCATATGGCTGGGAGCCTTGAATACACACCTTCAGGCTGGACCAGGTGATAAGACCAGACTTCAGTCTCTGTAGGAGAGTAAAGATGCTGGCATGAGTTCTGGAATGTTCTTGGCGTGTTAGCGCTATAGGAGTCCAGCCCATTCCCAGTGCAGTCTGTTCATCCATCAAGTGACCTAAGGCCGGTGCCAGGATGTCGGGATGTACGGCCTGTTTCCCGGACATTGATTGGAGTATCCTCATTCCCTGCTCAGTTCCAGACTGACAGGTCATCCACTCACCTCTGGCAGCTCGCTCTCCTCTGCTCCTCCAGGACTCCTCCCTCCTTTCTCTTCTACCCACTTAGCCCACGAGCCAGCACCCATATCCTGCCATGTAGACACCTGGCCTACCCATTGTCTTCCCCGGTGTCGACCTCAGTTGCCCCAGGCCACCATCACTCACCTGGACTGTGGCAGTGGCATCTCATCTTCCCTGCCACCCTCCCTTTACCACATGCGTCATGTGGAGACGGGCAAGGTCTTGCCTTGGTCCCAAACCTCCTTTCTCAGGCATGAAGGTCTAGCTCTTTTTCAAGTGTTTGGCCATCAGGTCTGGTGTGATGGAACACTGATGTCATCTTTCTGTGCCAGTCCCCCCGTGTATCTTTGTGGCCTCTTAAACCTGGCCTGGCCCTATCCATAGGCCCAGATACTGCTGGTGTGCACCAGGTTGCCCTGTTCCCTCAGACGCTTGCTGGACTGATGGCAGTGGGTGCCCAAGGCTGGCTGGTGGGATGTGTCGTTGAGTCTTGGCAGGGAGCTCTGCTGACCACACTGGGTCTGGACTTGGGACAGGTGTGGCCATTGGGCTGTCCTCCTGCGCTGCTGGGTGACTTGTTCCTCTGTCTTCTATTCTCCAATCATCTTCTTGCTCAAGTGTTAACTCTTTCCTGCCCGCCATCCCTTTTGCCCTGGGCTCGCCCCTTCTCCCTCCTTCCCTCTCCTGCTGTCTCTCTGCTTGATCTTTTTCCAGCTCCATTTATCTTTGTCCCCACCCCTCCCCCTAGCTGCTCATTCCAGTCACCATCCAGCTTCCCTGCTTGGTTGCCATATACCTCCCAACAGCTGCCCCATCCACCTGTCTGTCCTCATCCGTTCATTTTTCGGTCCATCCATTTGTGCTGTCCATCTATCCCCTGCCCCACTCCTGGGTCCTGTGACTGGTGCACCAGGATGGCCATTTCCTGACTGGCTGGGGACAGCTA
The DNA here is from genome assembly GCF_008632895.1 of Mastomys coucha. Classification (NCBI taxonomy): domain Eukaryota; kingdom Metazoa; phylum Chordata; class Mammalia; order Rodentia; family Muridae; genus Mastomys; species Mastomys coucha. Next base: position 118,824,765 of record NW_022196905.1, on the reverse strand, counting down.
GCTCTGTGTATTCAGTCTAGGTGACTGCCATGCCCTCAATGCTGTCAGGAAGCTGGGAGTGACATCTGATCACTGTCTGAGGGACTAGGGGATCAGGCTTGAGATGGGGAGTGACCGCTCATGACAGTGGAGTGGTGGGGTTTACCTCTTGCTTGTACTGCAAGCAGATAAGTCATCCCCAGGCTAGGTGGGGGCCAGTATGGGTGGCTGGCAAGGAGGAGGCATAACCAGGAAGGCCACAGGATGACAGGGTACTATCAAGTGGGCACCTATAGAGTCTGTCATATGCCAAGGTCTACCTAGCACTGTGGAAGCAATCTAGGACATGTTTGTTCAGAGCTTTGGCTGAGAGCTAACTGGGGGTGTGTGTGTGGGTGGGATTCAGGTAGATAACTCCTTCTGGAGCCTCTTTTCCTGCTCTAGATCCCCTGTTATCTGTGAATCTCTCTCTCCCTGCTTCTTAGAAGGCTGGATGGACTGTGCATGGTAAGCCTTCATCTGTGGGTAGCAGATGGGTAGGTGCCTCAGGACCAACTCTGGTCTGTGTTTTGTATCTCCATTACATTATCTGTCACTAGCCACTTGCCTGAGTGTCCAAGCGAGGTCTAGCCTGTGGTTCACCTAAGGGTCTTGTCCTCACAGTCATCGGTGAGGCCACCTGTGGCTTAGGTGTTCCTGGCACCCTGTGTTAGTTAGGGGTTGCCATTGCTGTGATGAAGTACCATGACCAAAAACAACTTGGGGAGGAAAGCGTTTATTTGTTATTTGGGTCCACATCACTGTTCACTAAGGAGAGACGTCAGGACAGGAACTCAAATAGGACAGGAACTCGGAGGTTGGAGCTGATGCAGAGGCCGTGGATGAATGCTGCTTTCTGGCTTGCTTAGTTCTGATAGAACTGAGGACCACCAGCCCAGGGGTGGCACCATCCATACTGGGCTCGGTCCTCCCCCATCATCACTAATTAAGAAACAGGCTTGCCTACAGCTCCATCTTACAGAGGCATTTTCTCAATTGAGATTCCCTCCTCTCAGCTTAAGGTTGATAATAAAATTAGCCAGCCCAACTGATCCCTTGTCAACGTGACACACACATCACTGTTGAGCCATAACCTTTCCTTTCTTGTTCTTCCCCAAGATCACACATTAATAAATATATCACAATAGAAAATATTTTACAAGGCAGGGCAGTGGTGGCACACGCCTTTAATCCCAGCACTTGGGAGGCAGAGGCATGCAGATTTCTGAGTTCGAGGCCAGCCTGGTCTACAGAGTGAGTTCCAGGACAGCCATGGCTACACAGAGAAACCCTGTCTCGAAAAACCAAAAACAAAACCAAAAAAAAAAAAACAAAACCAAAACCATTTTACAAACTTAAAAAAAAAAACCCTACCCCACAGCCTTATAAATTCAAACACTCTAAAAGTTGTTTTTGTAAAAATACCAGTCTTTTAAAATTCAAAATCTCTATACAGCTCTCAGATTTCATTTTTTTAAAAGTTTACCGAAGGTCCTGAGTTCAAATTCCAGCCACCACATGGTGGCTGGCTCACAACTACCCATAATGAAATCTGATGCCTTCTTCTGGTGTGTCTGAAGACAGTTACAGTGTATTTATAACAATAAATACATCTTTAAAAAAAAGTTTAAAGTCTCTCCACTGTGGGCTCCTGTAAAAAATCAAAAATAAGTTAAATAATTTTCTTACTTCAAGAGGGAAGAGCCAAGGCACAGTCAGATTGAAGAAAAACCCAATCACAGTGTAAATCAGTATGGGATCCACTCATGGTCTCTGGGCTCCTCCAAAGGGCTTGTCTTCTATGCTCTGGCAGGCTCCACTCCCTGCTGCTGCTGTTCTTGGGGTTAACCTGTGGTACTGCTTCTTCTGCTGCAGCAGGGCTGCACCTTCACCCATACCCTCTCCTGGGCTTGCTTCATGATGCCATGTCTTAGCCGCTCTCCATGACCCCTTCAGTCCTGGGCCTTCAGCCGCCATTGAGAATGCACTTTCATCAGTAGCCTCTCCACACCTCTCACAGTGCCTAACCCCAGCTTCCTGCCTTCGTGACCCACTTCATGTCTTTAAAACCAGTACCACCTGGGTGACTCTTACATCACCAAGTTTGGCTCAAGGGCAAGGTACAGTGTGGGCTGCCTCTGGAACATACGGTGTCTGTGTGCTGGATCCCGGGAAACACTTGTTAGAAGATTTCACCTCAGTGATGCAGGTCCGTTCTTAGTCTCGGCCCCAGCCAACCAGCATTAGCTGTCCCAGTAAAGCAAAGGTTTCATTTCAGTGGTGCTGGTCTCTTGTTAAATCATGGCTGCTGCTTCAGTCCCGGCTGACCAGACACCACAGTCTTAATTCCCAATAGCAAATATGCAACGGCTCCAGTAGTCTTAATGTAGCTCTCAGAATCCCCCCCCCCGCCCCCCCCCGGAACACCACAAGCCAGGCCTCTGTCATTTTGCGTTTCTCTCAACATTATTTTCTTCCACTGTCCACAGAATAGCTCGCTGAACTTTAAACACTCGGTGGCTTCTCTTGTCCAAAGTTCTGAAATCCTTCCAAAATCCTCCCCTAAAACAACATGGTCAGGTCTGTCGCAGCACCGTCTCAGTATTCTGGTACCAATGTCTGTTGTAGTTAGGGTTACTTTTGCTATGACGAACCACCATGACCAAAATAACTTGGAGAGGAAAGGGGTTATTTGGCTTATGTGTCCAATCACCGTTTATCATCAAAGGAATCAGGACAGGAACAAACAGGGCAGGAACCTGGAGGCAGGAGCTGATGCAGAGGCCATGGAGGGCTGCTGCTTACTGGCTTTCACATCATAGCTTGCTCAGCCTGCTTTCTTATAGAACTCAGGACCACCAGCCCGGGGATGGCTCCACCCACAAATGAGCTGGACTCTCCCCCGTCAGTCCCCAATTAAGAAAATGCTCTACAGGCTTGCCGACAGCCTGATCTTATGGAGAGGCATTTCCTCAGTCGCGGTTCTTCCCTCAGATGCATCGAGTTGACATAAAACTGGCCAGCACACACACCCCTTTAGGGTCTCTGCCTTGTTTCTGTTTCTCATTCTGTTTCTGACTGTCCCTCACTGTCTCTGCCTCTTGCCTTCCCACCATCTGTCCTTCTCTCCCCTGCCTGGGCCCCGTCTGGGCTGGAGCCAGGCTCCAGGGGGACTGGGTGGGTGAGGAGGGAATGTACACAGCTCTGAGCAACCATGGTTTGTGAGGAGTCCAGCTGGAGGCAGGAACAGGGCTTGGGGGGGGGGTTCTGCCCCCCCAAAATTTGGCAGTACCCTCCTTGGGCTACCCAGTTCCTTAGCTGTTCATTTGTTTTGGGGGACTTCGGGATGTCCTTGGGTGGTTGGGGCCTGGGACACTATCTTAAGCACAGACCCTGAACTCAGGTGCCAGTAATGAAATCCAGGTTTGGTAAGCTGCTGGCTGAGCTCAGCCCTGGTGGCTGACATCACCATGGCCCATGCTGCTTCTCGGAGTTCCTGAAAGACAGCATGTGCGACTGGGAACCCCCACCCCTACCCCCCACAGGTCAGGACCCACAGAGTACAAGCTCCCCAATCCTTGTCTCTGCTGATCCAGCCACCTCTAGCTGTTCCCCTAGCTCTGGCCAGGAACCTGCCGCTGTGGCTGTTGGCCACAGGCCTCTGCTGGATCTGGAAGAGACCAGCCTTGGGTTCCCATTCCCAGGCCTTTTGTCAGGAATGGAGAATTTCTTATGGCTGCCGTGAAACTTTCTGCCTAGGCATAGGATTGCAGAGAGTGACTGACTCAGTGGAGTCTGACTAGTTGGCTGGAGCGAGTCTGACTGACCACTGACTGGGGAGAACCTGACTGACTGACTGACTGACTATTGACTGTAAGACGGACGGATGAACATCTGACTGGCTAAGAGACTCTGGGGAGAGAACTAAATTGCTGCCTGGTTTCTGGTTGGGCTTAGGGTTTGTCTGTCCTCAGGCTTGGGACTCACAGGAGGAGGGGGTCACTTGCAAGCAAAGTCACATGCCACTTAGAGGCTAGCCTGCCAGGTGCCCCCAGTGTATGTTGGCATGCCAGGTGCCATCTCTTCTGCCATTGGCTCGACGGCTATGAAGCCAGTAGCATGATGGTCAGGAGTCAGGGTTATCCCTCTGGAAAATGTTCCTCCATCTGTGAGGGAGCCATTTGTATGGCTTTCCCTGGCCTTGCAGTCTGTTGTGCTGGGTGGATTCTCCCTGTCTGGGTGTTTCTGTGATTGTGTTTCACTGCCTTGTTTGTTCTTGTGCCTTATGTGGGAGCATGTGTATCAGAAAGAGGACCTGTTGTGTGTTTGTACATCATGGGGGGTCTGGGTTGGGTCATACTTGCCTGGTCCCAAGGATGGGCCACCATAATCTAGCTGGTCCAGGAAGTGGGGCTCAGCCACATGGAGTGGCTGGTGTTGCCAGCTGCATTTTCTGGGCTGTCCCAGGAGCTGAGCCTGCTGTAGGTGGCATGGCTTTGGAGCCCATCCTGGACTACAAGCAGTGTGGTCCCTGATTTCAGGTAGCCCAGGCCCATGGCTGACACCCTTATTCTAAATCCGTTTCTCTTTCTTCTGCTTTTGGGGAACAGAGCAGAGGGGGCGACAGTATGATCTCTGGGCTCAGGGGAGCATCCTGGGTGCCACCTTCTGTTTGGAGGCGGATACCGAGAGTTTCCTGGAGAATTCTGTTAGAAGGAGAGCCTGAAGTCCCCAGCGTGGCATGTCCCTCTGTCCTTATGGTTTAGATGACAGCATGAGACCAGGGGCAGAGTACTGGGCTGAGAGTGGACAGGGAGAGGGAAGGGGGCAAGTGGAAGTTGTAGGCCCTTCTAGTGGCAAGAGTGGTTGGGGTGGGGTAGGTGGAGCACCTGGCTGCTCAGGCCGCAGTTGTTCCCAGGAATAAAGCATCCTTGTGTCCTTAGAGGGCAGCTGTGTGGGGGCGGGGAGCAGCCGCCGATTCTTTGCCTGGCCACGTCTGCCAGCAGCTGCTGTCTTGGCCCAGAGAGGAACAGGGTGGGGCTGACCTAGCTGGGAACCAGGGTAAAGGCAGACCTTTTCTTGACCGCCGTTCAGTGATAACAGTGTGTCAGACTCTTTGGGTGCACCGAAGCTCACAGGCCACTGTGGAGGTGAAACGTCTCCTGTCTCTTTCCCCCCATTGAGGCAGGCAGCACTACCATCTGTGGCAACAGAACTGGGTGTTGCAGAGCAGGGCTGGGTTTGGAGCTCAGGGCTATCTACATGGGAACCGGGTTGTTTTCCTAACCTCTTTGTTCCCAGAGCATCCCAGTGCAGCCTGGGTGGTCCCTAACTAGGGAACAGAGAGAACTGAGAAGCAGCCAGGTGCAGGGCCCTGTGGGAGATACACGGGCAGCCTCGGGGCAGAGCAGCCTGCTGAAAGGAGACAAATGCCCATCAGTGAAAAAGAGCCCCTTGTGGGGGTGCTGAACTGTCATCTGGTATGAGGGAGGCTGAGACAGGAGGATCTGAACTTCAAAGACACCCTGGGCAACATAGGGAGAGATGGATTGCTCCTAGGATCATGTGCAGAAGACCTGGATCTGGTTCCCAGCATCCACATGGCTTGCGACTGTCTGAGCCCCAGTTCTAGGGGTTCTCGACCCCCCTCTTTTGACCTCTAAAGGCAGTAGGCATTTATATGGTGCAGATGCAGATGTGTAGGCAGAAGACTCATCAATCTCTAAAAGGTTGAAGGTAACAAATGGCTTGGGCAGTAGGTCTGTGGTTTAATGCTCACTTAGCATGCATAAGGGTTCTATCTCTTCGCTCTGCAAAAACAGAAAGAATCAAGGCCCCGTGACCCTGCTGGCTCCTGGGTGTTATGACAGGTGTGTTTTCTGAAAAGCTGACTGCTCCAGTTCAGAGGCTGTAGCCTGTGTGCGTAGGCCATCCCTGCACATGTGGAGGGCACATGTGGCTGGGCTGGGGGTCGGGGGGTCATTGTGGGAGTCTTATTTCTGTTCCCAGGGAATAGGAGAGGTGTAGCCAGGAGGAGGCAGTAAGGACTGCCATTACTCAGGCGGCCTGGTGGCCTCCTGGATTTTGTCTTCAGAGAACACAGCCGTGGGAAGAGTGGCCAGGGCCAGGCAGGATGAGTGCAGCACTGTGGCCATGGGGATGCTCAGGGTAGGAGGTTGGTGTACTGAGGCCTGAAGTCATGGCCAGAGAACAAGTGCCTGGGTAACTTGGGTGATTACACTCTCTGTTCTGTTCGTCCACAGGACCGTAGCCTAGCAGGCAAGCTGGAGCCCGTGTCACCTCCCAGTCCACCGCACGCTGACCCTGAGCTAGAACTGGCGCCGTCTCGGCTGTCCAAGGAGGAGCTGATCCAGAACATGGACCGTGTGGATCGTGAAATCACCATGGTGGAGCAGCAGATCTCCAAACTGAAGAAGAAGCAGGTGAGTAGTGAGAATGAGAGGGGCTTCTTTGAGAGGGCAGGAGCCTGGAGCCCAGCCCCACATCCTCAGGTGCCTGGAACCACATAATTTCCTGGTGGTTGGTTGTTTGTTTGTTTTGTTTTTGTTTTTTTAAAATGTTTTGCTTCTGGAAGCCTCTGGGCTGGGCACATCAGGCTCCTACAATCTATATTCCCAACAGAGAGTCCCGAGCTTCGGGGGACCAAGGCTTCCTGGGAGAGGCACCATGAGCTGCCCAGGGCAGAGAAAAGAACCTTAGGGTGTTATTGCATGAGAAGCTAAATGGGGATCTGGGAGCCGGGCAATGAGGGCTTCCAAGATGGTGGCCTAGAATCCCAGATGGAGGCTGGGCCCCAGTGAGGTCAGGTTGGCCATGCCAAACCAGTGGAGAACTCAGATCTTCAGTCCTCCAGGCCTGGCTTGTTTTCTTCTTCTTCTTCTTCTTCTTTTGTTTCCTCTTACCTAAATTGCTTTTTTTTTTTTTTTTTTTTTTTTTTTTTTTTTTTT
>NW_022196905.1:118795911-118817576 GCF_008632895.1 Mastomys coucha | reverse complement strand
TTTTTTTTTTTAAGTGTGTGTGTGTGTGTGTGTGTGTGTGTGTGTGTGTGTGTGTGTCTGAGAGAGTGTGTGAGAGTGTGTGTGTGTATATGTGTGTGTATAATATATGAATGAGAGATAGTTTGGTGGCTAAGAACATGTATTGTTCTTACAGACTAACCAGGTTCAGTTCCCATCACCCACATCTGACAGTGTATACTGCTTGTAACTCCACCTTCAAGGGATGCCCCTAACCTCAGGCACATGCACACATACAGATGTACACACATGTACGTGATGTATACACATTCATTTGCGTGTATGCATGTGGATGCTCTCTTTGTGGGAGTTGGTTCTCTCCATCTTGTACTTTGTCAGCTTGTGGTGGGTTAACCTCCTCCCCCCCCAATTTTGAGACAGGGTTTCTCTGTGTAGCCCTGGTTGTCCTAGAACCACTCTTTAGACTAGGCTGGCTCCAAACTCACAAAGATCTAAAAATCTGCCTGCTTCTGACTCCTGAGTGCTGGGACTAAAAGCGTGGACCACCACTACCTGACTCAGCACCCCCTTTTTTGAGAAGTGGCATGGGGGAAGACAGGGTCTTTCAGGTGCTGGCTACCCAGAAACTCACTAGCAGGCTGGCCTTGAACTCACAGAGATTCTCCTGCTTCTGACCTCTGAATGCGGGGATTAAAGGAGTGCACCACCACCATGCCTGCCCCACCCCTTTAAGTATATTTATAAATTTTGTATGTGTCTTGTGTGTGTGTGTGTGTGTGTGTGTGTGTGTGTGTGTGTGTGTTCAGGTGCCTAGAGGCCCAAAGAGGGCTTCAGACATTTTGAAGCTAGAGTTACCAGTGGTTGTGAGCTGACCAACTTGGGTGCTGAGAACTGAACCCAGGTCCTTTGCAAGAGCAATAAGAATCACTGCCCAGTCTCTCCACACGCCCCTCATCCTCCCAAAACTAAAATTCTCATACTTAAATGAATCATCTTAAAGTTTTTAGTTCACTGGCAATGGACCCTGTCGTACGGCTCTCACTTCCTCCATTGTCCTGAGACAGTCTCAGATCCATTTAGCAATATCCCATCTCCCAGCCCAGAGTCACTCCTGTTTCTGGACATCTCTCACACATTTATTTATTTTGCGTCTCTGCCTTGTGTGTTCAGCATAAGAACTTAGGGTTCACAGAGCATAATCGAACTCTTTTTGGAAAAGTGATATTCGACGGTGTGGCTATAGTATGCCTTACTGTATGCGTGAATGGCCGTTCCCGGTTCTCCAGCCCCTCACCCCCTGCGCCTGAGGGTTGCAGCTCTTCTAGGTTCTCACCAGTGGTGTTTCCGGGTTGTAGTGGCGTGGGGCTCATCCCTGCGACTGTGTAGTGTGTGGTTGAAGGTTGTGTGTGTGAAGCCGGGCTCCTCACAGCCCTGTGCTCACCGGGACTGTTGGTGCAGGTCACATTGAGGAAGACACCCAGGGTCAGAGGGGTGCAGTAACTCTGGAGCCCTAAGCTATGGACGCCAGGCTGTGAGGTGTGCTGTCTGGCTCAGCGCTGGAGCCAAGACACTGGTTCGCTCTCACTCACCCTGGGGAGGGTCTTCGCCCTTCCTACTCCTTAGGTTTCCTGGTTTTGTTTTGTTTTTTTTTTATCTATTTTTTGTTGTTGTTTTGTTTTTTGTTTTTGGCTGGTCTGTGAGAGCTACCACCAGGGGTCACTGCAGGACCAAGGCAGCTTGGCTCTTCTGGCCTCCGTGCTGACTGTTCCTGTCTCATCATCTCCCTGTTTGGGGCCCTGAAGCTCTGTTCTCATGTGACTGAATGACCAAACGCGCTAGCTGTCTGTGCATAGTAAGCAGAGTGGAGCATGCTCTGATCGCATTCACGGCGCCCTCTGTAGGTCACACGAGGCATTGGTTTCCCATGGAGCTTGAGAGCCATGTCTTGAATTCTTTGGTCTTGGCTCCTGACTTTGGGGCAAAATGGACAGCAGCAGCAGGAAGGGATGGGGGATATGAGTAAATGGATGAGTGGTCCAGTGTGAAGACACAGGCATATGGTGCTGCTGCTGCTGCTGCTGGTGATGCTGATAGAGATGGTCCAGATGGTAAGATAGATGTGACACTGATTGTGGTGGAGGTCGCCATCGAGGATGGTGATGGCAGTAGTGATGGAGACGAGGGTGGTGGTGATGCTGATGATGGTGTTCGTTATGATGGTGCGATAGGTGTGATGGTAATGGAGGAGGTGGTGGTAGTGGTCATTGGTGATGATGGTGGGGGTGGAGTGAGGTTGCTTTAGTGATTATGCTAATGTGGTAGTGTTTGTGATGGTAATGAAGCTGACAGTGAGGAGGGGGTGGTGAGGGTGTTGATGGCCGATGTGGTGGCGGTGGGGGTGGGGGGTGGGGGGTGATGGCGGTGGTGATGATCTGATGGTGATGATTAGGTGCTGCTGCTGATTGTGGTAATGGCAGATATGATGATGGTGGTGATGGTTGTAGCTGTGATAAGGGTGGCGATGATGGTGTTGATCATAGTGATGGTGAAGGTGATGATGACTCTGATGCTGGTGGAAAGCTCTGACTGTCAAGTCTTTCTTTCTGCCTCTCCTAGCCCTCTCTACCTAGCTCCTGGTTTAGTCCTCAGGAGATTAGGAACTCTTCGTTTCCAGGGAAGGAGTAGGAAGTTCAGAGACACTGAGTAACTTCTCAACAGGCAGCGTTGCTGTACGGGTCGGACGTGTAACCCTCCGGGACGAGGCCTTCTCTCTGTGTCTGCAGCCTCTCTTGGAGTCATGAGCTTGTAGCGGGAGTGGTGGGTGAGAATGGCAGGTCCCTTGCAAACCCAGTGCAGTCCCTCACCTGTCTGACCTCACTAGCCCTCATTTTAGATCATTTAGGTCCTTTGCACAGATGAGAATTGAGGCCCTAGCAAGGAAGAGTCTCTCCTGCTCTGCTGCTCTGTCTCTGGGGCAGGATTTGAACCAAGGAAGCCTGGCTCAGCCACCAGGGATCCCTGCCAAGGAGGGCACCGAGTCTCTGGGTGACTCATAGGAAATGGCGATCAGCCTGACTTCCTGTGTGTGGCTACGGGCAACGGGGGGAACAGTGCCTCAGCTTCCGGCCTACACCGCTCATGCTGTCCCCCTTCCCTGCAGCAACAGTTGGAGGAGGAGGCTGCCAAGCCGCCCGAACCTGAGAAGCCGGTGTCGCCACCACCCATAGAATCAAAGCACCGCAGCCTGGTCCAGATCATCTACGACGAGAACCGGGTATGGTCTGCAGGAACAAGTCACCTTGAACCATGAGTCCCTACCACAGTGGAGGCTGGCTAGCGGGTGGGGAGGGGTGGCCCATGAGCCATGCATGGCATAAGCATCTGGCTGAAGGAGATCGAAGGGGCCTGCTGGTCACTGAGATGCACTGTCACCTCATATCTGCATAGCAGATTTAGTGACACGCTTGGTGATTCCAGTATTAATAGTGGCAGTTGGCCGCTTGGCTGGTCCTAGGAGGGTGTGCATCATAGGTCTTTCCATCTTACACATGTAGAAACAGTCCCAGAGACAGAGAGTGACGTGTTCAGAGTTTCGCAGCTAGGATGTGGTAGTGTGGATTTGAACTAGGATGTGGTACCTGTGGGATTTGAACTGGGCTCATGAGCTGCAGGGCCTGATTCTTACTTAGGCTTGGCCTCTGCTTCCACAGTCCCCTCAAGCTTGTGAGCTGTGACAGCCTGTTACCTGGTGGGAAGTTCCCATCTCTCCTCCCTCTTTGGCTGATTCCATGAGGAGCGTTGGGCTTTTGAGCATTGACTGCCTAGATTCTCTGTAGCTGAGAGTGAGAAACCAAAGCCCAGAGGGGGAACCTGAGAGAGCCTGAGATTGTGCAGCAGGTTACACTTGGGGCTGGGACTCAGAAGCAAGATTGAACTTGCTTGACTCTGGTGGAGGTGGTCAGAGAGTGTGGCTCTCTCCAGCTGTGGTGGATCCATGTCCCCAAGGCTGCCTTCCTCTTGTCCCTCTGAAGGGAGGCCCCTCTGCTCTTTCCCTCTAGTCCTGAACTCCATCCACCCCACCCCTGCCCTCGTGCTAGCTAAGACCTGTAGCACAGTCAGTTATAGTAGGTGCGTGGAGTTGGCAGGGGGCCGGGAGATGTGTAACACACCTTTGCTTGTCCCTCTGCCTGCACTGAGCCTGGAGCTGGCTTCCCGGGGCTTTCCCTGAGGAAGGGCAGGGCCTAGCATTCCCTGAGATCAATAGGATTACATTTTAATCCCCCTTCCTTCCCACAAAGAGGCAGGGCAGAGGCTTGCCTCCAATGTTCCTGTGGTCAGGCAGCCCAAGGCTTTGTGCATCTGGAACACATCTGTCCTCAAGGCCAGCCAGTGGCTTTTCCACCTCCTGGGGAGTCTGTGGTCATGTCACAGTCGGGGAGGAAAGGGGGCTAGAATGGGTAAGAGGGGAACTGAGTAGGAGGGACCACAGCTTGGATCTTCAGAGTGTATTCTGCCAGTCGCACCTTGTTATATCCATGGCTGTGTGTGTGTGCGCGTGTGCGCGTGTGCGCGTGTGTGCGTGCGTGAGAGAGAGAGAGAGAGAGAGAGAGAGAGAGAGAGAGACAGACAGACAGACAGACACACACACAAGTGGAGGGGTGGAGTAGGCCCATAGTTCACCATGTATTTATATGCCGTACACTTATGTCTGCTTAGCACATGTGTAGCTACGTGTGCACAGCCTGGGCTTATGTGGACACATATGTGTACTCTGAGAGTGTTAATCTAGACACTGGGGCTTGCCTGTGACATCGGGGCATTGTATAGTACGTGTGGTGGCTACGACTTGCTGGCCCCACGTGGCCCCAGGGTCACTGGCTGTATGGCTCTGGATCCTGCAAAATGCCAGCAAACCCCTGACTTCTCCCTTGTTCTCTGGGCATGCTACCCAGTGGCCTTAGACGGTGCTGTCCCTGTTGCTCTGACTGCGTCATCTACAGGGTCAGACCTTCAGATATCTGTGTGCTTATAGTCAGAGCTGGTCTCCAGAGTTGGTGTGCTCACCTTGATTGTGCATCCCTGGACCGTCTGACCTTTGTTTACAGATTGAAGCTGCCCTACTAGACCTCCAAGCTGCCCTGCCCACCCTTGGGCAAGGCTGGCTTAGCTCTAATGAGTATGTACCAGCATCTACAGTGAGCTGGCCTAGTCTCCACATAAGGATGACAGATAACAGTGTTTGGGAGCCTGTTGTATGCCAGGGCTGGTGTTGGTGTGGTGGCCAAGTCTGCTGTCTGCCAGTGTGTTGGGGAAGCTCGGGAGCCAGGCTGAGAGGTGGTCTGGGATCAGGCTGTAGGTCCACTAAGAGCTGTGTGGCTCTGTCCTGGAGCAGGTGCAAGGGCCCAGTTAGACCTTGTCCCCTGGCAGAGCGGCTGCCTCCCTGGGGTTGCTTTCCTGTGGCAGGCAAGCACACTGGTCAGGTGAGGGTGGTCTGGAGGATTTGGGGAAGTTGAGCCTTCTCTGGGGAGGAAGGTGGGTGGAGCCCAGCTGGGACAACATGGTGGGGAAGAAATACGAGGACATGGCTGGACATGAGGTGTCTGGGAGCAGCAGGGGCCACATAACAAGGCTCCAGCCATCTTAGCTGGGGGATGGGCAGCGTCAGCTTCTAGGGTGGCAAAGAAGGGTGTGTGTGGGAGTTGGGGTGAGGAGTGGTATGAGAGGGAGTGGGCCTGAGGCAGTTACCAAGGAAGCCACTTTTCTTTATTTCTTGTTTGTTTGTTTGTTTGTTTTTTTGAGACAGGGTTTCTCTGTGTAGCCCTGGCTGTCCTGGAACTCATTTTGTAGACCAGGCTGGCTTTGAACTCAGAAATCCTCCTGTCTCTGCCTCCCAAGGGCTGGGATTAAAGGCGTGTGCCACCACCGCCCGGCCGAAGCCACCTCTCTTGATGTGTTCCCAGTTCCCAAGGAGTGACAGCGGACTCCAGCACACCCTTATACAAGCTGTGGGTCTAGCCACTAGTGGGTGTGGTTTATAGGGCATAGGGTCCTGGAACCCCCTTCCTCTCAGATCCAAGACTCTGCCCCAGCTGTGTAAGCACAGTTCCTGGTGGCCCCGCTGTGTTAAGTGCCACCCCTTACAGAGCTGGTGCTGTTTCCCACAGAGCTGTCACACAGACCAAGATTCTGTAGCTGAATCAATTTTACTGGCTCAGCGGCCCCAAGCTTGTGCTCTGACCACACCCTGAGGCTGCTGGTCTCAGGGTCTCAGCTCTGCATAGAAAAGCCAAGAATGGACCTTAGTACTAGGTAGAAGTTGCTCTTCCACAGCCCATACCTCCTGCCTGGTCCCGGTGAGTTGAGATTGTCTGCCTCAGGTAGCATCTGCACCTCAGGTGATGACGGTGACTTCAGTGGACCCCTGAATTTTCCAGCATCTGCTTTCTGGTATAAGGGTGCAGACTTTGCCAGGGTTCCGCCTCTGTGCCTGCCCCACCTCCCCTGCCGGGTCCCTGTTCCCCTGCTTCGCTCCCTGCTTCCTGTGAGTCGGCCCTGGTGGTCCCAGTCTGGGCAGCCAGCCAGCAGAGGCACAATGTTGTCTTCATGTGTTGGTCTGAGAGGAGAGATCCAGCCTATTGACGGGTGCCCCCACAACCCTGGGGCCCTCTGCAGCATGCTTCTGTTTTCCTAATGAGGCCTGGTTCATGAAGGGAGGGGATAGGGGCTAGAAATAGTCTCTCTATTGTGAGATGGGATCCTAGAAGGCTCCAGTGTCCCATCTCGCTACTCTGGCTCTGAGGTCAGCAGACACCAGAGGCATCTAGGCCTGACAGAAGATAGCCTGGTCATATCCCTAGCTAGGGCCAGCCTGGGAGGGACTGGAGGCTCCTGCAGGGTTGGCTGGGCTCCCTGCAGATTGGGCTTTACCCTCATTCCGGAGGCACTCAGAGTCCTAGTTTAATTCCATTCTTCTCTTTGCCCCACAGAAGAAAGCGGAAGCTGCGCACCGGATCCTGGAAGGTCTGGGGCCCCAGGTGGAGCTGGTGAGCCAGGCTCGGCTGGGGTGGGGCGGGAGGATCAGGGTAGAGGAATGGGGTCGGGCAGCAGGTGTTGGGGGCGTGGGAGGGAGGGAGGAGGAAGGGAAGTCTGCTACTGGCCAGCACTGTCCCCAAGGCGAGGCAGGAAGCAACACCTCCTGATAAGGACACTGGCAGATAACTCTTGAGTGGCTGCTGGGCAGTGAGCCTGTCCCTGCGTCTGAAGCTTGAAGGCCGTCCGCCATGTTGGCTGGGCACGAGAGTCCATCCTACAGTCGGCTTGTTTGGATTCCCTCCTCTGAGCCCGATGGCTATGAATCCCCCAGTGGGACGCTGGTCATAGTGCTGCTGCCCGTGACAGTGCCTGCTTGTGGTGGCAAGGGTGGCCATGACTGTAATGATTGTGATCCTCACCCTGCTAGTCTCCAGTGTGTCCCAGCAGGGTGGGAAAGCAGCCCCCGCCTCAGGGGATCTGCTGGAGCGAATGGGGCAGAAGTGCCCCTCACCCACTCAAATCTACACCTGATGGTGTAGCCTTGGATCCTATCAGCCACGGGTGGCAGGTGTTGCTGGCCATGGGCGCACAGGGTCTGGGGTGTGTGTGAGCACCCTTGGGTGTAGATGCGTCCTGGCAAGTGCGTGCTTGCTGAAGACTTAGGGAGGGTACCTCCTGGCCAGGTCTTGTCCCTAGTGAACCTAGGGTGGACGGGTGGTGCTGGGCTCTTCTGCTGCTGCTGCCTGTGGTGGGCCCTACACAACCCCTTCCTGCCCCTGGGAGCTGGGCGGGCCTGCTGTGCCGCCGTCGGTCTCTCTCCCTTTCTTCATATACTAGTCACTGAGCTGTGCCATCCGCTGCCTAGTTCATCGTTTAGATGAGGATGATACCAGGTTCCAAAGGTGTCCTGTGTCACTGTTCTTGGTCCATCTGCACACTTTCTCTGAATAGAGCCACGCAGTCCATGACTTCTTGATCTCTCTCGCTCTTTCTGCCTCAGCCTGCCCCCAGTGTGCTTTGGGTGCTTTGGGTTCTCCTACACCATGGTCTGTGTTGGTGCTTTATCCCTTTTCAGGGCTGCATCATGTTCCATTGTTTCCGGACTGCATTTTATCTTTCTGTTTTCAGTTGATGACACTGGGTGGCTTTTTGCCTTTGTCAACTGGGAATAAAGCCACCCCACAAGAGTAGGAACAAGCAACATTTGTGTCTCTTGAGTCTGTGCTTGGGAGTGGAATCGCTGTCTTCTGTGTTGTTCCTCCCACCACCCCTGGAAGTTACTGGCTGGTTTCTAAGGTGGCTGCACCATTGTATAGTCCCGTTAGTGGGTGTCTTGCCTCTGTTTCCCCCTTCTGCCACCCTGTCCAGATTCAAGGGACGTGCATGTGTGTGTGTGCGTGTGTGTATGTGTGTGTGTCCCTGACATTTTTGTCCTTGGGAAGAACGTAATGTCTGTCGCTTGAGGAGCTCATGGAAGCTGGACCCTGGAGATTTTGTCTAGCCTGAGGTTTTGAAGGCATCAATGGCCTGTGGAAAGGACGGGGTAGGGGTGGGGGTCACCTGCTGACAGGCACTTGTGCTAGGTCACCTTTCTCACGTTCTGGTAGAGGCTCTGAAGGGTGGTGCTCTGCCCATCAGCGCGCGCACACACACACACACACACACACACACACACACACACACACACAGATGAAGGAGGAAGTGTGCTGGCTTGTGACTGTGGCTAGGTCTCCGCAGGGCTTCTGTGTGTATGTAGGGCTATGTATGTGCTCCTTCCTAGATCCTGCTCATTTGGGGTTTGGTCATGGAGCCACCATGAATTCTGGTGCTGTGATACAACACTTGGATCAGAAGCAACTTAGGGGAAGAATGGGTTTATTTCAGCTTACGTGTTATAGTCCATTGTTGAGAGACGCCAGGGTGGGGACTTGGGGAGAAACTTGAAGCAGAAACCTTGGAGAATCACTTCTTTGCTTTCTCACAAGTTCATTCTTAACTTTATCATACAACCCAGGACTGCTTGCCTAGGGAATGGTGCTGACCACAGTAGGTTAGGCCCTTCTGCATCAATTAACAGTTAAACCCCATCCCTACCCTCACCCCCCAAAGGGGGGGAGGAAAAACCCATGCTCCTAGAACAGTTTTATCTAGGTAACCTCTTAATTTGGCTCTTTCTCTCAGGTGACCCTAGGTGGCGTCGGGTTGACAGTGAAAGTGAACTAGGAAAGGGTCTCCATTCGGGTTACTGAGTTCTTTGGGAGCCTTGGCATAGCAATGACAAAGTAGTGTCCATCTTGCCCTGTGTACCCCAGAGGGAGGGAGGAGCTCCAGGGATTCTGCTGTGGGAGCCTCCCATGGCCCCGTGTGTCCCAGGAGGGCCCTGTGCTGGGCAAGGACCAGGCTGGCCAGGTGGGAGGCTGCACAGCGCTGAGTCACTTGCTTCCTTCCTGCTCGGAGGCGTCATTCTGAGAGCTCAATGTCCCCATGGGCTGAGTTTGGTCACTCCAAAAGTTGGCTTGCCGCCAGTCTGAAGGGCACCCACGCCCACGGCTGTCAAGGGCTCCAGTTTGCGGCTTTAGCCATTTGTCTTTAATGGAGAGGGCAGCTGTGCCCCCATTGCAGCAGGATGCATGCCGCCAGGTGTCTTTGTGCCTTCCCAGGACCAGCCCTCTGCCCGTCAGATGAGCCTAGGGGGCTCCCTTGGGTGGCTTCCCTATAAGGTGCAGCTGTGCCCCTCAGTGCCTAGTGCCACAGCTTCCTCCTTACTCCCCAGGAGGCAGGTTGGAGGTCAGTCCCCTGCTGCCCCCTTGGGTGTTCCCTTTGCTGGGAGCATGTTCTGTTTACTGCCCCATGCTGGGGTCAGTGGATCGGAGCAAGCCTCCACCCCTTCCTGCTCTAGTAGGGCTGTTGGCCATCTTTGAAACCAAACAGTGGCAAACTGTCAGTACATCTGGAATGTTCTAGGCTATTTGCACATCCGGTGAGGCGGGCCCTCTGTCCCGCACCCATTTTCTAGGTGAGGTGATCCATACTTAGGTGTCACTGGAGCCCGAGTCCTTGAGCAGTGCTCATTCACATTGGTGCTTCTTTTATTGAAATCTGGGGAAACAAAAAGGGTGGAGCGCAGCTGCCCTGGGTACCAGGAAACGGCATCATCATAGCTGCCTGCACTCCTGAGACGTGGCCTTACGATATTCTTCAGCAAGTGTCGGACCCCTCCTTCCCACCAGGCAGTTATGCAGTGCGTCTGGCTGCTGGTTCTCTTGTTGCCCTGTGCATTCTTTCCCATCTCCCTCCCCTAGGGATGCTGCCCCTGTTCAGGCTCTGAGCCTGCAGGAGGCCTTGGTCCATGGTCTCTCGTCACTAGGAGAGCAGCGTAATGTCTGAGCCTCTGGTACATTGCCATAAGGTGCAAAAACTGATGTCCATAATGCTGGCCCGGCTGCAGGTGACCTGCCTTGTCTCTGAGCAGTAGGGGACCTATTGGGGAAAGGGTGCTGGCCCAGTTCCCGTGTTGGTCCAGAGTTGTGTCTGCCACCTGCAGACATTTTCCCTGTGGACCCTTGTGTGTCTCTGCCCTACCCAGAGGCCAAGGACGTCCCCAAGGTTCTTGATGGCATGAGTGCACGGGAAGGATAAGGAAGGGCTCAGAAGGAGGCAGGCATGGGATGCAGCCAGAGGGACACAGAGTCCTCGTGGGCTGGAGTTCAGGCCACAGGCATGTTTGGCAGCTGGCCTCAAGCTTCCCATCTGTGCAGTGGTAGCGACTGCCACATGAGCAACCTCTAACAAAGCCACAGGCTCAGAGCGGTTAGACGCCTGTAACCTTGTCTCTGGGAAACAGCAGAGACCTCTGGGAGGTAATGAATAGGTTTCTGTTCCACTCGTGGCCTCTTCATGTCCCTCCAGTAGGCTGTGTAGGGTCCATATCTTGGGCAGAGGAAGCCATTGCATGGAGGATACATACAGACCACTGGTCTTGCCTCTGACCTGTGGTGGCTTCCATGACTGCCCACTGCGCTTGCTGTACTCTGAAGGTCATTCTCCCTTCTAGGTAGGACCTAGCTCATGGGTTCCCTGCTGCAGGAGCCTGTGGTGTCTTCAGCCCTAGGCCCAGCCTTGTTGTTTATATCTGCTGCCACTGTGGACACCGAGTGCACACTCGTGTATGTGACCGAGGACTCATGTGTATCTCAGGCCTGCTTCCTCTGTCCAGAGCAGAGGCCTGAGTGGTCTCTTGTAGGCCAGTGCGCGGAGAGGTCACTTCTTGGCAGTTGTAACT
This sequence comes from Mastomys coucha, assembly GCF_008632895.1. NCBI lineage: Eukaryota > Metazoa > Chordata > Mammalia > Rodentia > Muridae > Mastomys > Mastomys coucha. Next base: position 118,806,283 of record NW_022196905.1, on the reverse strand, counting down.
GGGCTTCTGAAGCTGTACCTGCCACCTGCTGCCCTCAGCTTATTCTTGATTTGTTTTGGTCTCTGTGGTCCAGGGAATGATGCCTTAGTAGCCCCCAAGGCTATAGGTTTCCATGGTGATCTAGATGCTAAGCCAGCCCTAAGCGCTTTTTGCAGATAAACTGCTTTGCTTAGGGGCGAGACCAGGCCTGGTCCCTGCAGCTGGACCTTAGAGCCGGCTACTGCAGCCTTTTCCTGGCCAGGTTCTGCTTTTCCCTGTGTTCTTGGTCACACTGCCAGCCATACATCTGATTATTTAGCCAGTGGACAGCTACTGGTGACAGGGCTGCAGGACCTGGGGCTCAGGGTGCTTGGTCTGGGTTCTGGCTGGTGACACTTGCCCACCACACCCTGTCACCCATCCCATCCATCTCTGACATGTTTCTTCTTCCTTTGCAGCCTCTGTACAACCAGCCATCTGACACACGCCAGTACCATGAAAACATCAAAATGTGAGTCACTGGTATGGGGTACCAGCCAAGTCCTGGGGATCAGGGACCAGCCTGGGTGGAAGTCCTCAGCTGAATCAAGCCCACGCTGGGCTCAAAGCAGGCCTGGAGCAGAGGGAGTGGGACCTTGCAGCTTGGGTTCAGAGATTGGAGGCAGGAGGCCATGGTGTCACAGCCAGCTCCAGTACTCTTAGCTGCGGACCACTGTGGTGCACACTTGGTGTCCGAGGCGGCTCAAAGCACTAATCCAGAGGCTTCATGAGCCATGTCCCCGTGATGGGTCATTTCCCAGGTGGAGGTTGGGAAGAGATAATGTCCTTTTGGTTCCATACAGTGGGGTTCAGCAGGGATACCAGACTGTGCTGGTGTCTGATGTCCTTAAGCTGGAGGGGGTGTTTGGGGTGGCTGTAAGGTAGCTGCTAGCTTCTTGGGATATTTTCTTGGGACAGTAGCGCCTGTCAGTGGCTGTGGAGGAGACACCTCCTAGCATCCAAAAACCAAAAGGTGGGAGGGTCCTGGAAGCACATGGTGGTGTATTAGGTGGGGAAGGGCTGGAGGCAAGGGTCTTAGGGATCCAACTCTTGAGTGGTCAGGTTTGTCACTGGTGGCATTGGAGCCTGGTGAGCTCAATAGGTGGTGATACAGTGATCTATCTGGCTAGTGTCCTGAAAGCTAGTGTCCCTCTTAGTTCTCAAGTGTCGCAGATAGAGCAGGCCTCAGTATGGCTTTTGGAATTGTGTGATGTCATACCCTGGCCACCTCCTGTGTCTCCTGGAATATCTTTTCCTAGCTAACCCTGAGGGGCCCTGTACTGGCAAGTCAGTATTGGGTCCACCTGCTGCCATGGCTGTCTGTGTTAGCTGTGGTCCTATCACTGCCCTGGGCCTAAGTCTTTCTGCTTCTCTGTGTGGGGCCTGCCCAGCTGGCCCTGATCCCCGTGGGGAGATGGGTTGCAGGAGACGGATGATGACAGTTCATTATAGGGGCTTGTCAACAGTTGTTTTACGGGGAGGGGCATGCGCCACAAGGCCAGGCTACTGGGACATTCATTTACTTACTCATTTGCTCATTCGCTCGGTCATTTATTCATTCATTCATTTACTCACTCAGTCACTCGGTCACTCAGTCACTTCTCTCATTGTTCATTCATTCCTTCATTCGCTTGCTGATGTCGCCAGGTCCCATCCTCACCCCGTGGAGTCAGGACAATACAAAGGCTTATTCCCTGTTTGGGTTTTGACAGGCAGCAAAGAAAAGTAAGGGGTTCAGTAAGGAAGAAATCTCTGCTTGCCCGAGGCTTGCCAGCCCTGGCCTTTATGTCCTGACACTCCACGAGTGGGTTTAAGTGTGTTGGAACAAAGTTTCAGTGGATGGCCCTGGCTAGCCTGGAGCCTTCTGAGTGCCGGGATTCCAGGATGTGCTGTCATATCCAGTTTGACGCAGACGGTGACCGTACAGCAGGCTGATGACTTCGTATAGCGTTTATTGCTTAAAGTGAGTGATGTTTGTGGGGAGAGTCAAGGGATGTTTCAGCCTATGGAAAGAGTCATGGGTCCAAGCCACAGAGGTGTGTGTCCTGGACAGTGTAGGTGACATTAGCCACAGCTAAGCTGTGACCAGAATCACCTGTGTTGACCAAAGACAGATTTGGAGTGGATTTCTTTGATAGCTTTTGCTTCTATTAGATGATGAATCTGTCCGGGCATGGTGGCATAGGGCCGTGGGCCCAGTGCTTTAAAGGCTTAAAGTAAGAGGCTGGTGAGTAAAAGATGTAGCCAGGACTACAAAATAAGACCACAATAGCCTTAAATTAACTAACTAAATACCAGGACCCCATAGCTTTCAAAGTAAACAAGTAAGTAAAGACAGAAGAAAGAAAAGGGGGTGCTCTGGTCTTGAGCCTATGCCAGTTGTGGTGACCAGCCAGCTGTAGGATTCTAGCTATTAAGTCATAAATATGGCTCTGAGGAGTGACCTTTCTTACGTCAACAGCTAGTTTTCTGTTTAGTAAGTCTGTGAATGCATTGTGAATGCATTGTGAGCTACGTCATGCTCAGAGAGTGTTAGGGCTTGCCGTAGGCACCCTTTACATCGTGGCCACTGTTGCCCGTTTCAGCGTTAACACTGTTAAATTCACAGTCTTTCCCTTTGAATACCGTCCTGAGAGGAGAGTAAATGAAGTAATAGGAGAGAGGGGGTAGGGAGTCTGGCTAGAGACAGGGGCAGGATGTGCTGGTAGAAGCCAGAGCAGCTGCCGGGCGGTTTGGAGCACCCCAGGCAGACGGGACGAGCAGTGCAGAGGCCTTGGGCCATGCTGAGCTGCTTGAGATTGCAGACAGGCAGGATCAGTCAGGCCCAGGAGGGTGCTTCTTGTCCTTCCGGCTTGGTCACTGTCTACAAAGATGTGGCCTTTATTGTGGGACGTGCTCTGCTGCGAGTTTATCTTCAGGTTCACTCTGATGGCCACTGGGACAAAGGGCCTGGGACACCATGTGTGGGAAAGCCCTGAAGAGCTATGTGCGGTGAGGTATGGAAGGTCAGGGCAGAGGGTCTAGGGGTCTAGGGTTCCCAGCCCAGGGCTGGAACTATGTGGTAACTCAAAGCCGCCTCTTGACTGGTGCCAACACTCACTGGGGACCAAGAGACTTCAGCTGTGGCCATTGGCTCCATAGGCAGCTCCTGACCTAATTCCTGCTGCACAGGTGCGGCCTGAGGATGAGTTGAGGGACAGAGAAGCCCAGGGCTGGGACGCAGAGGCCCTGACAAGTATTTAACTTTTTTTTGGACAGAGTTTGTATAGCATTTACCCCTTTAAAGTCTGCAGAGCGGCTTTTTCCTGGTCACTTAGGTGTGAGCTTGTCAGCTTGGGCTCCTACAGCAGAGCGTCAGGGAATTCTGGGTCTTTTCATTTCTTCCAGTCAAGGACTCCTCTAGTCTTCTTTGTGGCCTTCCGTGTTCTGGATGTTTCTCATGGATGGGGGCTGGGCTGTCCCAGGGGCTCATAGTCCTGGGGCAGGGCAGGGTGCAGAGACCAGGCTCTGTGTGGAGTTTCCTCTGGTCTGAGACTATCCCCAGAGGGCCACTAGGTGGCATGCCCCATGACACGATGACACTCAGGCCCCAGAAGCCGCTTGGAAGGCGGTGACTATGTGACCTAGGTGAAGTGTCAGGAGCTCCCAGGCCTCCAGGGTGGATGGAGTCCTTGCAGGTGCCTGGGGGGCCTTTGGGGTTACTTCCTAATTGGGTGAAAAAGATTCCGAATGGTCAGCCTCCTAGGGGTTGGGGAAACAGGAGAGGTGGAGCCAGGGCCTCTAGAGTCACGTGGCTGCAGAGACTCAGCTCTGATAAAATGGACTGAGTGGTGTTAAGCTGGGGGTGTGCCTATAATCCCAGCACTCGAGGACCTGAGACTGTAGGAGTGAGTTTTAAGTCTAGCCTGGGTTGTCTGTCTAGCAAGAGCAAACAGACAAACCCTGCACAAAACAGACCGTGTCATCAGAGCTACTGATGGAGGTAGTGAGCGGCCTGTCACTGGGAGGTATGCAAGTCAAGAGTGCCATAGGTTGCTGTCTTTGGTTTGACATGTGGCAGACGGGAAATCAGTTGCCACTCGGAAAGCCGAGATCTGCGCTATGTACATGCTGCAGAGCAGGGTCTCTCCACCATCTGTAAGGTGGGACTAGCCCTGGGGCTCCTGAGGGCCCACTGTGTTAACACCCCCTCCAACTGACATCTGTACCTTATGTGTGAATGGTCCTGGGGATTTTGTTGTTCTAGTCCCTGAGCACAGAGACAGTTATCCCTCATTCCTTTGTTCACCGCACACGTCTCTGTGTGTCTGGTCTGCACCAGGCACTGGCTGTCCCTGGGAGATAGCAGTGAACGAGTCCCCGCTTGCAGTGGGGAGATGGCAAGCTCAGTACTCACGTGGAGTGTGACAGCTGTGACAAGGACAGTGAGATTGATCTGGGGTGGGGGGAGCTCCACCACCCAGGGAGCAGAGCCGTCACCGCTCCTTGGCTGTCTGCTGTAATTGCTGAGAGGGTGGGAAGTGTCCCTTCCCTGGGGACCTGGCCCCTGTCATTTTAATTTCTCTGCCTGCGTGCCTGGCCATGACTTTCAAGTTAATTTCATGCTTGGCTTCCTGGTGTGGGTGATTTCAGACCTGTGGAGGTCACCTGTGCGATGCTGCCTGTCCCCCACCCCCACTTTTGCCCTGGAAAGTGTCAGTAGCAGCTGAGGTTCTGAGAGGGCACCTGCCACTTGGACTGGGAGCCTCCCCTGAGAGGCTTCGACCTCTTAGACTCCCTACACAGGGAAGGCAGCCCCAAGGGCATGCTGGAGGAGAACTGTGTGGGAGCTCCCAGACCCTGTAGGACCGTCAAGAGCATCCTTACTTGGATAACAGATAAATCTCAGAGCTTAGTAAGATGGGCTGGACAGCCACCGCCCTGCCTGGGTTTTGCCTACCTGCTTGGTCTCTGCCAGCACGTAGCCTTGGTCCTCGAGTGTCTCAGGCTCAGGAGGAGGCATCTTCCTAGGCCCACCATCTCATTTTCAGGATGGGCAGGAAGCAGGTTACTGGGGACATGTCTCGAGTCTTGCTCTGGAGGCTCAGAGGTGCCAGATAATTTTTCCAGGGTCACACAGCCAAGCCCGTGAGAGAATCAGTCCATACATCTTTGCATCCCTGGCCTGGCCACCTCAGACAGTCATGTTGCTTTCCCCACCAGCAGACCAGGCTGGTCTCCTTGGCCACAGTAGGCTCGGGCTTTCTAACACCCTGTTTCCAGCTTGAGTAGACATGGGTGGGGCTCCATCTAATTGTGCCCTGCTACAGTCGGGGTCAGACCCTTCCTGACCCTCATCTCAACTCGCCGAGCCCTGGAGCCCACGCCCGCTCCACTGCCTTTGTTCAGTTCCATGTTTGTAATTGCCAGCGGGCCAGCCGATTTCCTGGCTGTTCATGCAGGGCCTCCCTTTATCTCTCCACTCAAGTTGCTATATTTTGTAAGGGCACATTAGGATGGTGGTAGCTCCCCATTCTTCCAGTAGGAGGTGGCTGCATTGCCTCTCTCCCCCTCCTCCTTTCTCCCTCTCTTTTCTTGCTCTCCCTCAGCCCAGAATCTCCTCAGACTCCCTATATAGTGCAGAGTAACTAAACTTCTCATTTTCAGCCTCCGGTTCTCACACTTGCTTCCACAGGTGTGGACCACATTTTCATGGGGTGCCGAGGCTTAGACCTAGGGGTTAGTGCTTGGTAGACCGACAGCTCTGCAACTCTACCAAGCCACATCTGAGGTCACAGGCATGGGACCTCCAAGCTTCCACTCCAAGGCAATTCCCACAGCGGGAGCTCTTGGTGGATTAGGGACCTGTGGGGAAGTTGGGGTTCCCTCACCCAAAAAATGATGTAGCTATGAGCCCAGGTTGGAGAGGGCAAGTTCAGGGATGTGATGAGCCCTGAGGCCTGTCTGTCTGTGTCTCCCACAAGACCCAGAGGTCAGTTAGAGCACCTGGTTGAGTGTATTAGGGCCGTGGGGAGTAGGGATGTGCCAGGTCTCTGTTGCTCAGGGGTGGGATGGATGGAGCCCTGTATCTTGACTCTGTTGTGCCTTGCCTCAGGATTTCTGTTCCCTCTTTGCAGTCTGAACTTTGTCCTGCCTGCCTGTGTTTTTTTCTACCCTCCGCCTCCATTTTCCAAATCTTTGTCCATTCTGAGGTAAATCTCTGTTCTCTTCTCTTTCCCTCCCTTTTCCTTTTCCCAGTCTCCCTCCTGCCCCTCTCTGACCCTATTCCTCTCCCCATGTCTCCACCCTTCTTTTTTCTCTCTTCCTCTCAGAATCCCTCACCGCTTTCCTCAGTTGTACTTGCGGGGCCTTGTGGGGCCTATGTTGTCAAGCTGGTACAGTGGAGCTTGGCTGTGCACCCAAGCTGGAGACCTCTTGATGCCTTTAGCTGCTCATAGGACACGATCCCTAGACTGTAGCTGTTGAGATTTGCCTCTGGGTAGCAAGGTGTGGAACTTTCTGGGTTGGTACCCGAGGCTGTGATTCAGGGGGATGTGGATGATGCAGGTTGGCAAGTGTGGGAGCTCTCTAGGGATGGTGGGTGGTGGTTGGTACTACTAGCAGCTCTGAGGGCAACATAGGCTCTGGGGAAAGTGGGGGAGTGGGCTCCCTTCTGACTGAGGGCCAGTGCTGATCAGCCTGAGATCCTGTTGAGAGCTGGCTGTCTCCAACGCCCCTGTCTGTGCTCCCTAGAAACCAGGCGATGCGGAAGAAGCTGATCTTGTACTTCAAGCGGAGGAACCACGCACGCAAGCAGTGGGTGAGTCCCGTCTCATCCTTTCTGTGACATAGACAAGCAGTGTGTGACTCTAATCCAATCTCCTCCATATGATGTACAAGCTGTGGGTGAATCCTGTTCTGTCCCTTCAACACACAGGCAAGCAGTGGATGAGTCCTGCTTCCATTCTGCCCTTCTCTGAGCCCCCATCCCTACCCGCTCTCCTCCGTTGGTACAGTAGATGAGGCCCTGTGCGCCCATGGCCACCCAAGAGTCAGGGCCTCTTGAGCACACACTCTCCAGGCTCTGGGTGCCTTCTGCTCTGCAGCTGTTGGGGATGGGTGTCTGTGTCATGAGAGAATGCTGTGGAGGAGCCACAGAGGGGGCGGTTGCTGTGGTGATTGGGCTCCCAACCCCCTTTCCCAGTCCTCTGGAAGGGAGAGCCACAGAAGCCAAGAAGGGGGTCTTGAGTATACCCTAAAATCTCCCTTGTGGGCTTTTGTGTCCACAAAGGTTTTTAGAGAGAGATAGAAGCTGGGAGTGCCCTGAGAAATGAGCCTTTCCCTCCCCCAGGTGGGTCCAGGCTCTGGAAAATGGTACCATTGGAAAGGAGCAAGGCCCCTGGTCTGTGGTAGTCAGTGCTGATCCTGCTTCCTAGAGTGGGGAGGGATGTGAGGGACCCCAAGCAGTTGCGCGTTGACCCACAGAGGTCCAGGGCTAAGGGGTGGAGGGCGGCAGGTACCTGCTAGGGTTGGGAGGGAGTAACACCCTACCGTTGTGCCTACTTATATAGTGCCCGAACTGTGTGGCTGGCTTGATTAGGCCTTCCCTCCCTTCCTGGGCTCTGCATGCAGGCTCTGCTTAGCCTTGATCCCATATCAGCTCTGAACCAGGGCCAGGCTTTGGCTGGAGGTGACGTCATCCATTCCATTCAAGCACCCGGGGCTCCTGGAAGACACTGTGGGGAGAGGGCGGGGGTCTGTGAATTCGAGATGGCAGATCTCTCTTCTGCACACCTCCTGGGCTGTCAGATGGGGCTGTAGGATGCTCCCTGCCTCCTCTCTCAGGCCGGCCTGGTACTTGCCTGTCTACTCAGTGGTGTCGAGAGCCTCCGGGTATGTAGTAAACAGAAGGCGGCAACTAAGTGCTGCTTGCACTGAAGTGGAGTGATGCTTGAATTTGAATTGTGGGTGAAGAAACATGGAGTCCCTCAGTCATGGGTCCTCAGCTGCAGTCAGTGAGAGTGCCCACTGTGCAGGTGGCTCCTGTCATGGGCTCAGCTTCCCACCGCAGCCATGTCCTCCTCCTCAGTGGGCGTGGTCCCATGAGGTGGGTGTGTTTTCACAGCCTCATTTCAGGCAGGGAAGCTGAGACAGAGAGGTTAGCCCATTGGCCCCATGTGGCAACATCTGGATTGGCACCGGGGCTGCCTTGTTCCTTAGTCTTGAGTAAGCAAATCTTGCCCCATGTAGTTTAGGGGGCAAGATGAGGTACCAGATGACCTGAAGAGGGGAAGGTGGTCTAGGCATTGGAAGAGGAATGTCCCTACTGACAAGGAGGGAGAAAGAATGAGCTAGTTGTGTACAGATCTTTGCTGAGTGAGAGCATGGCAAATGTAAAGACCCTGGGGTTGGCGCTTGACAGGACTGTTGATGTCTGTTCTCACAGAGGAGCACGAAGTCCATTCATAATAAGCCTGCTCTTAGTATGGGATGTGCTGTGCATTTGGGCTGCAGGAAAGGACTATGGCAGCAGGCAGGCACCCTCGCTCTAAGATTAGGCTGCTCAGAGCCAGGATCACCATGCGCAGACCACAGGGCCGCAGGCCCCTGCTGCTGTTGGGTGAGAAGAAGGCAGGCGGCGTGGTCCCCTCAACACCCTGCTAGCCCATCGCGACATCCCTAGATGCCACTCACAGCTTGCCCTCAGCTTCTGCCCTCAGCCGGATCTGCCATCCCATGTCAGAGGTCCTGCGGCTCCTGAAAGGAACCAGTGGAATGGAGGAAGATCAGGGAGAAACTCTCCCTGATTCTGGGGACCTGGGAAGGGGGCTCTGGTTTTTAAAGATGAGGAAAAAGCCTCCAGGCCCCCATGGCTCTCAGCCCAGGCGGTCCACCTTAGGGAGGGAAGGAGGGAAGCCCCCATGCCGCAGCAGGAGGAAGACGCACTCAAGGGTGCCGCCTTGTCTTCTCAGTTTCCAGCAAGGCCCAGACAGCGGGCCTTCCCACTCAGCTCTGCCGCCCTGCTCTGTCGTGCAGAGCAAACCCCGGGGCTGAGGCTCTTCCCTGGAAGCCCTTGGTGCTACCCAGAGAGAAGCCTGCCTCACTTCTTCCTGCGGGGCCAAGTGTGCTGGAGACCAGTCAGCCACTTTCCTACCCAGCATAGACTGACAGACAGAGAGGCCTGCCTCCTCCCCTGGCCAAGCCCCCTCCCTCCCCATGAGCAGTGTCCCGCTGTCTCTAGACAGTGGTCATCCATGGTTCCTAGCTGGGCTGTGGACCAGGTGCATACACCTCCCCAGTAGCTAAGACAGACTGCAGCAGGCCACACTGCGGTTTGACCTAGACAGAGACTGTCCTGTCTCAGACAGTACTGCACCTCCCCCTCTGGAACTGCTTGGGCCTTTGTGCTAGTGCCTGGGGCTGTGGAACGTGTGGGATGTTCCTGAGGTCTTGGGGCCCTGTTGCTTGTCTGCAAGGTCTGGGACAGCCCCAGCCCTCAGCTGGCAACTGAGACCAGCTGATGTCCTCCACTGTCTCTGGCTTCTGGTCTCCGAGTGTTCTCTGTCTTCTCCTTGGGTCTCTGAGTGGGAGCCAAGAGGCCTAGGCTGGGCTGGTGGGCTCTGTTGTGGACCCCTCCAACTTCACCCCTCTATCTTCCCTCAGCTGGAGTCCAATACCCTGGGGGCTCTTGTTCAACTCCCATTGAGCCACAGACACAGGGAACTCCAGGTCAGAAGTTAAGCAGATCGTGGGAGGTATCAGGGCACAAGAACATATCCAAGGTGTTATATGACCGAGTCTCCTGTCCTGTGACTGCTAGAGGAGGGATTTTTGAAACGATCCCGTTGGATATACACAGGGCATGTGGCTCTGCTTTAGGCTGGTTGGGAGATATACAGCAGGCATCTTGGTGGTTAAACAGGGAGGGGGACTTCCTCATCCTGCAGACAACCTTCTTTCCAATGTCTGCTAGGTTTTAGACTCTTCGATTTGGAGAGTATGGCTGCACCAGAGACCAGGGAGGAGGAACTGCCTAGAAAGCGGATACTCCCTGGGGATATTTTTCTGGGCCACAAGAGCTCTACAGAGCCATGCTGCCCAGGACAACTTCCTGCAGTGGTGGGGCCTAACTTGAGTTGCTGTGCAGTATCCTTGGTAGCCAGTGTGAACACAGGGCATGAGCCCCAGCCTGTTGGTTCAGGGCTGTTTCTCATTTGGTTGTGTGACCAAGGGGGTCACTTGATGGAGCTGGAGGCTTCCAAGACAGATGAGGTCTGGCTCTGAAGGAGTGGTCATATCCCATGGGGCACCTGTGGCTCCCCAGGGGCCGGCCCCTCTCTGACAGAGAGAGAGAGAGAGAGAGAGAGAGAGAGAG
>NW_022196905.1:118758087-118795901 GCF_008632895.1 Mastomys coucha | reverse complement strand
AGAGAGAGAGAGAGAGACAGAGAGAGAGAGAGAGAGACAGAGAGAGAGAGAGAGAGAGAGAGAGGTGTCCCTCCCCCATCTGTCCATGTGAGTGCAGTGGGCAGTAGTATCCGGCCCTCACCAGCATGCCACCTTCTGGCTATGCCCCCTCACAGGAACAGCGCTTCTGCCAGCGCTATGACCAGCTCATGGAGGCATGGGAGAAGAAGGTAGAACGCATTGAGAACAACCCGCGGAGGAGGGCCAAGGAGAGCAAGGTGAGGGAGTACTACGAGAAACAGTTCCCGGAGATCCGCAAGCAGCGGGAGCTGCAGGAACGCATGCAGAGGTAAGGCGCCACAGAGGACAGTGCGCTCAGGGGTGAGGGGGTACAGAGCTGAGGGCGAAGAGATGAGCCCACACTAGGGAGAACACATACAGGGGTGAGTGTATGAGGAAGTGAAGGCCCGGAGGTGAGGGCGCAGAGGTGAGCCTATGTAAGAAAATATGGTGATCAGCATCTATAGAGGTTAGTGCTGTGCTGGTTCATGTGGGCCCTTGGTGGGCTGTGCCACACAGAGTGTCCTCACAGGGCTTCGTACTTACAGCTAGGGACCCTCAGCACCTGCTGGGCCCAGAGCCATCACCCATGAGTATTATCTTACTGTCCCTACTTCTCCTACCCCATACCTGCTAAAGCTGCTGAGTGAGACTCTACCCAGGGTGGGGGCAGGGGGAGGATGGCTGAGCACAGCTCCAGGGTGGGTGCCTGTCCTTACTGTGACCATGAGGGCAGAAACCTGAGCAGGCTGTTCTCAACAAAGGAGACTAGTTGGGTATGGTCATCTGCATGTGAAGGCTCATCAGGCTTGTCTCACCAACTCACTCAGTAAGAGGGGTTCCAGGGCTGACCTGAAGCCCAGAAACCTGGTCCTGGTCCTGGGGCTGGAGGCAACATTGGTCTCCTGCTGGGTCTCTGTCTTTTGTTCATGGGAGGTGGCCTGCCATCTTGTAGCTTCTGGGGCTGATTTTCCTGGGAGGCTCCCCAACTTCATGGTCAGATGTGAAGGTGGGAGGCTCAGCCCTGGTTTCCCTTTCCGAATTCACCCATATATACCCTCTAGAATGTTCTACCCCATGGTCCAGGCCTAGCCTCTTGGTAGGACGGCTGGTCCTGACTGTGTCCCTCTGGTTTCCAGCAGGGTGGGCCAGCGTGGCAGTGGGCTGTCCATGTCAGCCGCCCGTAGTGAACATGAGGTTTCTGAGATCATCGATGGCTTGTCTGAGCAGGAGGTAAGTCCACAATGACACCGCGTGCACCCCATTGTCTCTGCATGTCCCTCTTCACGTCCCTTATACATATTTCCTGCCACAGTGGTCAGGTGCCAGCAAGAGAGGAAACCACCTGATGCTTTTAATCCAGAGGCTGCTGATGGGCACGTGTCAGATGCAATGTGGGCACACCAGCAATAAGTGGCCATGCCTATACCCCGAAGGGCAGAGTTGACAGGGCTGCCAGCAGCTGTGGCGGGTAGCCTGGCAGGACATAGTTGGGGAAGTTCTCTGATCTGAAATGCCTCTTGTGCCCGGAAGGGACATCGGGAAGCTGGGTTGTGGGACAGGGATAAGTGCCCTCATTCTTCTCCCGCTGCCATGGTTCAGGGGAGTCTGTTGAGCTTGGTGGAACTGTTGGGGGAATCTGTGAGTGAGAGCCGGTGTGCCCAGCTGAGGATCGTCCTAGAGGAGGTTGCCTTCTGGCCCGTTGTCTCTTTGGATACCCAGTGGCAATCTTGGTGACCCCAGCTTTGGTCACCATCACAGAGAAGGCCATGAAGCAGAGCAAGTACTTGTCCGCAGTGAGAGACCATTTTGCTCTCTGGCCCAGGTATACAGTAATGACATTTGTCCCCTGGCCAGGCACCACGGTGGGCCCAGAACACCATGTACCAGGACCCTTGCTTCTTTCCTGGTGGCTCTGCTCTTAGGTAGAGTTGGCCATAACATCTATGTCCCCTCTGAGCCCCTTGAGGCTGTTTACATGGAGACTCTAGATACTGGAGAGCAGCCGGTGACACCTCTGTGGCTGTGGAGTAACTATTTAAGCTGTTCTCCAAGCTGAGTCTCGGTCCGTGGAGCACTGGCCATGGACCGGGCATGACTGCTTAAGTGGTCTCCTGACAGCCCAGTGCACCTAGCAGCCTTAGCAATTGGGGGCCTGTACCCCACTGCAATGTCTGGCCCCGAAGGGACATCCTCTTGCCAGAGTTCTGCTGGAAAACCTCTCCTCCTCCTGTGGACAGAAAGCAGAACTCAAAAACCCACAAGGGACAGCCGTGGGGCCATCTTGCTGGCCGGCATGTGGCTGGGTTCAACCCCTGTCCCACCGCTGTGGATGCAGACGTGGCTTTCATTTCCTCTGGAAGCAAGGAGACAGTGGCCCTGTCTACCCACACATTGGACCCTTCCCTAGGTCCCTACCACACAAGAGTGATGTGGCTGCCACCTCTTGGGAAAGTCATTGCCTGGACAAGGCTGGAGACAGAGTCTGAGTCAGAACCAGAGGGTGCCAAGGCGGGAGACACTTGGGAAGCCAGCAGCATCTTCCTAACATGGATGGGCGCGGCAGCCACGGAAGGGCAGGGCAGGCCAAGTCCCCAGAGGACAGAAAAGCCGGGGTGTGAGGCCTGGGCCAGAAAGTGATCGGGTCCTCGGCATGCCCTCTGCTGTCACCGGGATTCCTGGCTCCAAGCCAGACATGTGCCGCCCCGAGAGTGTGTGGAGCCAGGCTGGGCTGTGCCCTGTCCCTGTCTTCACGGAGTTTTATTACACTGCCTTTGTGGGGTTGAGATTCATGGCCTCTCCTGCTGCAGATAAGGCCTGATGCTTTGCACTGAATTTACAGCCCTTCCTTCCCTTAACCGCCCCACGCCTCTAAATCCTCAGCAGTGGCTGGCCTTTAATTCATCATCCCTCCCCTAAGGAATGTCCAAGGGCCAGGGCACCCGCCCCTTACCTGCCAGGCCCTGCACTTGCCCTCTGACCCCACCCTGTGCTCTGCTGCAGAACCTAGAGAAGCAGATGCGCCAGCTGGCCGTGATCCCACCCATGTTGTACGATGCAGACCAGCAGAGGATCAAGTTCATCAACATGAACGGACTCATGGATGACCCCATGAAGGTGTACAAGGACCGTCAGGTTACTAACATGTGGAGTGAGCAGGAGAGGGACACCTTCCGTGAGAAGTGAGTGTCCTCTGGGGCTGCCTGGGATCCTTGCCTGTGTTCTCTCTTTTCCATACTGTAGTCACAGGGACATTCTGTCCCAAACTCTCCCTGCTCTGATGGTACAGGGGAGTCCTCGGCCTCTCTGTCTGCCTCCATCTCACTGGGGATCTTCTGTATTTGTCTTTTTGTAGGTAAACGGATGGGTATCTCCTGTCCCTCATAGCATCCATTCAGCCAGACTCTTTCTCCTGCTTAGGCTCAAAGAGGTAAAGCCTTGCCTAACAGGGACCCAGCGCAGTATGTGCTGGAGGCCGGTTGCAGCTGGCCAGCTAGAATAAGAGGCCATGTGGGGAAGCCAGGGTTCAGTGATCAGGAACAGGCTGAGGTAGTTAGGCACCGAGGCTCAGCTGGGTTTGGCGGCCATGCCTTTAATCTTGGCACTAGGGAGGCTGAGCCAGGGACATCTCTTGGACTTACAGCCCAGCTTGATCTACACGGTGAGACCCTGCTTCAAAAAATGGGTCTCCGGGAGGCTCCTCCATAGCAGTTTGGGGGAGACGAGTCTATAGCTCCTGGTGGAAGGAAGACCATTGCAGCCCATGGTGAGGACCTGAGGTGTGGTTTCCAGGTCGCAAGAGATGTCCCCTGTTTCTGGGAACCCCAGAAGTGGTGGCATCAATGTCACGATAATATTCTTATGTATGTTATTTGGAGCAGTACTCTGTAGATACTCCACCTAGACGCAGAACCCCTTCTTCAGAGAGGACTGGGACCCCTGAGAGGCTAGAGTGGGGACAGGAGCTGGCATGACGCCCAGGAGGGATGCAGAGAGGGAGAGAGAGGTTCTTGCGCAGCAGGCCTCCACTGAGCAGCGTGGCTGGCCCGTTTTCCCTCTGGAGAGACCCCTGTCTGCCCCAGAACTTTTCCAGATGTCTGCTTGGGGACTAGTTGTCCAGGGGCTGCATCGTCTCTTTGTGGCCTGTATGTGGGACTCCTGTATCTAGGACTCCTGTTCTCTCTGTCTGGTGTGTTTTAAGACCTGACTCAAGATAGTGGTCCTGAGGTGGCTGAGGCCCTGTGTCCTGATCCCTTAGTAGGCCTACTGTTTTAATGGGTGAACACTTAGGGGCCCTTTCAGTGGCTGAACCTTCCTAGGAAAGTCTCTTTGCTCTTCAGACCTAGTGATTTAGTTTGATGATTCCATAGCTGACAAACCGATGACCAGACGTCTACCGGCGCATCCTCTGACTACTTAAGACACAGCCACGTTATGTCAGGCTTTGAAGGATGATGGTCTCCCTGGAGGGCTTTCTTGCCGAGGCGCTGATGGCATCCAGACTGACCTGAGAATAATGTAGATGTCACTCACAGATGCATGGCCACGCACCAGCCAGCCTCAGTCTCCTGTGTAAAATGGGCAGAGCTATACAGTATTCTCCTTGTGCCTATGGAAGCTCCAAGGCAGGGCAGCACAGGATAGGCTGGGCTCTGTGGGAAGCGGTCTGGTACTGCTGGCAGCCACTCCTGCCCTGGGCGAGCCTGAGAGCCCCAACAGAAGCTAGGATACCCTGTCCCTTCTGTGACAAGGCGATTTGCATAAGGCCTGGGTGTCCCCATTTTTTTTTTTCCTTAAGACAGGGTTTCTCTGTGTATCCCTGGCTGTCCTGGAACTCACTCTGTAGACCAGGCTGTCCTTGAACTCAGAAATCCACCTGCCTCTGCCTCCCAAGTGCTGGGATTAAAGGCGTGTGCCGCCACTGCCCAGGTTCAATCACAATACCAGATTTAATGGAAGTCCACATGAACAGTTGTTACTGGGAATGTTTTAGGGGACGCTAACTCAGGAACCCAAATATTTTGCATAGCCCCGGGTGGTTCATGTGTGTGCATTTGCACCTGAGTATGCATGTGCACGTATGTGTAAAACTTTTGTGGCCTGTCTTTTTTGGTGTGGTGGGGTAGTGCTTGCTGCTCTGTTTTCCAGAGTCTCGTAACTCAGGCTAGCCTCAGGCTCATTCCATAGCTATGGCTGGTCTCGAACCCTCCTGCCTCAGCCTCCCCAATGCTAGGATCATAGACATAAGCCACCATGACCTACCCAAGTTACTATGATTATTATTATTATTAATTTTTTTTAAGGCAGGACTTTTTTTATGCAGCACAGACTGTCTTTGAACTCTGAAACTTCTTGCTTCAGCCCATAGTAGTGGTAATCTAGGCGTGCCTGCTACGGTTGACTTCTTTTTGGAGCCTTACTGGCCCAAAAGTTGAACCTTAGCTAGACAACCCTACACACGCTCCCTCCGCAAAATGACATGCCCAGGCCAGGCTGAACCCAGGACCTCGTGTGTGCCTACCTCTTGATCCCTCTGAGCCTCTAGTTCTGAGACGAGGTCTCACTAAGTTGCCCTGCTTGGTTTGAAGCTCACTGTGCCCCAGGCTGGCTCGTCCACCTGCCTCAGTCTCCTGAGTTGCTGGGTTACAAGTTGTATCATCAGACCTGGCTCTCCTTGTCTCCCATGAACGGTGGTGGGAAGAGGGGCCGGTCACTGCCTGGGGAAATGCTATAAAAGGGATGGGGCTGGGGCAAGAGTGGTACCCTAGGCTTGCCTGTCATCTGGGTGGGCGGGGCCCTGGCAGGGTAGCCACCATCCTGCCACTCTGCTACCTCTGCTTCCTTGGGAAGAGTTTAGAGGCTCTTCCGGATTCCCCAGTGTCTGGCAGGGAGAACGGGAGGGGCCTTTGGCCTACTGCCCAGCCACCTGGAGCCCAGGCAGGGCAGCCCAATACAGGCTGAACACTGGTGGGAACTGGCCCCCTACTGCTGGCAGCCATTTCTTACCCCTGGGAGATACCAGGGTGGAGCAATTCATTGGAGACAAGGGGGCAGGCCCAGTGACGCCACCCAGCACCCTTAGGGTGTAAGCAGGCCTTGACCCTACCCCCACCCCCACAGCTGGCTGGCCCTGACATTTCAGCTGGCCGGCTTTCCCAGTAATGCTTAGGCTTCGCAGGAAGCTGGTGGCTTGGCGCCAGTTCCCGCCACCCCCTGCGGCTCCAGCCACTTTTGGCTTTTCCTGGGCATCCAAGGCTCTGCTCCAGCACTCAGGAGGCCTTACTGCCTGGCTTGTCCCACCTCGCCCAGGCAGGCTTGGCTTGGTGTAGACTGGGCCTGGCTGGGCTGAGCCGGGGAGAGCCAGGCCCAACTTCTTAGACCCATGTGGGGAGAGAGACAAAAGCAGATCTGGGGAGGTGGGGGGACCCCACTGGCGAGCTGAATGCTGTGTCCTCATTTTTCCTGGAAGCCTGCGGCAAGACAAACAAATGTATTTTCAAAGGCATTACAGCCAGTGAGTCACTCGGAGGAACGCCCTGGACCCTGGTCCCTGCCCCGCAGCCCTTCCCACGCCCTGAAGATCTGGTAGTGGGGCGGTGCCCGCCAAGCCAGGCTGGGGTGGCAGGCACTGGGCACTCTCAGCTCTTGGTTGTCCTGTAGGGCCTCCCTCAGCCTCAGCCTGGTCTCAGCGTTGACCTATCTGTCTTCCTCTTCCCCCAGGTTCATGCAGCACCCCAAGAACTTTGGCCTGATCGCCTCATTCCTGGAGAGAAAGGTGAGTGGCTATCACTAGCTGGCAGTGCTGGGCACTAAACCGGCTTGCCATCCATTCCCTAGGGCCGATGTCTGGGCTGGGTGGAGTGCATGCCCCTCCTCTGTTTCTCTGGCCAGCTCCATCTTTTTTCCTGCCTCCGCCTCCTTCCTCAGGGGGAAAGCCAGGCAGGCCCCACCCGGGATGGGGAGGAGCCTCAGGCTTCAAGCCCAGGCCGCCCAGGAAAGTTGTGGGGACTGGCATCACACAGCCAGTTCTGAGAGTTTTGCCACGTTCCAACTGAGGCCTTGTGTGGCCAGGTATGGCCTGCATCCAGGTCTGAGCATGTGGAGTAGTCTCCTGAGTCCTTGTCATGGGTATTATGGGTTTTCTGACAACTCTAGATACCACTTCCGGCGTGTGGCTAACATGTCTGTCATTCTGAATAAACTTTCATACAGAATTGATATTTGAACTCAACCTGTTCCCCAAACCAGAGCCTGGAGCACTCTGCTCTGGCTGTGCCTCTTGTCAGTAAGGAGTCACATTGTTCCCAGAGGGTGGTTAGCTGGCTTTGTACTCACACACCAGCCTAGCTTACAGTACATGAACAATCCTTGGTGGACAGGTGGCAGCGTCAGCTCTATGCTGGAATTGGTTCTCTAGGCCTAGCACCTCGGACTACCGGGGCCCACCCTTGAGGGCTGCTGTTTGTGTCTAGACCCTCAGAAGTGGGATGTCCAGCTTGGCTGGCCCCCTGCCCTGAGTCCCAGGGATGCTGGCAGCTGGTGGGAGGTGGGCCATGGGGCCTAGATAGCCATTTTCAAAGACAATGATCATTCCTAACAACTTTCCTATGGGCTGATAGGTTCTGGAGAGACGGGACCCTCTGGGATCTGGTACCTGAAGAACCAGTGTTGGGAACCAGCATTATAAATAGCTTACCTGTCTGGTGATACATCCTGATGGGTGTGGGTGACTCAGTAGCCCTAGGTTTAAGGCTAGGGCTCCACAGAGCCAGAATGGCTCTGAAATTGGACGTTGAGTAAGGCTGTGGGGGAGGGAGGAGGAGGGGAATCTGAGGAGAGAGGCACTCAAGAGGGTGTAGATGAGGTAGACCAGAGCTTCTAGGACTCAGGTGGCTGCCAAGGCCATATCATCTTCCTGGGCTGGCTGGATCCTCTGGTGGGTCATGGGTGTGGGTGAGGGTTGGCTTGGGGGACCCTGTGGAAGTCACGTTGGTTCATGGCATACTCTAGGATTGGCCTGGTATATAGGTAGCTAGGGTCTGTCTCCCCCCGCCCCCTCCCCATCCACAGTCCTTGTGGTCCCTGGCTTGGCACTTGGTCACACATGACAGGCATGGGTATCTCAGACACGATTGCCACTGCAGGCGTCCATTCAGGCTTCTTGTCCATGATGCTTAAATTCTGGGAGAGGTCTTTCAGGATCCCGGAGGTCAGGGAAGGAGCACAGAGCCTTGCATGGCAAAGGCTGGGTTTTCGTAGCTCCTAGTACCTGTGGCTTTGTTCTCCACAGGAGCTGAGTGGCTGTGATGTTGTCACTGTTACTTATAGTCGCACAGGGTCTGTGTTGATAGTCTGTGACTCTGTCATCTCTCCATGCCAGGCTTTGCCCTGTGTGTCTCGTTCAGAGTAACTCACTTGATCAGCACCGTCTATTTCTGCATATCACAAGCAAGCTGGTTGGTGTTCAGAGAGGTTAGATACTTTGCCCAGGGCCTCCCAGCTTGCCATCAGAGGAACTAGGATTTGAATTCAGGCCTCTGGCTCCTGGCTCCTACTATGAGTTCTCTCACCCCATACACTCCTCAGCGTCTTCTCTCTGCCCCACAGACGGTAGCTGAGTGCGTCCTGTATTACTACCTGACCAAGAAGAATGAAAATTATAAGAGCTTAGTGAGGCGGAGCTATCGGCGCCGTGGCAAGAGCCAGGTAAGACGTGGTGTGACTGCTTGGCTTTGGGGACCAGGCCCCTGCACTCGAGGGACATTTGCTGGGCGGCCTATGTCCTTGATGATTGGTGTTATACAGTTCTCCCGTTAGGGTTCCCGCTAGAGCATCTTTACATTGTACAGAGATGAGAACAGCAACCGCTCCGGTCGTAGCGAGGGCGTCCCCGGTTCACAGCTTGCCAGTCCACAGTGCCTACTGCTTGTTATAAGCCACATTTCAGGGCTGGAGGGATGGCTCAGCAGCTAAGAGCAGTGACTGCTCTTATAGAGGACACAGGTTTGATTCTCAGCACCCACATGGCAGCTTATAACCATCTGTTACTCCAGTCTGAGGGGATCCATTGCCATCCTGTGGTCTCAGTGGTATCAAGTGTACACACACACACACACAAGAAACAGAGATAAATGTGCAGAGAAAGCCCATACACAAGAGTGGCAGCCGATTTTCAAAATAAAGACTGCCTAGGACAATCTGGGGTATCCCACTGAGCTTTCCCAATTCTGCTCCTTCACTAGTGGACATTTGAGGGGAGAAGTAGCCAGTGGTCACCATGTCTGTTTCATGCCTTGGTGTCTAGAGTGAGCTTAGATTGCCAGCCACTGGTGGCTTGAGGTTCTGCTCTCCGCCTGCTGTGTAAAGAAAGCTTTATTGGCACAGAGACATCACTGCACAGCCTGCAGCCTGCAGCGTCACTCTCCACCTTTAGCAAAAGCTGGCTGATTTCTGAAAGATGTTAAGTAAATGCAGGCAATGCACAGGATCCTGGTACTTAAAAGTTAGGGATTCTGGGAGTGTGGCTTTCGGGAGGTAGGGAGAGATTATGTGCTGCTTGTCTTCTTCTCCCACATTGGCAAAGGTCAGGGAATTCCCTCGTTGGGAATTGGGCTGGACCATCACGAACAGGGGCTGCTGTCCCACAAAACAGTCGTTTTCTGGTCCCTTTAAGCAAAGTGCAGATCGGGGCAGTCAGTCTGCTGACACAAGTGAAGCGCCCCAGTAAAAATGTCCCAGCAAGTTGGTAAAGTGCCTGCTGTGTGAGCGTGAGAACCCAAATTCAATCTCTAGATCCACACAAGAAGCTTGGTGGAAGAGAGGTGGAGACGGGATACTGTGTCTTTCTGGGCAGTCAGCCTGCCTGCAGACCCTAGAGAGACTCAGTCTCCAAATACAAGGTGGACAGCTCCTGAAGAACACCACCTGAGGTTGGCCTCTGGCCCTCCGTATACATGTGCACACAGACGCAAGAACCCTTGTGCGCATGCTCAGTGGAACACCCAGGGCTCGGTCTGTGTCCACTCTGGACTTGAAGGACGAATGGATTTGGTCTGTGCCTGTGGTTTTCTAGCTCATTTTATGCGCCCACAGTGAGCTGGCTTGCGTATGGTTCTGACAGATGTGTGACCCCACAGTGGGACTCCACAGTGTTGTGGCACAGAGCAGTAGGCATGCTAGAGGTTTTGCTTGGGGTATTTAGGAATTTTCTAGGCTGACGGACAAAAGGTCAATTGGACACCCATTGGAAAGTGTGGTGAGGCTGTGAGGCATTGGGCTGACAGAGACATGGGGCCTTGTGTAAATCTCTGCACCTAGCTCTGTAGGAATAAGTGGGGGAATGCTGCTGCCTGCCATGGTAATGGTGATGGTCATGATGGCGATGATGATGGTTTTGGTAATAATACTGGTGTTCATGGTCTTTGGTGACGATGGTTGGTAATGGTGGTGAAGATGATGTTGGTGTTTGTTCGGTTTTGTTTTTCATGGAAGGGTGTCTCCGTGTATTCCTTCCTGTCCTGGAACTTGCTCTCTGTAGACCAAGATGGCCTTGAACTCAGAGTGCATTACCGCTTCCTAGCCTGATGGTGATGTTGGTGATGCCAGTGACTGTCTTAGTGATAAAATACCATTGCCCAGGCGAGTTAGAAGAGAATGAATTTACGTGGGCTTCCCAATCTTCTCCAGAGTTGAGAGTCCATCCGGGTAGGGAGGCTTGGCAGCCAATGGCAGGTGTGGAACAGGAGCGGGAAGCTGAGTGATTCTATCTAGAACCACAAACTCCAAGCAGAGAGAGCAAACTAGGGGTAGCAGGTAGTTCTTAACCCTCAGAGCCCGCCTCTGGTGACAGACTTCCTCCAATGAGGCCACACCTCCTAAGCTTCCCCAAACAAAGCCACCAGTTAGAGTAGCCATGGCGAATGTGGTACATTATTATCACAGGGCTGTGTCTCATGCATGTATGTGAAGCACAGTTCTTGGTGATTCCCCTGGATCGTAACTACAGAGTCAGACTCCGCTCCCTAGGCTGTGGGAGCGGAGGGAGGATGGTTGCTTTGCTGGGATCTCTGGGTAGTGGGGCCTGCCTGTGATCTCTGCTCAGTTGTACTGCTGGCGGGCCTCATGGGAGGCTCTGCTTGCTGGGCCTCTGTACTCTAGGGACGGTTTGCCAGGCTGTGTGCTGTGGTGACATGTCCTGAAACAGGGCTGCTCCTACTGAGCCTGTCCTTTGAGACAGAGCAAGGCCCAGCCTCACCCGTTGTGGCTCTGTCCATTTGCTACTTCTCACTGCTCCTCTTTCCTGGAGGAGGTGCGCCTGCCTCCAGGAGCTGGTATAGCCGTCTCTCAACCCCTTGGCTATTTTGGTCTCTCCCAGGGGTGGCCGCTGTTTGCAGATGCTCTGTTGCCCGTGGTCCTGGTGTGGTTTCTGTGGCTCCTGGCCACACTGTTGCTTAGGAAAGCCACAAGTGGCCATTCTGCTTCTTGGCACACCAGGTGCCACTCAGATGGCTCCGAGAGAGAGGGGGGGGCGGGGGGGGAAGGGCTTGTTTGGTGCTAGGATGTTTGTGCTCATCTGGGAATATATTGAGCGCTTACTGCATGCTGCGATTGGAGAACCGTTATAGGGGAGTCCATGTGTAGCAGTTCAGAAAGACACTGGAAATTACAGGAAGCCATCCCCATTCTCAAGGGAAGAGTTGCAAGGTAGATACCAGGTAGTACTTCCTGGGTGCTTAAGGTCCCAGCTGTTCTCCTCAGGCTCTGTATGTATCTTGTGTGCTTCCTTGGAGAGCTGTACTTCCTAAACTGGCTGCCTCCTTGCCCAGCCCAGAGACTGGGGCGGCCTCTACTCTCAGTTCTGCCTTGTTGGGATTGAACCAACAGAGGAGTGGAGGCAGAGAGGTAACCCTAGGGACCTAGCTCTTCCTGCACACACCTGGATGGGCGTCCATGGAGATGTGGGCTCCCAGGCTCACCCCTTTCTAGTTACTAGCATGTCCAGCCTAAGACTCTTTGGTTCTTCAAAACCTCCTGTTAGTGGAATAACCCCAAGAAACTCAATCCTGGGGGCCAGCACCCAGTCAAGCAGGGTGGTGAGAAGGATGGGCAGCGCTTTCTGGAGTGCCTCTGAAAAGGTTGAGATGGACATGGACAGGTCTCTTGGATGTGTCTACTATGTGTGACGTGTCTGTGTCCTCCACCTGCCCTGAGGCACCCAAGCTGGCCTGGCCCTCGGTTAGTCAGCTCTTCCCTCTCTGTCCCCCGCCTGCCCTGTGTGTGTGTCAGAGTGCTTATTCAGTGGGTCACATTTGAAAAAACCACAGAGGTTATTCTAAGCTCCTCATGTAAGTCTTTGGGTATCAGTGGTGGCCACCAGGGTCCTGCCTCATCTCTCAGCCCACCAAGTCAAGAAAGTGAGACTTTCCCTAACTTCAGCTGCCCGTGGGCGAGGAGTGTAGCTGGTCATGTGGAGTGGTAGACTCACCTGTTGCTTAACTCTCAGAACAGCTCCCATTCTAGAAGCGTCTCTGGCCTTCGCCTAAGGTGAGGCCGGTTCAGGCATAGGCTCTGGGGACGGTGACCTCCTGAGCCTGTTCTTAAGAATGGGATCAGGACCATGTTCTCAGGCACCTTTCCCCAAGCTGCCCCATTGGCTCATGGACCTGACTGGACATCAGTCTGATGACCACTCCTGGTCCCTAGCCGGGATCTGCCCCAAGAAGAATCATAGGCTGTGGAGCCTCACAGTGTGACATTCTAAGCCCAGAACCTGGAAATGCCCAGCCATGACCGGTTGGCAGATGCTGTGGCCCCCCTGTGGTGGAGAGGGACCTATAATGGAGCAGGCGTGTCCCTGAGGGTAGACTAGAGTATTTTTCTGCAGAGGCAGGACATGAACAGGAAAAGTCTGTCCTGGACTCCTGACCTCTGGACCAGCCCCTTTTGCTGAGGGGGAAGTCTGTGGCGGAGTTCTTCATCCTCACTGATGTCAGCCCTCACATCCTGGCCCACGGTGTTCTGTCGGCTGCTCTCTGACCCTGGATCACACTGCTCTTCCTGGCCTTGGCCACACATGCTGCTCAGACTTTCTGTTGCCGGGCGTAGCTTCCGCCTCTTCCTTTTTCTCTGTGTGGCCCTGTCTCTTCTCTATTTCTGCCGTGTGTGTGTGTGTGTGTGTGTGTGTGTGTGTATGTGTGTGTGTGTCCATCTGTCTTTGTCTCTGTGACCCTGTCACCTCCTTTTTGTTCCTGTTTCACCTCGTCACCCACCTTCCCCGTGTCTGTCTGTCTGCCAGACTGCCTTTCTAGCTCTCTTTTCTCTGTGACCCCGTGTCACCTTCTCTTCGTCCCCGGCTTACCTCTTTATCTACTTTCCCTCCCCCACCTTACCACTTTGCTCTAGTTGCTTGCCAAGGGGCAGATGACCTTGTTCCCAGGCAGGGCCCAGATTGCCTGCCCAGGAGCAGTATGACCAGGAGGCCCAGGGCAGCACCAGACAGACTTGGGCAGTATATGGCTGTCCCTTGAGGACCAGCTAGCTGCCTCTTGCCTGTGAGGTAACCAGAGACTGACGGCTGGAGCCTGTGTGTCACACTAAGCCACAGTGCCCCGGCTAGGCCATTTGGTTGTTGATCATGAAGGAGGGTGTGTGCTGTGTCTCAGACGTAGGTAGAAAGCCTCAACCTAAGGTCTGAAGCTCCTTGGGTCCAGCCCCTGGCGGACTGGCTAGCCGCTTTACTGAGGATGTTCTGTGCAAGGCAGACGTGTGCCAGTTTAGGCCCAGCTGAGATGGCATCTCTGGTTTCCTATCCAGCTCCATGCTAAGTGGGGAGTCTCCTCAGAGGCCCTCCTCCAGGTCCTCGGTTTGTTAGACATGCCTTGAGGGACCCTACTCAGGGCTGGCAGCTGGGGAGCCCAGGAGGCAGGAGAGGCTGTACTCTATGGCTACGTCACTTCTATGGGAAACAAGAAAGTTCAGGGCCAGGACACAGAGCCTAGCTCCCCCAACCACCGAGACTGACCACATTGGAGGTGGGAAGTGTGGGTGCTGTTGGACATGGTCCATCACTCTGCTGGGACAGTCATCACCCCGGCTCTCCTAAGTGCCACTTACTGCATACTAGGTCAGTATCACCGGGAGCCGCCTGTGTTTTGATGACTTCACTGTGATTAAAACAATTGAGGTTCCTGGACAGCCACTTGGAGGTGGAGTGGAGGACTGCTGAAGTCCTGGGGGCTCTGGGGTCAAGGGTAGCTTTCAGAGCTCTGACCCCATGAAGAAACAGATGAGCAATAGAAGGAACTGACCAGGCTAAGGGCATAGCGGATGCAAAGGTCAAAGGCCGGGACCCTGCAGTCACCTCTTTCTGAGGGCAGGAGGGAAGTGGGGAGCAAGCTCACATGTGGAGGTAGGCCCATCCTGGATGTCCCCATGTGTTTATTCTGGTGGCAGAGCAAGCAGGGGGAGTGGCGGGGGGAGGTCACAAGCAACCTTTCATATCATTGTCAACCAGTAAAATGTACCACAAGCTTGCCCACAAGATGATGGAGGTATTTTCTCAACCGAGATTCCCTCTACCTAAATGACTCTAGCTTGTGTCAATTTGACATAAAACTAGCCAGCACAACCACTGAGTCGCATCCCCTGCCCCCAGTCAAGGATTAACAATGGGGCCTTGGGGTTGGTAATGCAGCTCAGGGATCCTAGCTTATGCCAAAGCTCAGGGCTGCATTCCAAGTTCTGCGAATTCATAAGTAGATAAGCCCTTGGTCCCCATGAAGGGACTTCTGGGCACATATCCCATGGTGCTCTGTAGAAGTGTCTCCACAGCAGAGCAGCTCGGGAAAGCTTGAAACAGTCAATGCCGGGAGCCACCATTGTGTGTGTGAAGTGCCACTGCTGCCATGAAAAGTCTTACTGCTGCCAGGTCTGACTCGGGCCTCAGGATTGCTGAAGCACATCCCATATCCTGCTCCACCATCAAGCAGTGGGAATGACTTCACAGTATAGACGTTTAAAAGCTGATCTCTGGCCTGGCATGATGGTCACACCTTTAGTCTCAGCACCCAGGAGGCAGAGGCAGGAAGATCTCTGAGTTCGAGGCCAGTCTGAATTATATACTGAGCTCCAGGCTAACCAGGGCTACACAGTGAGACC
Source organism: Mastomys coucha (assembly GCF_008632895.1). Taxonomy (NCBI): domain Eukaryota; kingdom Metazoa; phylum Chordata; class Mammalia; order Rodentia; family Muridae; genus Mastomys; species Mastomys coucha. The sequence continues at coordinate 118,780,706 of NW_022196905.1, read as the reverse complement.
CTCCCTGCCTCATGACAACAAAAAGCCAGGCTCTCAAACCAACCATAAGACATGCGTTTCTGTTCACGACAGTGTGACTGTGCTTTGTGGTTGGCTCTTGCTGTTACCCATACTCAGGTAACTTAAACACACCTCTGGGGCGGGATGTGCCTACATCTCTTTCTGTGTGTCCCTGGGAGAGATGGATGACATGCCCAGAGCAGGCATGAAGCTGCGCCACCACACAAGACTGTGTGCTTGCTCTGCCCTGAACCTCAACCCTGTTTTCCTCCACACACCCAACCTCCCCGCTTCTTCACACAGGAAGCTCTTGCGACTCATTTGTGGAGTGTTTGGTTTGTTGGTTCTTGGTAGTACGGTGTTTACTGAATGAGTGAGAGACTGGGTGTATTAGTCAGGATGGCTGGGCACTGTCAGGTTCCCTTGTTTATTGAAGTTTGAGATGGAATCCAGGGGCTCCTCAATCTCTTCCCTTGATCTTGTCCACCACACGGCCCTGAAGACCCAGCGCAGGGGCTGGGTCCTACCAGGCCTGCTTCACTGACTGGAGGGTCTCAGTGACTCAAGGCCACACAGGGCTGTTTGTGCCTTTTGACAGTTCTCTTAGGGTTTTATTGCTATGAAAAGATACTATGGCTGAAGCAACCTTTGTAAGGGTCAACCTTTAACTAGAGGTGGCTTACAGTTTCAGAGGTTCAGTCCATTATCATGGCAGGAAGCGTGGCAACGTCCAGGCAAGCATGGTGCTCTACAAGTATCTGAGTGTTCTGCACCTTGATCTGAAGGCGGCCAGGAGGAGGGTCTGGATCATCCTGGCCAGACTTAAGCATATCTATGAGACCTCAGAGCCCCGCCTTCACAGTGATGCACTGCCTCTAACAAGGCCACGCCTCCTAATAGTGCCACTTCCCATGGGCCACGTATATTCAGACCACCACAAAGGTTTTACCTTGGCCCACCCTAAACACCTCAGTCCTGACCACATCAGCTTCAGAACACGTTGTTCTCTACGTTTCTGGGGATCTTGGCACCCCTGTAAGTCAAGAGTTTGTTTAGGGTAGGAATGACAGTTCTGCTGACTCAGAGGAACCAAGAGTCCCTGAGGAGGTTATCTTTGGGGTTCCATCTGGCTACAGGCTCTGTTAAGAAATGCTGCGTGACCTTAGATGGATTGCTTTACCTCTCTGTGTCTTGTTCTCGTCTGTGGAACAATGTAATACAGGGTTGTTGGGAGAAACAGCTGCTGGGCGTGTGATGTGAAGGCAGTCTCATCCCATGGTCTCATCCCATGCGTGTTGTCAGCTGACACCTGGCCTTATTACTCTCATCTTCAGAAAGAAAAAAAATGGGTCCTAGCAGATATGAACAGATACCTGAAGCTTCCTGTAGAGCCTTTCAGGGTGTCCATAGTGCTGTGATCAGGGGTGGGGGACATACGTGGTCACCTTGCCCATAACTGATGAATTACCACTTGATACTGCACGTGTGCGAGTCACAGGGAGGGTGGCATTCTGCTTCTCATGGCTTTCCAAGCTGGGACTGGGGTGCGCGTGCCTGCGTGCTTGCGTGCGCGTGCATGCGTGCGTGCGTGCATGTCTCCGCATCCTTTCTGCCATGGGATACAGAAACCCTGTCGGGTTCTCATTCTGGTCTGAGGATCTTAGCAGCAGACTTGCCAGGGACTAGGTAAACATGTGGAGCCTCAGGTTAGCCCAGAGTCAGCCTATAGTCAAACTCCGCCTCCCACTTGTCTTTGCAAATAAAGCTTTATTGGCATGTGGCCATTTCCATTTGCTCACTTAGTGTTAGAGCCAAGCCAGGTGCCTTGGAACCTACAGGTTGTCCAGCCTGAAGTCCTTTAGATAAGAACTTGCCAGCCAGTCTGCATTGAGCTGGAACAACCTGGGAATTTATTTTTATTTGGATGTTTTTGAGACAGGCTCTCACCATGTAGCCCAGGCCAGCCCTTTTAATTTGCTGCAGTCTTCCTGCCTCCCCGTCCCAGGTTGGGGTGTTGGGGTTACACGTGTGCACCGGTACTTGTGACTAAGCTGGGACATTAAAACTATTGTTGCTGCCTCTAGCCTGGGATCACAGTGGCCTTGGCACGGTTGGTTGGGGTCTGGCAGCCTTTGGGCTTCAGGAAGCACAGCTGCCCACAAGGCTACAATAAGCTTAAGATCCCTAGGCATGGCTGTTCAGTGCTACCAGCCTGACTTGCAGATAGGGGTTTGCCAGCCTGACGTGACTGGTCATAGGGACCCAGTACCCGATTCAAGTCTCCCAGCAGCCAGGAGGGGCCAAGCATATGGGTTCGTTCAGCCAAGGCACTGTTAGGGAGAAAAGTGAATCTCTGGCCAGGGCAGCCTACCCTCTGCTGTCAACCCCATCCACGGACACCTTGTGGTTCATGCCATGGGCAGCCAGATCTGATTCCCCTGCTCAGCCCCTCTATGTGGAGGTGGGAGACACAGCTCAGTGGCTTGGATACCATGCCCCAGCATGGGACAGCTCAAGCCAGATGTGCTGACAGCTGTGAAGTGCAGGCTAAGCAGTAGGGGTTCCTTCCTTCCCGAACCTTCTGTCTCCTTGAGTTCTGACCCTCCCGGTTTCCATGGCCCACCTTGGGCCCGTGAAGAGACAACTCTGCTGAATGGAAACTCCTTCAGTGTCAGCGTCAGGGGGTTCTGTCTGCCAGAATGAGGCTTTGCCCTGGACTTTTTGGAGGCTTACAATCTGAAAGAAGGACCCAGGCTGGCTGATAGACATCTGGTACCCAGCTGAGGAGCCAGCACCATGCATGGCTGCCCTGGCCCCTCCTCTAAGAGAACACAGAATTCTTGGTAGTTGGACAGAGTGACCCTGAGGATCCTGAGAACACAAAAGTGTTGCCTTAAGAGCACACAGTGACCCCACAAGTCAGGTTCTTGTTCGATGTACCAGTATGCCATAGTGTCCCTGTCTGTCCCCAGTGTAGCCTAATGCTACAAAAGATAGGCCCTAGAGCCATTGTACACCAATGTTTTTCTGTCAGGAAGGAACAATGGAGGGAAAGAGCTTCCCTGCCACCCGCCACTCCCTTTCTCCCACACACCCTGTGTTGGTGTGCCTGGCTGCATCCCACTTACTCCCCCCACCCCCATACCACACACTCCTGAGGGCTTTCTACAGGTGTTACTCCACTGGGCTCAGGGGAGAAGGCAGGAATCGAACCCCTGTGCCCAAATGTGGTGCTTTTTATGCTTCACTCTGACTCCTCCAACCTCTCCCACCTGGCTGGCTTCCCAGCTGCCCTGGCCTCTGCGTTCACCGTCCCTCCCTTCCCCAGCTTCACCTGTCTCCCGTTTTCCCTCCTGCCTCTGCTCCCTGGGCTGTAGCAGCAGCAGCAGCAGCAGCAACAGCAGCAGCAGCAGCAGATGGCACGGAGCAGCCAGGAGGAGAAGGAGGAGAAGGAGAAGGAGAAGGAGGCCGACAAGGAGGAGGAGAAGCAGGATGCGGAAAATGAGAAGGAAGAACTCAGCAAGTAAGGGCTGGCAGCTGCGCCGTTCACACCTGGGCCCTGGGGAGCAGAGCCTGGCGCCAGTTTGGAGCCCCAGTCAGTTCTCCCAGGCTTTTCCTCCCGGAAGCCTCAGCCCCCACTCTCTCCATCCCCCACCCTCTCTGCACAGCTCCCCTCCCTTCCCCCCCAGAGACCTAGGAGACTGATTGCTCATTTGAGCCCTGCTCCCGGACTCATAAATCCAGACAGCCACTTTGGCACTCAGCCTTGCCTCCCCTCCAAGGCCCCTGAGGTCCATAAGGGAGAGAGGGCTGAAGGGCCTCGGGGGGACAACATGGATGCAAGCATCTGGCAGCCCCCACCTTCATCCTCACTGACATCAGCACCCACCAACTCCCAGCAAGCAGAAGGTTGGAGGGGCCGCAGGTGCTGTGCTGGGCCCACGCACCTCAGAGCCTCCTCCTTCCCCGTCTCCACGGCTCCAGCCAGCATCTTTCAGGAAGATGAATGGGTGACAGAGGCGATAAATCTGCCCCAGTTGCTTCTCAGAAGCCAGGTCCCCAGGTCATGTGCACCCCACAGCTGGGCTGGGCTGCGATTCCCCAGGCGTGCAGTCCTGTATACCCTGAGCAAATTGCTCTGTAGAGGTGCAGAATTAAGTCCCCTGTGGCTAGTTAAGGGGGCCATAGAGTCCCGAAGGCCTCTAGCCAGGCTCCCTGTTTGTATAGTGACGGTTGGTGGTGTCAGTGAACATCTCTTGAGGCCCCTCTGGTGGCATGGAGTTAGATGACTTCACATCTGCCCTCCCCACTCACACCTGGAGAGGCTCCCACCGCCCTTCAAGGCTAAGATACTGCTGCAGGGTTCTGCCTGCCCATGGCACCCTTTTGGCCAGCAGCAGCTCTGTCCTCTCTCTAGCTCTGATGGAGTGACCCAAAGGTCTCCTCCAATTGTCTTGGGGTGTCCAGCCCCCGCTGATCCATCCTGGTGTCCCTTCTGTGACCGCAGGGAGAAGACCGATGACACTTCTGGCGAGGACAATGACGAGAAAGAGGCCGTGGCCTCCAAAGGCCGAAAAACTGCCAACAGCCAAGGCCGCCGCAAAGGCCGCATCACTCGCTCCATGGCCAACGAGGCCAACCACGAGGAGACAACCACCCCGCAGCAAAGTTCAGAGCTAGGTGAGCAGCCTGGGGACCAGGAGGGGCTGGGACATAGGCAGATTGGTTCCTGCTAGAATTCCATGAAGTTGGAGCGAACTGCCTGTAGCTGAGGACCAGGGTTTGGAGTTCAGTGTTTGGCTGACTAAGTTCATTGTGACCTGGAGTCATTCTCTCTTTGCCTTAGCATCTGCATGTGCACTGAGAGAAATTATACACCTAACAAGAGTAGAAGAGATTCCAGGAGCCTTGAACCTGGGTGCAGGCAGAGCTTAGGGCTGGGAAGAGCCTGTGAAACCCACCCCTCCCCGACATGGCCCCATTGGTTGCTTTAAATCAAAGGATTGGGCCATGTGGATATTTCCTTGGGGTGGTGATGAGCTGGGTGAAGTCACCTCCTAGAAGGATAGTTTTGAGGTGGTGTCTTCACCTTTGTGGGTCTTGGTTTCCCTTTATGTCCTGGAGGGGTTCATCTTGCCTTCTCTTGGTAAAAAGACAGCCAATAGGCTGAGCTGAGCTGCAGTTCCGGGGTGGCCACCAGGGGCAGCAGTGCACACTCATCCTGTGCATTCGGTCATCTTGGCCGCTTGGGTCTCTTCCCAGGAGAATGGATGTGAGGCTTGTTCTATTTCTCTAGTGGATCTGCAGTAGGCTTTTACTCATCTTGGAACTGGCTTGGGCTTTATGTATGAGATGCTGGGGGCAGTGTAGCTTACCTCGAGTTATGATATAATTCGGATTCGAACTCAGCCCCGCTGACCACAAATCCTATGTGGCACTTGGTGGCAGTGTGCCAGCAGGCCTGTGAGGAACCCCTCCTGGGTAGGACAGTCCCATGCTTGGACTAGGCCGAAGGATGGCAGATATACTGTTCCAGAATCTTCTACCCATGGCTTGCATAGCCTCCCATGGACGTGTCCATGGAAGGACAGGGGACTCTGAGATCCAGGAGACAGACAGGGCTTGGCAGTAGGAATGGACACAATTGTGTCCGTTTTCTTCCTGGCTTGGATTGCTTGCTGGCCTCTCTGTCCCCTCCATTTGAACAGGCCACACCGTGCCTGCCACAGTTCTCAGGACTCCCCTGTTAGGGGCTCACAGCTGGACAACAGGCAGGCCACCCTGGGAACCGGGCTACAGGCGGGCCACCCGGGGAGCAGTTGGAGTGTGGTGTGTCATCCAAACAAGGCTGCCTCTGCCCAACCTGTGCCTGGCTGTGTCCCTTCTGAAGGGCCTTGTTGTCCTTGGACAAGCTAAGGGAGACTGTAATAGTCAACAGCACAGAGGAGGCCTAGCCATGGTGATGTCACTCAGGAGCCGAGAGCAAATGCCGAGGAGCTATTCTGATGGTCATGGTAGGAGATGGGCTGTGAGCATTTAGAACAGTGGTTCTCAACCTTCCTAAGGCCTCAATCCTTTTAATACAGTTCCTTACGTTGTGGTGAGGGTCCCCCTCTCACCAAACATAAAATTACTTTGTTGATACTACATAACTAATTTTATCAATTGTAATACAAATATCTGTTGAGGCCCTGTGGGGGTCACAATGACCCACAGGTTGAAAGCCACTGATCTAGAGGGTCTTATCTGAGGTGTGAAATGGCCTGCTCTGCACAGTGGGATCCCTGTCATGTTTCTTCCTTTGCACTTCTGACCATGTCCCCAGGTGGCCACCCCTTCCTGGCAAAGTGCAAGTAGAAACAGGTATCATGACCCAGTCCCTAGCCAATGGAGATAGCAGATCCTTCCAGCGTGGGGGCTGTACACAGCGCCTGGCCCCTAGCAGTGAGCATCAGGCTCTGTGGTAAGGGTGGCTAGCTCAGAGCAGACTGTAGGGAAAGCACTCTACGGAGCACATGCCAATACCCATCCTCTTTGCAGCCTCCATGGAGATGAACGAGAGTTCTCGCTGGACCGAGGAAGAAATGGAGACAGCAAAGAGAGGTAAGGCACCGCGATGGTGATGGTGTGCGGTATGCCTGAGTTTGTTTGTCCCAGGCACTGGAATATCTGTCTTGCAAAGCTGCTGGTGCATCTGGCTGGGAGCACGGGGCTCTTCAGAGCCTCGGTTGAACCTGCCTGAGGACAGGTCTCTTCCTCGAGTGGTGGCCTGTACCTGAAGTCAGGATGGCTGGAGAGCCTGTGGGTGGAGTGTCCATTGGTCCCTGAGGACAGTGGCCAGGTGCTTGTTGGAATCACAGTTCCTGGCCATCGAGGCCAGCCACAGTGCTGGTGGCACTGGAGGGCTTCCTGTCTTCCCATCAGTGTGCGGCTCTTACGTGGGGTCTCAGAAGCCCCCACACTGGTGCAAGTTTGTGCTCTGCAAACATTTGGAATTCGTGCCTAGCTTTTGGTGGTGTGTTCATAGCAGTTGTCTACATCACAAGGCCAAGACTGAATTTTCAAAATCAGGGAGTCGCTGGCTGTTGGTTACGTGCGACTGGGCTAGGCCATCACACCTTCTGAGGTTGACATCTCACTGCCATACCCTGCTGGCTAGACCCTTCCCCAGCACCTCTCTCTGAGCCCTGACCTTTGAAGGGATGCTTCCTGGGGCCCTGGTGACAGTATCATAACCTCCCTTGAAACCACACTCATTATGCCTGAAGCCTTCACTTTCCAGCTTGGTGACCTACCTCAGTTTACCCATCTCTAAGGTAAGAGTGCCAGGATGGCTACAAGGAGTTGAAGCCAGGCATTAAAATTCTTAGGATAAGTGGCTTTCACTGAGGATTCCCAACTGTCAATGTCTGTCCCAACTCCTCCCACGTACTCCCTGAGAGACACAAAGCCACCTGCTTGCTCACTTGAGTGTGGCATTGCAGTTGGCTCCTGCCGTTGTTGCCACCTGATCCTTCTCTGAGACATAGCTCCCATTTCTACCTCGTCCCATGGACGAGGAGTCCAGGTGATACCTTGAGGATCAGGCCCTGCCCCTGCCCCTGCCCCTGCCCCTGCCCCGTGGCTATGGCTGCTGTGTCCAGGCTGCGCTGTGCATGGTGGGAACCACTGGCTTTTAATTAGGAGCTCTAACATGCCTGCCACCACTGCCACCTGTGGCTCTGGTCCTCAGACCTGCTCCTCCCTACTCTTGTGGGGTTTGCTGAGGGACCAATGTGCCTAGCAGGACTGTCCCATACCACCTGAGAGCAGCCACCAACCTTTAAGTGCTCCTGGTTCTCTACCTGGACGGGTGTCTTTCTTGCCTGTGCCTTCTTTCACCCAAGGGTGGGCTTGGCCTGGGGGATAGGCCATGGCTCAGAAAGGACAGTGGAGATACCTGTTCACAGGTCCCTGAGGTTGAGTCTCTAGCCAGGTGGGTGCAGTGTGTCGTCATCCCAGAGGGATGGTGTTGTTCTTTGGGTTTTTTGTGTCTCTGCATTGTGGTTTGTGCTATGAATTCTAAAATGTCTTTACGTAATGGTCTGATTGCCACGGCTTAATCTCCTCAAAGTATGTATAACAGACTTGACTACTGCAAAACTGTCTATTAACCTGGGTATCATGGGACATGCTTGCAATCCCAGCACTTGGAAAGCAGAGGCAGGGGTATCATGAGTTCAGTGTCACAGTGAGAGCAGCGTCATGTGTTCATAGGTGGGAAGACATGGGCTACCTGAGACCCTGTCTCAGACAAACGAACAAACAAAACCAAAAACATATCCACCTACATTTACCCACATTGGCATGCTACGAGCTTCCACACCCTAGATGGAAATCCCGTACCCATTATCGGTCCCTCCTGCCCATCAGTCCAAGGGCGAGGCAGGACTAATGGACTTCCGGTCTGTGGCTAGAAGTCATTTTGCCCTGACACTTACAGGAATGATGCCTGCTGCCGCTCTAGTCCTTCCTTCCGCCTGGCTGCACTCACTTAGCGCAGTTTTCAGAGTTGTTTGTGTACCTGTGAAGGCTGCAGAGCTACATGAACCATGTGCAGCACGACCTCTCCAGCCTCCCTCCCAACACGTACACACTTTGCTTGTGGGCTCACCTGGTGACAGAGTGGTGGGTGATTCCTGCCTTGGCCTTTGCATGCTTTTGTGGAGATCATGTGACCCCTTTGCTTTTATCCACATGTGGGTCCTGGGGTCTCAGCATCCTGACTGCAGAGTGCTCATGGGAAGTGCCCATCTTTCTCCATACCCTAAAGCTCTTGCATCCCCTCAAGCATCATCAGCCCCTAGCTGTTGCTCTACACCAGGAGGCTGCTCTCTCTCCCTTTTGGAAGGGCAGATCAGGAGGTGGGAGGGGGGGTGGGATGACTCACCAGCTGGTATGGAGCGCCCTGATGCCACTGTCTCAAGGTTAGGGCCTATAGGGAGGGCTGAGAGCTCGTCCCCACTGATCCTGGGGCCCGTGTGCACCGGCCCTGCTCAGTGACATTTGAAGTAGCGCCGTGAGCGCCGGCGCGGGCTGCTGCTGTGAATTACAGCAATCTGGACAATTATGCCTGCTCGCCGTGGCTGCTGATGGCTGTTCCGGAGGCGGGGGCGGGGAGGCAGGTGCGCACAGCCCGTGGTAGCTCCTTTTCCACAGCCTGTGGGGGTGAGAGGCTAAGAATGTTCCAGAGCACCCTGCCGAGAGAGTGCTGACAACTCAGAGAGGAAAATGACCCCAGCCAAGCTGTGTCCCAGCCAGATGGTACCCACCCATCCTTGGCCCAGTGTGGGGTAGGAGCCCACAGAGAAGCAGGCCCTCAGGGAACCCAGGCAGGTAAGCAACCAGGTGTCCCCAGAGCCACTGGAGCATCCTTCGTAGCCCAGCTGTGAAGGACAGCTGCAGAAGAATCCAGCCCCCAGAGAAACCTAGTTGGATTTCCTGTGTGTGTGGTCTAGACCAGTCACTTTCTTCATCTATATAACTAGTCACTGGCTTCAGCACAATAGGAAAATTTTCACTCCCTTGCCCAGGAAACTAGAGGTGCAAAGTTGAAGTGTGGGCAGGACCACGTTCCTTCCAAGCTTCCCAGGCTCCAGGAGACAGTTCTGCATCTACATCCCACCTCAGGTGCTGGTCTCATGCTGCTGGCTTCCTTCCTGTCATGACCTTACTAACCCACCCCCGTTCATCAGGATTTCCCTTTTCCTTCTTTTTCTTTCTTTTTTAAAGACTGGGTCTCTTTGTGGCTTTGAGCTTGAAGAGGTGCCTGCCTCTGCCTCCTGAGTGCTCTTTCACCACACCTAGCCACAGAGTCTTTCTTAGTCGGCCCACCCCCAGTGGAATGACCAGTTTGGTCCCTTGTATGGTCTGTCCCTGTGCATAACTTCTGAGTGGACATAATACTTGAGTTGGGAATATTGTCCGGCTCAGCAATATCTAAGCAGCTTTTTGATCAGTAGTCAATAGTTAGTTAATAGCTGACCTTGGAGGCCTGGTGCCTTAGGCGTTTTGGTACTTTGTCCCAACCCCATCGCCTCGACAGCTCCTGGTCTGATTGCCTCTCCATTTCGGCCTCATTGTTATTTGTTCTCTAGAAAGAGCAGGAAGGTCTGCCTTCTAGGTTCATCATCAGGGTAGGAGCCAAATATATGCAGTACTTGGTATACATTGGGTGCTCAGGTGCAGACTGCAAGGCAGCTCACAGGCTGGACTGGAGTCCTAACTCTTCCTCCTTTAGAATCTGCCCTGGTTGGGTACCTATAGCATGGGGTTGATGTCCTAAGGGGTGGGATGCAGGGGTATGACCTGCTAAGATGTTGCTTAGCCACAAGTGAATGGAGGCAAATGCTTTACCTCTGGTCTGCTTTGAGGCACTGCTATTACACAGATAAGGAAAGAGGCTCAGAGATGTGGAATGAGCTGCTCAAGGTTGCATAGCTGTGATTGGGGGGGGGGGGTCTAGGATTGGAACCCAGGCTGAGTTGCAAAACAGGACATAGTGGGGAGGGGATTAAATCAGTTGGTCTCTAGGCTACTGCTTTAAGTAATGAAGGAAGGAAGGAAGGGCAACCAGTGGGGCAGATAGCCCTTGTCAGGGACAGTGCACTCAAGTGAAACATTAGAAACCCAGACAGTGCCGTGTGAGAGGCAGAAATAGAGAGGCCACATTTAACATCGGTGACAAAGGTGGGGTTTCAAAAGGATGGAAGGGACCTGGAGTTGGATTCTGGCTACCTGATGAATGGCCCATGATCTCTCTATGTGTGGTATGTGTATGCTTAGGGGCAGGGCTGCTTTCCTGGGCTTACACTTAGGTGGGACCTGAGCCTGAGCTGGAAGCTGCCCCCTTTAGGCTATATCCAGGGACCTGGCACCTGCCTGCTTTAGGACAGAGACTACACTTGGGGGGGGTGGCTGGAGGGCTATAGAGAGTTGGGCCAAAAGCCTCAAGTTCCCTAAGAGAGGTTAGCCTGGCCTCTAAGGAATTCTGACCCTGGAGAAAGCCAGTAGTTGGAGGGTGGTGGCTTAGACCAGGGTCATTGGATGCTGGCTCCTGGGCAGGCAATGGAGTGTCCCATGCCAGCTCTGCTCAGTAGACACACCCTCCCTTAGAGCCCTGCCCACCAGTGGATGTAGTCTAGTCTCATCCTTCTCATGGTTGAGTACCTAGGCCTGGTGGGGAGGCTCAGACACCATTCTGTCAGAGTTCATGCTGTCCCCATTGTGAGGCCAGGCTGACCTTTCCAAGAGTGCACTGTGCCTCGTTGGGGGCTCTGCACACAGCAGTAAAGTAGGCTGGCCAAGTGAGTAGTGTGTCCAGCCAGTGGCCAGTGTGCTGAGTTCAGGAGCCATGAGTGCCAGGCTCCATCCAAGTGAGGAGATGAGAGAAGGTGTGGAGATTCCCTGTAGGCAGGATGCAGACGACCCCCGAGGAGTGTCTGGAGGGTTTTGGCCTCTCGTGTTGTGATGATTCCTAGGGAGAAAGCAGGGCTCCTGTATGGATTGAGGTATGGCCAGACATGGGTCTGGCTTTGGACTCTTGTCCCTAATCAGTGCCCTAAAGGAGATGTCGGCTCCTGCTCTCCCTCTGGGCCAGCATCTGACTCTTTGCTCGGGAAGGACAGGTAGTGAATGACCCTTGTGACCCCAGTTTCCGCACGCACCGTGTTTCTGCTTTGCCCATGAGAAAGGGGCATGGTTGAAGAGTATGGCTCAGCGATGTAGCCAGCCAAGGCTCTGGGGGACAGACCAGGCTGCCTGTGGCTCTGTACGTGGGCAGCTAGGCCTAGGTCAAGCCCTGATGACTTTGTCTGACATGGTACTGAGTTACCTCCATTGTATCAGCGACTAGCAAGTACAAGTGCTGAGGCCTGAAGCGTTGGGGAAGAAGGTGGCCAGGGCAGTTTCAAGGGTGAGGTCATCCCAGATGCCCCCTCAGGGCTCCCTGGGCTCTACATGGCATACTGTAGGTCTTTAGGCTGCTGGTGCTGGTGGTCAGTGATCACTCATCCATCCCTTGAGTCCAGAGCAGTCTCAACATTTCTTAAGGAAGGAGGATGTGGCTAGAGACCTTAGGACAGGGAGGGCACATTTCTCTGACTTCTTGCTCTGGGAAGGTTTTATTTTGCAAGGGAATCTAAGAAAGCTGCTGTGAGGGTGGGGTGCCCTCCTAAGCTTCTTCCTGGGGGGATCTGGGAGCCATAGACGGTGGTAGAGCCAGTCCTCCATGAGTTATCTCAGAGGCTTACACACTTGCTGAGCTCAGACCTCTGTGGAGGGGATCAGGGCTGGAACAGTCACAGCCCCTGAGCCACTGGAGCACCTCATAGGTCCCAGGTGGCACATGAGAAAAGGTCACCTTTGGCCACCATTTCTTCCCTCCCTTCTGTGGCTACTGAACTCCCTCAGCTCTCTGCCAGCTTCAGGCCCTGACTCAGGCCCCCTGCCTTGACTTCCTGTCTTGGCCAATTTCACTTCCTAAGTAGCTGCCTCTGAAATTCCTTCCTTAGAAATTAGTGGGGTGGGAGAACCCAAGACCGCAAGGCAGGCTGGCGAAACGGTTGCACCAAGCACAAGGGCCCGACATTTCCAGGGCAGACACTCATGGATCCCAGCCTTAGACACTCAGGTGTCTAGAGCTTTGTTCCTTCTTGAGAGCCATTTGCAGCCCAAGCAAAACCCATGAGTGTGGAAGAGCAGCAGTCATGGAGGGCTGCGACAAAGAGCTGGTCTCAGGGAGTACATGCTGTGGAGATGAGATGCCACCCTACCCACCTAACCCCAGAGCCAGAGGCAGGGCCCAAAATGCTTCTTGGGCAGATGCAAATGTCCTGGGGTCTGTCCTGGGGTTGGGAGCTTCTCTGTAGCTCTTCAGCCTTAGGAGCTTTGGGGTCTCCTTCCAGGAGGACCCTGATATTTTCACAGGGGGATGTGCTCACATAGGCCCCCCCTTGGAGTTCTCTGTGGAGAACAGTGGGATTCTGTGGGAATGATCTGTGTTCTCAGCACTATGGGGATCTCTCTGCCAGGGACACAGGGAAGCTCCAGTCTCTCTGTCCCTGTCCTCTGGACTTTCTAGAACAGAATGGAAGGGCAAGGGCTAGAGGAAAGAGTTGGTTCTAGAAGTCAGCCTCACCGGATGCTGCTCTAGGAGGCAGCTTCCTCGTCTTGGCCTCCCAGGAGCCCTTGGGACCTCGCAGCAGGTGCTCTTGGAGAATAGAGGATGTTTTAGGTAGCCAGGGTCCCCAGACCCTTGGCCAGACCTCTGGGAGTCCCAGGCCCTCCCCCCACCACAAATGGTTGTGGTGTCTGAGTACTCCTAAGTACATCCCAAGTCCCCTACCCTCCACCCCCATAGAAAGCTTTGGCCACCCACAGCCCTCTGGGAGGCTGACTGGTTCAGGCTTTGGGGGCCTGTGAGGAAGGGGGGTGCGACCGCAGGTGGAACCGGCTGGCTGGCGGGAGGGCTGGCTGGCGGGCGGGCGGAAGAGGCTGCTTGCTCCCTGCCTGCCGGGGGTGGGAGCTCTGTTTTTCTGGATCCCTCAGTCTGTTCTTACCGCTGCTGACGCTGCCACGGATGGGAGAGAGGGAGGGAGCCTGTGCCAGTTGGCCCGCCCAACCGAACCTGGGCCTGTGCCCGGCCCCCGCCCGCCCCCGCCCGCCGCGTCTGGAGGTCACATTCAGTCCTGACGCGGCTCGTTGGGTCAGGCAGCAAGAAGAGCTGAGCGGAGCCCTGGGTCCCACAGCCCAGCCGTTTAGGGACACAGCTGCCTGGTTCTGTCTTGCCCGGGGCTTTTGGATTTCTTGTGGCTTGGTGGGTCTGGGGGCTCCAGGACAGCACCCTCCCCAAGTGTCCTGAGACACTGGTGCCTGGAAGATCTGCGGACGCCGCGTGCGCACTGGTGACGCCTGGCACAGAGAAACCCAGCACACAGAACTGACAACTTCCCGCTGGCTGCTGTAGCCCTCACTCCCCGCCCAAGCAGAGAGCCCTCTGCTCTCTGGGGCAGCTGGTAGCAGCGGCTGGAGGAGTCCTGGGCCCACCCCCAGTGCCTCCTTTTGCCCTCACGGCTCCTGAGGATGTGAATAGAGATAGAACCAGGGGATACCAGCAAGAAGCCCTAAGGAGCCTTGCGGCCACAGCCTCCTAATCACTGCTCCGCTCCCTGGAGCATCCTTCCAGCCTGATGTTTCCGGAAAACTTGGCCGAGGGGGAGACGCAGATCAGAGGATGTGAGTGGTCCCCAGCTGGGGATGGGGCTGGAGGGTGGGGCTGGCTGGTGACAGGGACTTCGATGGGGATACAGGAAATTTCGGCAGCACATGTGGTGGTGGGGACTTGGAATTTTGGACCCGTGGCCATGGCTCCCCTTCCGTGGTGCTCCTTCTTGCCTGTCTAAGGGTGCAGCCAAGATCCCCGGAAGGACGCTGTACTTAATCTTGGCTCCAAGCTTGGCTGGGGCATTCTCAGAGGGGCTCTCCCAGGGTGGACAGGGCAGCTGGGCTGTCTCTACCACACGGGATATAAAGTGCTCCTGTGCACAGCACTCCAATGTAAGGTTCCTAGAACAAGAGTGCAGGAAGCTCAGGGCTCCCCGACAGCTCTGCCCAGCGCTCTTCCGTGACCACACGTGTTCGGGAACAGCTGAGTGTCATCCCCCCACCCTGACAGTTCCTTGCTTCTGTAGGCTGAGTTAGTTGGGATACCCAGCTATTCGGACTCCTTGTTGACTTAACTGAATTTGGAAATGTCTGCTCCCCGGGTCGGGCCATCCTCCCCCCCACCCCCAACTCTTCGGGCACCCCACCCCCAACAGCTCCAAATGGAGACCTGCCCTGGGGTTCCGGGCCTGCGATCCCTCGGCCTGACGTGTTTGCTGGGCCCTCTTGGACTGCACTCGGGTAATATAAATAAACGCAGCCCCAGCCGCCAGGTTCTGGAAGTGGCAGCTGCTGCTGGCGCGGGTGGAGGGAAAGGTCAGGGGCTGAGTTACACTTGATCCTGAGCGCTGGCCCTCCCTGCCTCCTGTCCTTGAGGATCCCTGAGAAGCAGCTAGGGAGCCACGTGGCTCTTGTGGTCACTGTAGGCCAGCAGGTGGCCTGGCTGTCCTGCACTTCCCCCATGCCATACCCCCCCTTCTGCTATAGTGGGGAGCTGAAGCTCCAGGCCCACTCCTGAGCTGGGTGAGGTGGGTGGGAAACCTTCAAGTATTCCAGTCTTGACCAGGGTGTGGGGGAGGGGTAAGACAGACTGATTCAAATCCCTGTAGACCTAGGGGGTCACTTGCTGGTGTGTTGGGGTTTTATTGTTTCCTTTGTTTGTAGTAAGCCACCAACTGGGGTTTGAATGAGGGGGTAGGCCCCCTCCCCTTCCCGCCCCCTGCAATTTGTAGTTACAGCCTCTTGTTCTGCTTTGACTTGTGTAGAAGAAAAATGATTTGAAGCCTGGTGGTAGGAAATGGGACTTAGTGTTGTCACAAGTGGCTTTGAAGCTCGGATTCTGGCTCTGTCTTCAGGGGAGCTGGGGCCCATTGAAGGTTGGTGAGGTGTATAGAGGGTCCACAGCCTTCTCTGAGGCCCAGGGTTTGTGGCCTCAGAGCTTGTGAGCAGTGAGGTCTGTGGCCTTGGTGGGGTTGAGGGGAGCTCCGCAGATCTGAAGATTGTCCCACCATGTGGTCTCAAGCTGTGACTTGAGACAGATCCACCCGTGGCTGCTCAGTGCCAGGTGGGCCCCGAGTCTGCTGTGATTTTTGAGGAGTGAGGGCCCAGGCTCACCCTGCTCCCTTCCCCAGCTTGGCCCTGCTCCGACCTCTGCTCTTCCAGAGCTCTTTCCCCTTCACCTATGGTGAGACCGGAAAGCAGGCCTGGTCTCCTGAGGCCTCACTGCAGCTGTGCAGTGTCAGAGCTGGGTCACCATAGCTCCCGCCCAACTGGGGAGGGAAGGATGGGGGGAGGCTGTCTTCTGCCCCCTAGAATCTTAGCCGTGGCCTCACTTGGGGCCATGCCTGTCATCGTTTGTTTCCTGATCCCTGGCTGTGCCCCTTGGTCCTGGACGGTAGTGAACCCTCATCTGCCCTCCACCTGCAGGCCTCCTGGAACATGGGAGGAACTGGTCAGCCATCGCCCGCATGGTGGGCTCCAAGACTGTGTCCCAGTGTAAGAACTTCTACTTCAACTACAAGAAGAGGCAGAACCTGGACGAAATCCTTCAGCAACACAAGCTAAAAATGGTGAGTCTGGCCAGAACTCGTGGGCTGGGCCCCCTGGGGACTTGGGACAGCCAGGCCTCCCACAGCTTCACTTATGTGGCCCCTGGCTGCCTGGCACCCACATGGGGGGAGGTATAGGTGGGCTGGACCCTGACTCAGCCAGGAATCTGCCATCACCTTCGGTGCCTTGGATTGGAGACCCAGAGGCAAGGTCCCTGAATGAGCAGCCTGGCCTCTGCCTGGCTACCCTTTTGGACAGACTACAGTAGGGCTACAGGGACAGGGAAGGAGGGACCCAAAAGACCCAAAAGACAGAGGCTGGAGGAAGACTTGGGGGCCAGATACATCCCACACTGAAAGCTGTGAGTGTCTCCGAGCAGGGCCTCCTCCTCTCTTCTTCCTCTCTCTCATCTTGGTCACACTTGACGTCATCAGCATTTTAGGGCTGGGGAAACTGAGGCCCTGGGAAGCTCTTCAACCACCTAAGTGGGTGTGTGAACTCAGCTGAGTAACTCTGCCAGCCCTCTAGCCTCCCGCCCACCGTGGTCTGAGCCTGGGAGGAGACCTTGTGGTCCATCCTTCCCTGGGTTTCAAGTTGTGTGGGTTCCTGTACAGCTCAAGATGTGTTGCTCTTTCCTGTAGCCTACCGAGGCCCTGTGCAGGGCGCACAGTAGACCAGGCCAGAGACATCATCATTCCATTAGGACTCTTCTCAAGCCCCATGCAGAATCCAGGGCACCCTCCTGCCTCAGCTATTGCTTACAGCTCCCGTTCCCTAAGCATGTGGCTGCCCAACCCTCCATGTTTCCAGGGCACTGCTCCCTCTTCTCGCGAAGACTCCTAGGGGACAGTGGATCTGAGTGCATAGTTAGCTAGGAAGAAGGGTCAGGTCCCAGCTTCTCCTTCCTGAACCATTTCTTCAGCTAGAAGGTGGGTGGAGGGGGCAATGACACTAGACAGAAAGGTGGTGCCTGTGAATGGGAGGCACTCTCTGGGTCTCAGCCTGCTTGCTCTTTGTGATATCCCCGTCACTGACATTTTGCTGCATACCCCATGTCCTCTAGGTACCTGAAGCTGCTATATAGCAATTAATTACTAAGGGGCTGTCTGCTGATAGGTGTAGGGTGTGTGTGTGTGTGTGTGTGTGTGTGTGTGTGTGTGTGTGTATCTAAGCTGTGCCACTTACAGGCCGTGTGGCTTTTTAGCCAAGAGTCTTGTCCCCTCTATGCCTCAGTTTCTCTGCCTGTGAAATAGGAAGGATAACAACTGCCTCCAAGGTCTCTGAGGAAGTGACAGGGCAGTACTTGGAAGAGGACACTAGCTAAAGCCCTGGGGAGGGGGAGGGGTACTGATGGTGGAGGGCTCAGGGTCTTCAGGGTGTGGTAGGTATGTCTGTCCCATGTGAGAGATGGATGCAAGCCTTCATGCAAGGAGTCACCCCAAAGGACACAGGGCTCTGGCCTGGTGGTTGTGTGCTCTGACTTTGCCGCCCTGTAGCTTGTGCTCAGAGCACACAGCTTGGCCTCTAGGCTTCAGTTCCCACCTGCTTCAGGAGAGTATCGGGAGGAAAGTCCAGCATCTGGCCCAGGTTACAGAGTAGGACAGAGTCTGTGTCTAGTGGGCAGAGGTGTGGCTGGAGTTTCCTGAGGAGCTTGCTGCTTTCGTAGTGAGATGTGGGAATCATGGCAAGCCCTTGAGCTGAGGCGACTCTGGTCTGAGTGGGATGGACCCAGGCTGCCCTGTTTCTTAGCTTTGTCATTCAGGTGGCTGCTCTGGCCGAAGCCTGTAGAGGCGATGGGCTGATTCTCTCTCCCCCAGGTAACCCCAGGAGCTGGCTGGTCCTAAGGCTCATAGTGAGAGCAGTGAGCAGAGGCAAGCACCCTGTATGGGAGTGTGTGGGCTGGCCTTTGTAGAAGCCCCTGACCTGGGCTGTCTGTTCCCACCCACTCCCATCAGGCCACCCCTATTAAAAGGGTAGGCCAAGCTGGGCTTCGTAGCACATGGCACTGAAGAGGCTTGAGCCCGGAGGATCAGGAGTTCAGGGCCAGCCTAGGCTATATAGGACCATGTCTCCAAAAGAAAATGACAAGAACCTCTGAGTTCTGAAGCACTGGCTAAGGCGTTTGGCTGCTGGCCCAGCCCTGCCTGAGAGCAGGAAGACATGCCACCCTTGGCCACCCAGGGAGCAGGGGAGGCAGGAGGTCAGTGGGTGTCCCTCCTGCTCATCCCAGGGCTGGCCTGCACATGGCTGCTGGAAACTCATCAGGAAACAGGAGCTTGGGCGGAGCCTGCGTGTCGCAGGTTATGTAACATTTGGCAGCCTTGTCCTCTCTGAGGTCCCCCTCCCCCTCCGTGTGGCCGAAGGCTGCCCTTCTGTCTGTGTCCCGGCCCTCAGGGTTCGGCCTCCAGGTTGCTCAGTGTGTCATCTGGGCGCTGGCCCTGCCGGCCTTGTTTCCTTCTGCTCTGCTGTCTTCTCTCTGTGGCTGCTGGGAGACGCTCCAGGCAGGGATGTACTTGAACTCCAGCAGGCGGGCCTCCTTGACTCTGAGCTTTGTCTGAGTCGCTGTCCTCTCTGAGGCTCATTTGTGCAATGACGTGGTTATGGAGTGCGTGGTTCTACTCCAGGTGTGGGAGAGAAGCGCTTAGAGCAGGCAAAGGTCCCACCCCAGTTGACGAGGAGTAAGTCTCGTCAAGAGATGCTGGAACATGCGTAACTTCCAGCTTGTGGCCCAAAGGTGCTGAGACAGAGATGCAGAGAGAGTGAGGGTTTGCAGGGCATTGGTTAATCCCCTAGGGAAATCAGAGAGGGCCTCTGGGGAGATGACGTTGAAGGAAGTGAGTGTCCGCTATCTAGGGGAAGGGTGCTCAGGCAGGGAACGGCCTGTGTAAAGCCCCTGGGGCTGTCGTGGGGCCCGGCGAAGCAGACTTAAACTATGCAGGATGGCAGAACTAGTCATCTGGAGCTGATTTCAAGTGTTAGGGGCTGCCTGGAGTGGGGAAGGCTGTGCGGCAGGGTAGCTGTGTGTACGTGTGACTTGACACCTTGCAGATTCCTGGTGTGACCCAGTAGGTGCTTAGTAAATGCACCGCTTACACACGCCCACCAGCCCTTTGGCACTAGGGCTATGGCTGGGTTTCGCATCAGCTCTAGAAACACAGGGCGTGCTATGTCGCCTGTCCGTGGCTCTGCCGGGCTGATGGGCTCCCGTTTCCTGTGAGTGTCCCTGCAACCTGCTGCCTAGTTCCTGTTACTAAAGATAGACAAAGGAAGGGGATCCCCAGCCACATGCCACAACATCCTCGCATCCGCAGACTGGAGCCTGGGCCTCTTGGGAGGTGCCGGGACCAGACCCTGTGTGGGTGTGGGTGGCAAGGCAAATGTCCAGGAGGTCTGTGTATACTTAGAACAAACCTAGCGTTGGCAGTAGAGATGGTGATGGAGGGACAGGCATGCATTTTCCTTTTGTTCTGTGTGCCTTGATCCTGTGACCGTGGGCACAGCAAGCCTCAGAGCACAGTCATGTTACGTTTCCAGGACAGAATGTCACCAGTTAGGTGTAGCAGAACTGTGGTCGGTCACCAGCTTCTGATCTTGGTGGTCTTTGTCTGACCTCTGGCCCCCTCTGCCACCTTCCATCTCCCCCTGGAAAAGATCTTCAGTTGCAATGTGTCTCCTCCCCCGACCACCCTCCTTCCCTCCTGGCCTGTTTCTCAGAGCCTGTGCTCCCTTTGGATGATGCCAAACCAGCAATAGGGGTATCAACTGAGATACGAGGGTGACTGGACACATCCTGCCCCTCATCCTAGAGCAGGCTTACCCCATGCTAGATCCAGAAGCCTTCTGTGGTGAGGGGCAGGTATCCTGATCATTTCAAGACTAGCATATGTCCGGACTGCTTCGCGTTCCAAGGTTAGGGAAGCCTCAGCTGCTCTGGGCTTCTACCCGGCGCACGGTAGACCTGGACACGGAGGTCCAGTCTGGAGAGGATTTTGAATGCTCCAATGCTGGGAGGGTGAAGCTGGGCCCTGAGTGTGAGGAGTAGAGGTGGTTTGAAGGAAAGGCAAGACTACAATATGGCTCATCCAGACCCTAGAGCCTTTGTAAATAAGCCTCTCACCCAGAGCCTTGCCTGGATGCTCCCTCTACACTCAGATCTGGACTCCAGTGTCGCCTTCTTAGAGTCCTGATCACCCACCCAGCTGACTTGGCGCTGTGCTTTTTCTTTCCCCACTTGAGCCCGCTGTGGCCCCGGCTAGTCCCCTGAGTCCAAACTTTAGGGTGTGTATTGCTGGCTTTGGAGGGTACTGCCATGTTGTACTCCCTGAGTCTGTCTCCACAGTCCCTCCACTTGTGCCCCAAGTGTGCACTGTGACACTATGGCCTGGCCCAGCCTGTACCCAGGGTCCCACTGGGACACATGGCACTACGAAGCCTCTATGGTAAAAATAACCCTGGCTTGCATGGCCACTGCCATGGTCTGAGTGGGAAGGTTGCCCACACACCTGTGCAGCCAAGTTCACTGCCCTCAAAGCGGGGGACTGGGCCTCAGACCTAGGGCGTCCCTAGCCTTGACTGCTACCGTCCTGTCCCAGGAGAAGGAGAGGAATGCGCGGAGGAAGAAAAAGAAGACCCCAGCTGCAGCGAGTGAGGAGACAGCTTTCCCACCTGCTGCTGAGGACGAAGAGATGGAAGCATCAGGCGCGAGTGCCAACGAGGAAGAGCTGGCAGAGGAGGCAGAAGGTGAGGTCACTGTCCTGGAGGGGTGGGTGGTGAGCGCCCACGCGCCCACATACACACACGCACGCACGTTCTGTGTCTCCATCTCTGAGGCGTCCCTGGTTTCCTGTGCAGGTTCTAGGGATGAACACAGAGGAGCCCCGACTATACTGGAGGCTTCTGGGTCCAGCTCCCCATAGTTCACCTGCTTTCTCCGTAGGCCTGGCATGACCTCGGGAGGCCAAGCCATGAGTCCCCTCAGCAGCCTAGATGTCAAACCTCTTTGTTGAATACCTTCCCAGCCACCCCAGTGAGCAAGGTGGACATAACATAGAGGGAAAGTGGTGGAGACAGAGGTGCCCACAAGAGTGAGGAGTGACTGTGAGCTCCAGATGCTGGGGAGGGGGTTGGTTACACATCTGCTTAGGAGCAGGGGCAGCGTGGGGCTGGGCCAGGCTGAGGCCTCTAACCACCTGGGGATTCCTGGGGCAGGTAACCTTTCACTCCTAAGAGCAATGGGCTGGAAAGGCTGAGGTCCAGGGTAGAGACCACTCTACCTAGGACTTCCATGTGTGGTAACAGTCATGGGAGCCATATGGCCTTGTCTCTGTCACCACATGCTGAGGAGGTAGCTGAGGATTGACTGAGGCATAGGGGAATCACTCCAGGTCCCCAAGACCTGGTTTGGCAGCTTGGTCATAGCCCTATGCTCTGTGTAATGTCCAGGTCTGTAAAGTGTCTCCTATGCCTAGGTTCCATGGTGGAATGTCTCAGTGCAGAACTGGGTCTTTAGCCAATTCCTTCCCTGCCTAAACCTAGTGCTTAAGGTGGGGGCCCAGGCACAGTTGTCACAGTCCCTGTATGGCTCTGAGGGCTTCTGGTATAGATATAACTGACATCGAGTCATAGGCATTGACTCACCCAAGATCGGGGCTTGCCTGCTTGTCCATAGGACTTCAGTGGCTTTGGCCTCCTATGTCCTGTTGTTGGGCTGTAAAGAGGAAGACCAGAGATCATGCCCCACTTTGTGGCCTGGGCTACTTGATTTCCTCACCTGTCACTGTGCTTCATTAGTATCCTGGTCTTGAGGTCTCTGGGGGTCACATTGCCCTGCGAGCTCATGGCCAGCTCCCTGCTGATGTTAGCCATATCTGTTCTGGGAGAGATGTCCTGCTCTGGGCTCCAAGGGAACTGAGAACCCAGGAGGCTGGGGACTGCTTGACAAAACTGGATGGCTCATTGGTTGAGGGCCTCATTGGTTTGTAGTCCTGACACTCACACACAGCTCTGCTGATCCTGGACATACATTGGCCTTGCCTTTGTGGGAGACTCGGGGAGGGGGTACGCACTTTGGCTGTGGGTGGCCAGGGCCTCCCTGCGAGCTAAGCAAGCAGGTCCCGTGGAAGCTGTCTTGGGACCCCTGCCTTCGGCGAGCCACACTCACTTCCCTTTCCACAGGACTCGCTGTATCGCCCCATTTCTAACTCCTCTCTAACTTCCTTCCAGCCTCACAGGCTTCTGGGAACGAGGTTCCCAGAGTCGGGGAGTGCAGTGGCCCAGGTAAGAATGTGGCTTTTGCTGAGCTGGGGGGCCAGGGCATAGTGGAGTATTCAGGATCTTACATCCCCATCCCATCCTCACTGTGTGCTACT
>NW_022196905.1:118731844-118758048 GCF_008632895.1 Mastomys coucha | reverse complement strand
CCCCCCCCCCCCCCCGCCCCTTTAGAAAGTGTCTGTAGACAGCATGCCCTACCTGTCTCTCCTCTCTGGAATCCTTCCCTGTTCTGTGTCCTCAGCCTTGTCTCTGGGTGTCTATTTTACAGAAAATGGAGGAACACACACACACAGCCTCAAATCCATGGGTGCCAGAATAGTAGACATGCTCCTTCAAGGAGTGCTCCAATGCAGTGGTCTTGTATCGTGTTGTGTTGTCAGCCATGTTGTAATGTGCTCATGGTCCCAGGGCCTGAACAGTCACTCTCCTGCATAGCCTCCAGGGAGGTTTGGTTCCCCATTCTGTGGCTGGAGAAACTAAAGCTTGAGAGAAGCCCCGAGCTTCCCATGGAGTACCAAAAGTTGGGTACCGAGCTGAGTGGTGCCCAGACCGTATCTGCAGACCTCAGATGAAGGCCTGTCTTGAGCCTGTCCTTGGATTGGCCCTGGAAGGACACTGGCTACATGGGGAGTCTAGGGGTTGGGGTTGGCCAGTCTGTGGGCAGTGGGAAAGAGAAGCCAGAGTTGCAAGCTGCAGGGCTCGTGAGGGACAAGGCTCACCCGGAGGCTAGGAGCTGGGGCTTTTCTGGTATTGCTTGAGAGCACTGTCACATCCATGGAGTAGCTGATCTAGTCCTTTCCTCTTACCCTGCATGTAACAGCTGTCAACAACAGCTCTGATACTGAGAGTGTCCCATCCCCGCACGCGGAAGCCACCAAGGACACTGGGCCTAAACCCACTGGTGCAGAAGCATTGCCCGCTGCCACCCAGCCACCTGCTCCTCCTCCAGAAGAACCCACAGCAGCCCCTCCTGAGCCCTCCCCAGCCCCTGATGCCAGTGGCCCACCATCCCCAGAGGCTTCCCCATCACCTGCCGCACCCCTGGCTACTGTTGACAAGGATGAGCAGGAAGCCCAGGCTGCTACGGTTCCCCAGACTGAGGATGCCAAGGAGCAGAAGGCTGAGACCGAGGAGCTGGTGATCGATGTGGGAAAGACAGAGGAGCCCGAGGTCCCCGAGGAGCCCCCAGAGAGTGTAAAGAGTGACCACAAGGAGGAGACTGAGGAGGAGCCTGAAGACAAAGCCAAGGGCACAGAGGCCATTGAGACTGTGTCTGAGGCACCACTTAAGGTGGAGGAGGCTGGTAGCAAGGCAGCTGTGACCAAGGGTTCCAGCTCGGGTGTCACCCAGGACAGCGACTCCAGTGCCACCTGCAGTGCAGATGAGGTGGACGAGCCGGAGGGAGGTGACAAGGGCAGGTGAGCCGGAGGGAGGTGACAAGGGCAGATGAGAGGCATCTGGCGAGCTTGTGTGTTCTGCAAATAGGGGGAGCACACTCAGTTTGCCACAACACAGGTGGCCCTGCGTACATTGGAGCCTGGGGCTGGTTTGTAGGGGTCAACATGAGACTGAGACCATCTTAGTCTCTGTTCTCTTCCTGTGAAGAGATACTACAGAATTAAACATTTAATCCTCGGGTGGTTTACAGTTGCAGAGGTTTAGCCCGAATCATCCACAGGCAGAGAGAGACACAGTGGGGAAGGGGGGCAGGGTAGAGCTGTGTACACTGATACTAAGCCTCAAAGCCCACTGTTCCCAATGACATACTACCTCCAACAAGGCCACACCCACAAGGAGTGATACTATTTGAAAGGATTAGAAGGATTTTCACTCCTTGGTGACTAAACATTCAAATCATTCTAGAAGGGAACCGTGGAAGGAAGGGAAGTAGCCATAGAAGGCTCCAGGGAGAAATAAATGTTGCTGTCCTCCAGCTGTGATTCAGACCAGATGGCGTGACGTAGCAGAGTGTTGGAGGTAGAAGGTCCAAATCCAGGTGTCCTGGAGTCACTCATACTCCATCTTTCACTGCTGATGGATGCCTATAGGCCTTGACTTAGAGACACAGCACTCTGATCTTAGGTTTCCCCTGTACCTCTCTGTTTAAAGGTTGCCAGTCTCCCATGAGTACATCAGCACAGCTTCCTGATCTCAATGCACCGGGGCCCAGAGTTAGGTCTGGGATGCAGGGACACAGTTCTTCCCTTCTGTGGTGAGAACCATCGATGCAAAGGCCATGGCTAGGAGCCAGCCAGGTGTGCACAGTGGGGACCACTTCATGGGCCTGGCCATCGTCTGTGTTAAGACGTGCAGACTGCTGCCTACAAGGGCCAGGCCATGGATGAGGGGGGTCCCAGTGAGACAGATTGTTGCTGTGATTGAGATGATGGAGGCCCCTGGCGGCGCAATCACCCCAGCTTATCTCTGAGGTGGTAGTGGATCTGTGGAGTGTGCTCCCTGGGGTTTTAGGTGAGACAGTCTGGAAACCTCCCCGTCACATCTGGACGGCCCCACCCACCTCTGGGCAGCCGCAGTTGTTTTGTGATGAGGCAGTGCGCTGTGTTTATTTTGACTGCAAACAGCAGAGTCTGTTTTCTCTCCCCTCAAGTCTCTGAAAAATTCCAGCAGAGCAAGGGAGGAGACCATGACCTTCAGACCGGCCCACACAGCGCCCTTCCTGCTTCCCCAGGCTCCCCTCTCCCCTCAGGGCTGGTGGATTTGAAATGGATGCTTTGTAGACCTTCTGTATTCCCTGAGGAGTCCACTGGTAGGGCCCACGTGGAGCAGGTGGACAACAGATGGCCCTGGATAAGCAGAAGGTGGCCAGCGGGTTTTTGAGAGGCCCCACCCCCCACCCCGTGTCCCCAGCTTCTTGCCTGATAGGCACAACATAGGGCCCATGGCAGCTTCAGTGCCACCAGGGACTCTACTGGGATGAGAGATTGCCACAGAGCCACAGGTGGCCCTAGCATGGCCCTCTGGAGTCTGGATGGTAGACGCATAGGCCACAGAGCCGGGCATGGGGTGCCACACTGAACACCAGTCCACTCCTCAGACTTCTGTAGGCTCCGGTCAGGCCTCACAGTTCCAGCTCCTATTTCCAGTAACACTAGCCAGGAGTTACCTTTGCTGCTTGCTGTCTAGCTCCTAGGCTGGGCCTCCAGACACCCTCTGTGCCCTGGGGCCTACCTGTGCTCATAGCAAGACTTCCTGGCGGGGGGAAGCTTACCACCTTCACCAGCCACACCATGGCAGCAGGAGGTGGCGGGTAGTAAGGGAAGTACTACTGCAGGCCAGCAGCCTCGGGCCTCTCTGGGCCTCTGCTGCTCACTGCTGCAGTGCCCAGGCCAGCTTAGCCTGGAGTTTGCAAGGAGGCTTGCAGCCCTGCCTCACTTTAAGAGTAGGGACATGGTACTTTCTAGTAGAGCTGGACCTTGGAAAGCCCCCCCACCCCCAACCCCCCAAGCTCAGTTTCCACACTTGCAATGGGTAAAGTCATAGCCACAGACTTGTTTTGTTAGAACCATGACCCGTGGCCAGGTACACAGGGTTTGAGGCAGCATGTGCTGGGCAGGTCCCTGGGGATCCGAGACTCAGGACCAGCAGGGCTGATTCCCCACTGCTCTCGGGCTGGTGAGAAGAAAGGCGTGTCTCTCGTGAGACATGTGGATGGTATGTGTGACTCGAAGCAGGTAACCCTTTAAGGACGGTTATTGCTCTTAGTGTGGAGAGGAAGCCTGAGAACAGGGAGGAGCCAGGTAGGACAAAGGCCCTGTAGCCTCTGAGCCGAAGGTCAATGCTTCTCAAAGGTCTGGAGCAGGGAATCTAGTCACCAGTGGGGCTTTCGTCTTGGGTCCTGTGAAGGCCAGAGATCGTCAAAGCTCTTTTTGTTACTATTTTTAATTATGTGCCTTCGTATGAGTCTGTGCACATGAGCGCTGGTGTCTGTGGAGGAGCGAGGCTGTTAAGCCACCTGGCGTTGCTTCTGTCCTCTGCAAGAGCAGTGTACCCCTGAGCCACCTCTCCCGCTCCTTTATGTATGTGTGTGTTTGCACACCTGCCCGAGTGTTTGTGTGCCACATTCTTATGCGATGACCACAGAGGCCAGAAGAGAGCCTCAGGTCTTCTGGTACTGGGCCACCTTATGGGTTCTGGGAACCAAACCTGGGTCTCTGCTCTTTACCACAGAGCCATCTCTCCAGCTCTAGGATATCATTCTAGCTTTAAGCCTGCCTGGAGATAATGGGGAAACCAAGGCACACACGCTGGCTGTCCTTGTGGAGAAGGTCTTAGTTCCCAGGTGTGCACCATCACGTACTAGAAACGCAATTTGAATTTCTGCAGAGACGTATTTGCATGTGCACAAAAGTCCAGTTTCAGCGCCGAAGCTTGCTGCTGTTGTCTACTGCTACGTAGACGGAGGTGACAATGCTCCCCCGGATTTACTGCAGCAGCAGCAGCGTCCTCCTCCTTCACAGCACACCTTCTTCTTGGTGGCTCTAGAGAGCTGTAACTCATTTGCACACCACCTAGGGCCTGCAGTCCTGTGACATTGAGTGTTTTCAGTGTCTCATAGTGTCATTACAGACCATGCCATCATCACCCTAGGGGAGACCCCACAGCCTTCCCAGCTGTGTGTATCCACTGATGGCAACGGTGTGATGTCCTGGGAAGGGAGCAGGGCATGTGGCCACTATGTCTGGTCTCTCTTGCATAGCACTGTGTTGTAGGGCAAAGGTCAGGGCCCTGTGATTTGGATGGCAGCCCCCTTGCCTTGTGTGTTCTTTCAGCATCTGTCTGTGGGTATCTGCGTGACTTATGTTTGCTGAGAACACTCACGTGCTGGTTTCTCTGTGGTGCACATCTTCACTTCTCCTGAGAATGGTTCAGCTCAATGTAGGGTTAGTGGGGAAGCCTTGTTTTGGTTCTGATGTTTCCTAAGTGGGATTCACTATGTAGCCCAGTTTGGCCTTCAACTTGTAGAGTCTTCCTGCTCAGACTCTGCAATGGTGGAATGACAGGTGCCATGCCACCCCACCCAACCTGGGCAAGACCTTCTGAGGAGGTTTTCAAAGCCTGTGTAGTATTTTATTTCAATTCTAGTTTATCAAAGCTAGTCATAAAAATGGCTAGGGGCAGCCGGGCATGATGGCACACACCTTTAATCCCAGCACTTGGGAGGCAGATCTCTGAGTCCGAGGCCAGCCTGGTCTACAGAGTGAGTTCCAGGACAGCCGGACTACAGAGAAGCCTTTGTGGAAAAGCCAAAAAGAAGGAACAGAAGGAAGGGAAGGAAATGGCTGAGGGAGGGTGGGCCAGACGGAACATGGACCACGTGAGGTCTGGGGAGGATGGCAGGGAGGAGCCTCCGCCATGGGTGTGGACAGGTAGGACAGGAGGGATGGATGGAGGAGCCAGGGTGGCCTCCTCTTCCTGTCCCCTCTGCCTGCCTCAGGCCACTTCAGCAGGCATCCTCCTGCCTGTCTGTTCTCCCCGCTTTGGCTGAGCGTGTAGCAGATCCGGGCAGCAGGCTGCTACCCACAGGGCCTGTTGCATGTATACTGCTGTGGTAGAGTCTATGCCCCTCCGTTGGCTGAATGAGACACACCCTCTTCTGCTGTGTCCCCTGTGGTCCTAGCTGTCAGGAGTTCTCACCCCAAAGCTAAAGTTCTAGCTTATGTGGCTTCATGTGCCTTGAACCAGGATGGTCTTAGTACCCAGGGGTACATAGCCCCTGGTGTGTTTTCAAGGACCTTCCCGAGATTTCTCCCCTGCCCAAATTCTAGAGCTGTACCCAGAGCTCAGCCCCCATCATTGAGGTCATGAAAATTGCCTTCCCCCAAGGACAGAACTAAACACAGAGACATATTTGGGTCCAATACACACAGGCTCCTGTTAGTAGAGTCATCCGCCCCATCCCAGGGCTCAGCCTGCTCTGACTCTGGGTTTGAGACAGAAGTAATCTCCAAGGAATCTCTCCATGTCCCTCCACCCTGATCCGGTTGAGTTTGTGGCCTTCCGGCCACTCCCTGAGGGCCTGCATGGCCTAGGCGCCCAGCTAGGTCTTTTCAGCTGTCCTCTTTGCCCTGAGGCCATCTTGGAGCAGTGGCTTGTGTGGTCCAGAGGAGTGCCTCTACCCAGCAGAGTGTGTTGGCTGGGGCAACCGGACTCTGCTGAGAGCCTCCCTGACGGGCCCCACCATCCAGGACTTAAAGGAAAAGCCATGGAGGCAGGACTGCCCCAGCCCCCTTTCCCAGGAAGGCCCTCCAAGAGCCTGTGGCTGATGCTCCAGCCTGACCTGACGCTTGTCCCTCCCCAGGCTGCTGTCACCAAGGCCCAGCCTCCTAACCCCAGCCGGAGATCCCCGGGCCAGTACCTCGCCCCAGAAGCCACTGGACCTGAAGCAGCTGAAGCAACGAGCGGCCGCCATTCCCCCTATTGTGAGTGAACTCTACATCCACCTTGAACTTGATTTCCTGTGTGCTCAGCCTTGCTGGTTGGAACTTTGCCTGTGGAGGGAGGCTCTTCCCCAGGCTAGCGGCTCCCAGAGATGGAGATGTGTACACAGGACTGGTGATAGGCAGTCCTGGGAGGAGTTGGGAGATCGGGAAGGCTGGTCTGAACAGTCGCTCTGCAGAGGTTCCCCCACGCCCCAGACCAGGCAGCGGTGGCCAGCAAGCCCCCAGACCCAACGACACCTCAGCCAGCTAATGTCCAAGCCCTTTCAGGTCTGTCTTTGGGGCCTTTGGGAGCTCCCCGTTTTCTAAAGACGTTTGGCTGGCTTTAGTTTCCCCAGCCATTTCCGTTTTTAAGTTCTAGGTTTTGCCTTTCCCTTGAAAGCAGCAGTTTGTGGAGGTCCAGACTGGCCGGTCTGTCAGGCTTAAGTGGCGGACGTGTGTGTCTGGCCTCTCACTGCCAGCTCCCCAAAGCCCACGTAGCTGCTACTTCTTACTCCTGATTCCTAGTGATGTGGGGTGTACTGGGCGGCGGAAACAGGCCCTTGTTTGATGGTGATGACCCCGTCCTTATGTCTCATGCTAAGGCTCTGCCTCCTCATGGGGGCTTTAAGTGGGATGTGGCTGCCTTTCTATACCTGGCTTTTGTATTGGCCACATGGCCACTCCCCAACCTGTCAACCTCTGACATGGGGCCAAGATGTTCATGCCCACCCCATACCCCCAGCAGGTTACCAAGGTCCATGAGCCCCCCCGGGAGGACACAGTACCCCCAAAGCCAGCTCCCCCTGTGCCTCCACCCACGCAGCACCTACAGCCAGAGGGTGACGTGTCTCAGCAGTCGGGAGGAAGTCCACGTGGCAAGTGCCGGAGCCCGGTGCCTCCTACTGAGAAAGAGGGTGAGTATTGGGCACAGGGATGCAGTGGGAGTGAGAGGCAGCCCACTTTGCTGTTGTGTTCCTATGGCAGTTTGGCCCTGGCTGGGAGGAATACATTGTTATGGTAGCAGATGACAGGGCTCATCCACAGAGCTCCAGGAGCAGCTCGGGCTGGAGGCTCTTGAGAAACCAGAGGCAATCTAGGGTTGGGGTGTGGTGTGTATGTCTGTGAGTGTACATGCAAACATATGTGTAGCCAGCTTCTCCTTTGGTGTGAATCAGGTCCCATGTGACCTTTGGGCTCCCTGAGGGTGCAGTGTAGGTCACTGTCTTAGAACAACAGCAGGACTTACCGAGCTATCCTGGCTAGCCTTTCCCTGTCTATGGAATGGCCTACCCACTGTCGACACCCCTGCGTCGGCAGCACAGAGCCTCCTGTGCAGGTAGTGGGCAGCATCTGCCAGGGCCCCGTGGTATTTGCACATCAGTGCTTCTGAGCACTAGGGTTGTCAGAGGGCGGTCAAGGCTCTGCCTAACTTAGTAGTGGCAGGCACGAGAAACAAGTGGGGTGGGGCAGGTGCAGGGCAGGCACAAGTGGGCTGTGTGTCCCACAAAGTTCTGGTGAGGAGAGAAGAGATAATGGGGAAAGGCCCTTCGGGACTGGGAGTGGGGGAGGAGGTCAAAGAGGGAAATGGGAAGGAAACTGTGTAGCTAAGGCGGAGAGTAGCTTTGAGTGACAGATTTGGGAGTGACATTGCTTTGGGAGGGGCATGTCATCAGATTAGGGTCTGATTCTTGTTGAGAAAGAGTAGAAGGGAGTAGGGCAGGGGTGGGAGGCGGGCTGAGGCGCTCCTCCTGAAAGCTCTAGGGCAGCCTGGACTTGACAGGTGGCCTTGGAAGTGGGAGGAAGGGGAGGCTTGAGTTTGTCCCTGAGGCCAAGCCACCAGGACATAGTGATGACCCCTGGGGGACGAGGGCAGGGGTGTCTTGTTGGAGCTGGGACCGGAGCGCACTACAACGAGGGTGGGCTTTAAGGGGCCAGATATATAGAACACAGTGTGTCGAGAGAAGCTGCCCGGACTCAAGATGACAGTAAGGGCAGGGGAAAGGCGCTGCTCGGGCTCTGGCCAGGCAGCTGTGGCTGAGTAGGGCTGGAGCCACCCAGGGCCAGCCAGGTCCTGCTGAGTTGGGCCCTAGGCCCCAGTCCCTGGGAAAAGAGCCAGCAATCCACGGTCCCTGAGGCTGGTTCTGGGCCCATCCTTGTGGCCAGTGCTACGTTGTTTCCTAGACTCCTCCCAGGGGAACGTTGCACCTGGCGGCAGGCTCTGTCTCTCACGTGGTCTGGCCACAGTTCTGCTCCCCAGGGGACACATGAACCCAGCCTGCAGGAAGCCAGTCTTCTCTGTCCTGGCTCCAACAGGGAGCTTCCAGGCCAGGCAGGTCCCTTGGGATCCCCAGGCCCTGCTGGAGGAACAGGTTGTCAGTCCTGGCTCTCGGCCACCTGCCTGCATTGGCTGAGTCTGACCCCATTTCCTTCCAGCCTGAGACTTCCTCTCTGTCCCCAGCTCTCCAGAGCCACGCTGAACGGGGCAGCCAAGGTACACACCGGGCCACGGCACCAGGTGTTTGAACTTCCTGGTTCAGAGCAAGCCTTGGAGGTTGAGAATGTGAATACCACACGGGTTACTTTGGTGGCCCACCACCTCTCTGGGGTATGAGTTCAGGTGGAGTTTGGTCTCCCGTAAAGGAGAGATGTAGAGTGTACCACTTGGGCCTCTGCTTCGCTCCAGCTTTCCTTCAGGACCGCCTAAGGCTGTGTGGAGGTGATCTGCGAGACACTTAGCTGTCAGTTCCTGTTCCAAGGCCAGGGCCACTGTCCTTCACGAGTTCGGGGTGGGTTATGATCCCCAGAATGTATCTAGCCAAGGCTTGCAGCTCAGAACAGATCACAGCTAAAGCCAGAGCTTGGTGGAGCTTCAGTGAGTGCTGGCCTGTCCCTGGACAGTCAACACCTGAGAATCAACAGGGGATCTGGGCTATGTGGCACAGCCACGAGGTGCAGCCAGCTGCCTGCATCCTTAGGTCTCCCCTGTACTCAGCAGCTGGGGCCTCAGTCTTCCCATCTGGAGAGGAAAGGAGCAAACCAGCTGTGACATCTGAAAGAGAGCTACCTTATGCTGTTGTTTGTGGCCACATGGGCTCCAATCTAGACAGAGCCACATCTGGCAGGTGACCAAAGAGACCTCATCAAACGGCTCTAGTCACTGTCCTCAGTGGAGCATACAGGCTCATCAAGGCCCGGCTGGAGCTCAGCCTATGACTGGCATAGTAGATGGCTAGCACTCAGACTGCCTCTGTCCCGTGCTCATCTACAGTGGCTGCTATAGCCGCAGTCAGGGAGGTCAGCAAGCCTGACCCAGCACTCTTGGTCCTCTATACCCAACTGGTGGCATTCTGCAGGGAACCATGAAGCAGAGATTATTCCTCTGATACATGCTCTCTGTCGTACTTGTCCCTGTGGGCCTGGCCATGAACTAGTCCTATACCAAGCAGGTATCATGGGAACATAGCAGGACACCTCTGCTGACATGTCCTAGTGGCCCTCTTGTCAGGATCCTGTCACAGCTGGCCAATGGGGTTTGAGGGTGTGGAGATGGCAGAGCCCTCTTTGACTGCCCACCTTAACCCTCTTTCAGCAGAGAAACCCACGTTCTTTCCAGCCTTCCCAACTGAGGGCCCGAAGCTACCTACTGAGCCCCCACG
This sequence comes from Mastomys coucha, assembly GCF_008632895.1. Taxonomy (NCBI): domain Eukaryota; kingdom Metazoa; phylum Chordata; class Mammalia; order Rodentia; family Muridae; genus Mastomys; species Mastomys coucha. The sequence goes on along the minus strand of NW_022196905.1, from coordinate 118,748,098 downwards.
CTGGACCTCGGGCCTACCCTTCCCCATCCCTCCACGGGAGGTGATCAAGACTTCCCCACACGCCGCAGACCCCTCCGCCTTCTCCTACACACCCCCCGGTGAGTGGGCAGCACTCCAGTTAGGTCTGTGCCGGCAGTGGAAAGCCAGCTCTTTGCACTGGCGCAGGGCTCTATGGTGCCTGCTCTCTCAGATGAGACCTTAGCTGGAGGTGTGGCCCGCTCAGTACTGCGGAGCTGGGCGTCTTCTGAAACCTGGGAAAGCTTCCACACTACCTGCCGTGACCATAGGCAGCCTTGGGAGGTACTGAAGCTGGAAGGGGGAGGCCAGCATGGGAGAGATTTCTCATCAGTGACAAAGAGAATGGTCAGTCGAGGGAGGGGTGGGCAATCTTGATTGACAGGTGCTATGAGACTGTTTGGGGCAAGCCACCACTATTAAAAGTAACCCAGCCAGGGGCCAACAATAACCAGTGGCAGGCCCAGGTAGAGCTGACCCCGTGGGACAAGTGTACTGACAGAGCTTAGAGAACAAGGGAAGGCATGCCAGTCACAAGGAACAGCATGTGCAAGCAAGAAAGAGTCGGGATATTTGAGGCACTAGATCAAAGTGTCACAGCAGAAAATATTATCCAGTGAGCCCAGGGATCCCCAGTCACGTGCCACTGAAATCCATGCCAGAGGTGACTCTCCTGAAGGCATAGGGAGGGGATGGCCTGCTGACTCTGGGAAAGATCTCTTTGGCTCCTGTGAGGAGAATAGAATCTAGGGAGGGAGTGGGAATTGGGGTGCTAGCCTAGAAGCTTGGATGTGGATCAGGAGGTGATGGTACAGGTGTGGAGGATCCAGGACTGTGGGGTTCCTGTGAGAGTGCTCAGGTCGCTGAAGCAGAGACGTGTAGAGGAGCCCCCAGGCCGCTGAAGCAGAGACGTGTAGAGGAGCCCCCAGGCCGCTGAAGCAGAGACGTGTAGAGGAGCCCCCAGTATACATCTCCTGTTTCCTTGCAGGTCACCCACTGCCTCTGGGCCTCCACGATAGTGCCCGGCCCGTCCTGCCACGTCCCCCCATCTCTAACCCCCCACCCCTCATCTCCTCTGCCAAGCATCCCGCAGTACTTGAGAGGCAGCTGGGTGCCATCTCCCAGGCAAGTACCTCTTGGGCTAGGCCTCCCCATTACAGGGAGCCTTTTTGAGCCATGGGATGTTTCCAGGGCTGGTGCTGGGTGGGAGCTGGCTAGACTCATGCTACTCAGGCCAGCCTATAGGGCTACGTGGATTACAGGCTGTGCGTTCTACTGCCTCAGGCAGGTGACTCAATGTCTGTAGGCCTCAGTTCATCCTCTGTCCAGTGAGAGGGTGGGGAGCTGCAGCTGCTGCAGGCTGTCGATTGTCACGTCGTAAGCCCTTGGCCACCCCTGCATCCTACCTGCGCTCACCACATGGTGTGTGAAGCAGTCACACTGTGTCCTTTATGTGGACAGTGGCCTTGGGCAGTTGTTAGCCTGTCTGCAGTCCTCCAGCTGAGAGGGCCGGCAGCCCCGTCTCTGACCTGCGTGTCCTGAAGTCCAAAGCAAGTCTCTCCCTGTGACTGAGTCTGCATGTGATTTATTTCCTCGCCCTAGCAGGGAATGTCAGTCCAGCTTCGTGTGCCCCACTCAGAGCATGCCAAGGCCCCCATGGGCCCTCTCACCATGGGGCTGCCTCTTGCTGTGGACCCTAAAAAGCTGGGTGAGTTCCCATGACCTTTTGGTTCCCATGGCCTGTGCTGAAGGGTGGGCAGCCTCTAGTGGGAGGGGCAGCCTGAGACTTCTGTGTCTCACCCTCTCTCCCACCCCTAGCCCCCTTCAGTGGAGTGAAGCAGGAGCAGTTGTCCCCTCGGGGTCAGGCTGGGCCACCTGAAAGTCTGGGAGTGCCCACTGCTCAGGAGACCTCCGTGCTGAGAGGTAAGGTTGGCCCAATCACCTTCATTCCCAGAAAGCCTGAAGCCCAATTTACAACTGTCTCCTCACCCTTGAAACACCAAGAGGCAGAGTTGGGTGGCTTTCAGACGTGGGGTCCTAAGAGCTGTGTCTTACATCTTCTAGGGACAGCACTGGGCTCCACCGCCAGTGGAAGCATCACCAAGGGCCTTCCCAGTACCCGGGCTGCAGATGGCCCCAGCTACCGAGGCTCTATCACACACGTAGGTTCCGGGGGCAGGGTGATCTGGCCAGGCGTGCCGAGTGGGTTGGGATGGGAGGAGAGGACCTCCAGGGAGACTAGAGACAGTGAGCTGAAGGGTCGGTCACTGTACCGTGTGGGGACAGGCCTAGGGTGATAAAGAGAACAAGTGTTGTGTGTCTCTGGCAGTTAGGTATGGCAGAGACCATCCACAGATGGGGATGGCCAGGCCCGTAACCAGACTGTCAGGAGCCACAGATCATAACATGGACTGAGAAAGTTACCAGGGCCAGGAAGAGAGAAGCGTGACATGTTACCATGACCAGAAGAAACAGGAGCAGAGGTGGCAGCTGGCTCTTGACATATCACCAGTCATATAGGCATGAGCCAGTGGTGGGTACCAGGCTTAGTACCCATTGTGTGTGGCCAAGTGCACATACCCCAGGCGGACTTCCAGTCATGGGGCCACCCACCACAGTTTTCTTTGGACTCGCTGTAGGGGACAAACGTTCATGCCACAGGCTTCTTTGGAAATATTGGGCTTTTAAAGGCAAAGAATAGAAAGAAGCTGGAGGCGAAAAGTCCAGCCCCCACCCTCCTGGTGGCGGCTGCAGCCCTCGATCGTTACTCCACAGAGATCTTAGGGTTCGAGGTTGGCGTGAGGAGCTTTGGGGACCAAGTGCTCAGGGACGCAAGCTCTCAGAGGCTCGGTATCCCTTTCCACAGGTTACGGTTTGTAGAGAGTGAAGTCGGCACTCTAGGGCCTATCTATGTGGGATAATGACCCAGGCATTCATGCGATCCACATGGGTGGCAGGTGGAGACCACAAACCTCACTGTTGTCTGGCTGCCCTGGAGCCCGGGGCCATGCGGACCCGTGTCCCATTCAGCTCTCAGGATTACACTTAGGTCTTAGAGCAGCCTGTGAGTGGGCCACAGTGGCTCCCCGTGTTCTTTGGATTTTGCCCAGTGGGACTATAAACAGCAGAACCATGGCCTGGCTGCATTTCTGTCATCAGAGGCCAGCCCCTCCAAGCTCAGAGCCCCAAACAGCAATACCTCCCTTTCATCCAGAGCCTTCCTGACCTTTCTTAACATACACCTGGCCTGGCAAGCAAAGCAGCTGCCAGCCACTTGAGAAGGCTTTTCCCGACGCACCCAGACATCACCCCAGTCCCCCATTCTGCTCCTGCCCCACGGAGACTATAACAGAGCAAGCCCCAAGGGAGACAAAAGCCTGGTGCACGTCACCAGATCTGTTCCTGAGATCATAAAAGCGAGGGCTCAGGATTTGCGGGCCTCTGAGAGTCAAGTCAAAGTCCTCGTTGCATAGATGTGTGCCAATGAATTCTCAGAAAAGCAAGGTGACTTGTTAGCAGCCGTCAGCAATTTATCCTCCACGGGCTGGCTCCAAAGCTATACTGATAACCGCAGTCATGTTCACAGAAGTCGCCTAAAGTGACGCCCCCCTCACGAGACCGCATGTTGTCGGTTTGAGAACTCCTGTGGTAGGGGCTTACTCCCTCGACATCAGTGTTTCTTAGTTTGTCCGACATGTCCCCAGGGACGTCAGGTGGCGTCAGAGGTATGTTTGGTAGTTATAGTGGACAGAAATGGGGGGAGGGCGTGAGTCCATAGCCACTGGCAGTTCCAGGCCAGGAAGAGGCCCGTGGGTGATCGTGACTGCTCTATACCTCAGTTTCCCTATCCGACACTCAGCGTGGCATGGTGGCTCAGGCCAGCAGTCCCAGCACTTGGAAGGCTGAGGCGGGAAGGAGAATAGGGAGTTCAGGGCTAACTTGAGCTCTAGAATGAGAAACCTTGTCTCTATGAAACAGTATGATAGTATCCTGTCTCTGAGGGGGTACAAGTGAGAGGCAGGGCGCTGGCAGCAGCGCTGGCACTAGGAAACCAGAATGAGTGACATTGGCAATATTGTGGAGGGGAGTTACACATGTGTGGCTGTGTTCTGTGCATGCCTTGTGGGTGGGGTGTGAGGAGTCACCCACAGATCTGGGTGACCACTCCACCCCTCTAGGGCACACCTGCAGACGTCCTCTACAAGGGTACCATCAGCAGGATCGTCGGTGAGGACAGCCCAAGTCGCCTTGACCGGGCACGAGAGGACACCCTGCCCAAGGGCCATGTCATCTATGAGGGCAAGAAAGGCCACGTCCTGTCCTATGAAGGTGAGGACAGAGGACAGACAACCGTGAGGCACTGGCAGTTAGGTGGGGTCACTATGCCCGGCCCCCTTTCTTTCCGTTCCCAGACATAACAAGAACACTGAGAGCAGTCACCTTGCTGGGCTGAGGCTCAGGGAGCACGTATCAGACAGTACGTCCCCGCCAGCTCAGTATGCCCCTGCAAGGAGTGTTGGAAACCTCTTGTTGATTAGGAGTCATAAAGACCAGACTGTAACATGCGTCCACAGACAGCCGTTGTGGCGTGTCTACGCTTTAGAGTGGAGGGTCCTCTGGCAGAGCAGATGGCAGCCAGGTGCCCTTGGAGTTGGTGTTGTGGTAGCCTCAACAGGTTGAGGGCTGGGCCTAGGTTCTGCCCACCTTACAGCTAGGGAGGTGGACACATTCATGTTCATGGTCCTTCTATGAGGGTATTCTCCTGGCCCCGGGGAGACAAGGCAGCCCTTGTTAGGGAGGAAGCTGTGGGGTCTGTAGAGGTATCGTTAGAGACAGGCAGAGCTGAAGTGATACCAGGGAGCAGGCAGGGAGTGACTTTCTATCCTGGAGGTATACAACCCAGCTCAGGGCTGGCCTTGGCGGCTTCCCCCTATATAGGCTGGGAACGATGGGGGGCCATGACATGGAAGGGCTATGGCAGAGCCATGTCACCCTCCTCTCTGGCTAGAAAACGTAGCCTAAGAGTTGAGGAAACCACACCTCATGCCAGTAGCCAGGCACCCATACCAACACTCACTGCTTCCGACCTAGGGACTGCCAGCTTCCCTGTTCCTTGAGCCACAGAGCCCCCTGGTTCTTGAGGTCACAAGTGACCCTATGTGACTTTGGCACCTGACATTAAAGTACAGTGTTGTGGACAAGGGCTACAGCTGCCTCGGGTGCCGGCTGCATGTCCCAGTGACAGCCCTGAGAGCTAATAGAGCAGATGAAGCCCTGACTCAGCTTGGGAGCCTCCAGTCTCTGGTTGTAACCTTCCAGCATGTCTTGGTGGAGATTGCCTGTGAGACTCTTCTGGGCCCAGTGCATCTGAGGCAGTTCAGAGTGTCGCCTGCTGTCAGTCCCAGCCCCAGCCTCCAGCCCTTTTTTGCAATCTCCCATAGCCAGAACATCCAAGTCACTGGCTAGCCACTCTGTCCCTGGCACGTGGAGGCACACCTGTAAACCGGCTTCCCATGGTCCTTAGACCAGGAGCTCACACATAGCCACTTCTGCACATAAAGATCTGCAGGCGCTTGTGGGGGCTTCTCTGCAGACTCGGGCTGTTGGCATCTTTGTCAGTGTGCACATACACCCACCTACACAGCAGTGATGGGCATGCCCTGCTCTTTCTGCCAGTTGAGCTGGTTCTAGGGTCCCACCTGTGGGATGGCAGGGCTTCCTTCTGGCTCTGCCTATTGGCGGGCCTAGCTCCATGCCTGTGGTGCCAGCCCCTTGCAGCCACCCCACACCATGTGCTTTTTCCGGTTCCCAGGTAGTATGTCCGTGTCACAGTGCTCCAAGGAGGATGGAAGGAGCAGCTCGGGCCCACCCCACGAGACTGCCGCCCCTAAGCGCACCTATGACATGATGGAAGGCCGTGTGGGCAGGACCATCACCTCAGCCAGCATCGAGGGTAAGTGCCCCCGTTGTAGCTGTAGCCGCTTACCAGGGGCAAGCACTGCCCAGGAGCCCCAGGTACCCAGGTTGGAATGGAAAGAGAGGGAGCCTCCCTCCCTGGAGGGAGCCATTAACAGATAGAGAAACTGAGGCACAACCTAGTGCAGAATGGGGCCTGGTGAAAGCGGGGGTGGGGGTGGGGGCTTGCTTGCTGGTTCTTACGTCATGATGGAGACTGTTGGTGGTGGACCCCAGCCCTGCCAGACACCATATGGTAGCATCACCCCTACTCTCCCCAGGACTCATGGGCCGCGCCATCCCTGAGCAGCACAGCCCCCACCTCAAAGAGCAGCATCACATTCGAGGCTCAATCACGCAAGGTACTTCCCTCTCAGAGTGTGTAGTTCCGCCCCCAGGCCGAATACCAGCTAAGGGGTCGGAAACGGCGTTTCCCATCCATGGTTCTTAGGTGGAATGAGTACTCTGTACTTGGCACTGACTCGAAAGCTTCATGCACGCCTTGCTAGTGATTGGGAGGGGGTCCAGACTGAATGGATCTTTAGCTCGTGTCTTTGTGGTAAACTGAGCAATGTGGTTTCACTTAGCATCCTCACGTCATATGAAGAAGCATGCTTAGAAAAGTCAGTTCACACACCCGAGGTCCCACAGGAAGGGAGGGTTCGCTCTGACCCAGGCAAGGCAGTGAGTGGAAAAGCCAATGCTGCTTGCCCGGCAGGCATCCCGAGGTCGTACGTGGAAGCCCAAGAGGACTACTTACGTCGGGAGGCCAAGCTCTTGAAGCGAGAGGGCACACCACCGCCCCCGCCACCACCTCGGGACCTGACTGAGACCTACAAGACCCGGCCCCTGGACCCTCTGGGTCCCCTAAAGCTGAAGCCAACTCATGAGGGTGTGGTAGCGACTGTGAAGGAGGCAGGCCGCTCTATCCATGAGATCCCGAGAGAGGAGCTGCGCCGCACACCTGAACTACCCCTGGCACCACGGCCTCTGAAGGAGGGTTCCATCACCCAGGTAGGAGGGGCCGAGGCATGGGCAAGCCTAAGGGGGTTTTAATGCTGCCCTTGTTGCATTGGGTTATAAACTGAGGCCCAGAGTAGTCATCAGCTTGCTCTGGTCACTGACCGCATTTGTGAAACCCAAGTCTTGTGTCCCTAATTCATCACTTGGCTGCTGCTCATGTCTCCACCTGCATGTATGTGTCAAGACTAGAGCCTACCTTGGTCTCCTACCTTGGTCATAGCTTGATGGGAAAGAGAAAGACAAGACAGCCAGACAGAAAAAGTCACCTAGGGAGGGCTGTCACCTGAGGCAGGGACACACTCGGTGATGGACCAGAATAATTCTAGAGAAGTCTTTTGAAAACTTAGGTGCCACTCCTCTTTTGGGGCCCAGCACTTGGAAGGTTAAGTCAAGACAGTTGTAAATTTGAGGCTAGCCTAGGCTACAAAGCTGTACTCTGGCTTAATGCTGGTCACCAAAGTTTTAAAGTTTAATAATAACACAAACATTGAATAGAAATTGAGATCTGGGACCTAGCTGTGCTCAGTGTCCCTGGCCTGGATCCCTGTGGGATCCCTGTGGGATCCTCTCTGTGATGTCCAATAATTCCTGTCTCCATGGTGTCCCCTGAGACCTGAGAAGGAATGTGTAACTCCAGCCCGGGACCCGGAGTCACAGCTGGGGTTGCCACAGGTACATCTGGCTGTAGAATTCCATAGTGTTGCAAGATGGTGGGGGCCCCACTGCGTGAGGAAGTTTGTGTTGACCTGAAGTTAGCCTCACTCTGGTACCCCTGGACCAGTGGGTGGCTCTGGATGTGTAGTCAGACTCAAGTGAGCAGGGCATCCAGCCTCTGGACATCATGTCCTGGTAGAGGTCTCTGTCCTTTTGCCCAAGGGATTAGAGATGCCCCATCCTGTATAGACACATAGGAAGAGTGGCATCCGGCCAGCCAAATATAGACCTGCACCCTCTTCCCCAGGGCACACCACTCAAGTACGACTCCGGGGCACCCTCCACTGGCACCAAGAAACACGATGTGCGCTCCATCATCGGCAGCCCCGGCCGGCCTTTCCCTGCCTTGCACCCACTTGACATAATGGCTGACCCCCGGGCCCTGGAGCGTGCCTGCTATGAAGAGAGTCTGAAGAGCCGGTCAGGGACCACCAGTGGTGCAGGGGGCTCCATCACACGTGGGGCTCCAGTCGTGCCTGAGCTGGGCAAGCCCCGGCAAAGCCCACTGACCTACGAAGACCACGGGGCACCCTTCACCAGCCACCTGCCACGTGGCTCCCCTGTGACTACAAGGGAGCCCACGCCACGCCTTCAGGAAGGTCAGTGGGTGAGGCTCCCGCAGGCTGCCAGCTGTGGGGAGGGGATAGCTCACTTTCCGCAGGATACCCTGGCCATTGCCTCTTGCTATAGCCAGTCTGTCTGCAGCCCTGCATCCACACTGCCTAGAGCCCTCTTTGTTCCCTCTTACAAAGAGTTTTTTAAATAATTCAGATCAAGGCAAAGAAGAAGGCTCAAGTAGCTGCACAAGCATAAAGACCAGAGTTCAAATCCCCAGCACCTGCATAAGCCAGGCACACTCACGCACGCCTGTAATTCTCATGCTTCACCGTGAGATGGGAGGCCAAGAGTCTCCTAGAGGTCACAGGCCATGAATGGGAGTCCGTGTCTCAAATATGGTGGAGAGTGAAAACTGACCTTTGAAATTGTCTTGACAGCTCACTCTCTTGATATTTTACACACACACACTCACATTCATACTCACACTCACACACCATGGCACATTTGCCTCTTCATTCATGTGCACACACATACAAAAAGATTAAAGTAGAAATCGTTTAAATGAAACAGTTCCCGCTCTGTAGGCTTCGCATTCTGCTTCCCTCTCCCACTCTTATTCTCCAATCCTTCCCAGCCTGTCCGTGTACTAGCCCTCTCTTCAGAGGGGCTAGGGGAGGCTATGAGCACCTCCAGCCAGTTCCAGCCACATCCTGCCTGCGATTGTGTTGGGGTGTGAGACCTGTCTTTGGATGCATTGTATCATGGAGTGCTTCCCAAAGCATTGAGCTCATAATCAAACATTTCCCTCTCTCAAGCCCGTGCACTCCCTACCTTGTGATTCATCTCCTACCTGGAACTCATGGCTCCTTGGGTTCCTGCCTGCTTTGTTCTTGGGGTGCTCCCTCTTCTCCTCATGGGACCTGCCAGCCCATGGTTATGTTAAGTCAGACTGGTGAAGTGAATGAGGAATAGTGACCAGGGAGTAAGTGGATGTTTTCACAAGGAACCGAGAGCAGAGAGGCAAGAGGCTCTGGGGCTTGTGATAGCTCAGCCTGGTGGCCCCACTGAGGCTAAGGCCACCGTGACCTGCCCCCACAGGCAGCCTCCTATCCAGCAAGGCGTCCCAGGACCGGAAGCTGACATCGACACCCCGGGAGATCGCCAAGTCCCCACACAGCACTGTGCCCGAGCACCACCCCCACCCCATCTCCCCCTATGAGCACTTGCTCCGGGGCGTGACTGGTGTGGACCTGTATCGTGGCCACATCCCATTGGCCTTTGACCCCACCTCCATACCCCGAGGGATCCCTCTGGAAGCAGGTGGGTACCCTGGGCCTGTAGATTTGGGGCTGAATGGTTCTGCTCCCTTGGGTGGGCACTCGGGGTCTGGAGAGCTGGGGCTAGGCTCCGTGCCGGGATGATCAGCTGCTTAGCCCAGGGCAGGTTCCGGGGCTGGGCTTGGCCTCGTTTCTCAGTAGGCTTCTTTTCCTGCAGGACTCATCTGTACCTTGCAGTAAGTGAGTGCCATGATATGATGTGAGCCTTTTTACAGGCCCTTTGTTGGGGTGTCAGGACCTGCGTTTTGATGCATTATACTGGGGAGCACTTCCCAAAGCATTGACACCCCACACGATGAGGGAGCAAGTCTTAAGCTCTGCGTGTGCATTGGGGAGGCATGTGGGTGCACAAGAAGAAACTGTCATTGCAGAGGTGGGGGGGCGTGATAATAAGGCATGTGTCACCTGACCCTCCTCCCCTCCCTCCCCAGCAGCCGCAGCCTACTACCTGCCCCGGCACTTGGCCCCCAGCCCTACCTACCCACACCTGTACCCGCCTTACCTCATCCGAGGCTACCCTGACACCGCAGCCCTGGAGAACCGTCAGACCATCATCAATGACTACATCACCTCACAGCAGATGCATCACAACGCTGCCTCCGCCATGGCCCAGCGCGCCGATATGCTGAGGGGTCTGTCGCCGAGAGAGTCCTCGCTGGCCCTCAATTATGCCGCTGGCCCACGAGGTGAGTCGCCTAGGACTGTGCCCATCAGCAGAGGCTTGTCCCATGTCATGATCTGCAAAAGAAGAGTGTCTATGTATGCACTGTGCAAGGTGGGCAGAGGGGTCACAGTTGGCCAGGTGGACTAGGTGGTGCATGCTAGCTCCGTAGAAGAAGAGAGGGTGGTGCTGTTTAGATCTGTTCACATCTAGCAGCTGTGTACGTAGCAGGCACAGGAGGTCAGACACCTACAGCTGACACCCCCCTGACCCCTGCAGGCATTATCGACCTGTCCCAAGTGCCACACCTGCCCGTGCTGGTGCCACCAACGCCAGGCACCCCTGCCACCGCCATCGACCGCCTTGCCTACCTCCCCACCGCACCCCCACCCTTCAGTAGCCGCCACAGCAATTCACCGCTGTCCCCAGGTGCGTCTGGCAACTGGGTGGTTGGGTTCGTGCCTCACTCTGGATTCCCTGAAGGTAAGTTCTGGCCCATTGGCTCTGGCTCACACTTTTGTCCTGGGGTTTCTAGGAGGCCCCACTCACCTAGCTAAACCAACTGCCACATCTTCATCGGAGCGTGAACGGGAACGTGAGCGAGAACGAGACAAGTCCATCCTCACGTCTACCACTACAGTGGAGCATGCACCCATCTGGAGACCTGGTAGGGCACCCCAGACCCCGCCCCACCCCCAGGTCCTCATGGGCCACCTGGGCCTGCCCCCTGACTCGGCGGCCTGTCACCAGGTACGGAGCAGAGCAGCGGGGCTGGGGGCAGCAGCCGCCCCGCCTCCCACACCCACCAGCACTCGCCCATCTCCCCCCGGACCCAGGACGCCTTACAGCAGAGGCCCAGTGTGCTGCACAACACGAGCATGAAGGGCGTGGTCACCTCCGTGGAACCCGGCACGCCCACGGTCCTGAGGTGGGCCAGGTTGGCACCAGGGGGAACAAGCCTGGGGGGAGGGCACACAGATGGGTTTGCTGAGTGGGAGGGGTGAGTAGATGGGCAGAGAGTCAAGTAGACGGCAGTAGGATCGGAAGGTGGGTGAGTGAGTGAGATCACGAGAGGGTGGGTAGATTGGTGGCATGTAGGCAGGTGGAGGATGGCCCCGAGGAGAGAGCACACAGTGAGTAGGCGGGAAGATGACAGTAGGAAGATGGAGAATGCTCTGGATAGACAGGTATCAGAGTGCACAAAGAGACGGGGGATGGGTGCGGGTGGGGATGGATGGACGGATGGATAGATGGATGGACTGATGGATGGATGGATGAATGGATGGATGGGCAGATGATAGACTGATGGATGCATATATGACTAGACAGAGGGCAGTTGGATGGTGGATGAACAGTTGTGTGGGACAATGGATGAGGCAGGTAGTTGGATGGATGGACGGACAGACAGACTGGAGCAGATAGATAGGTATAAGTGGATGGATACATGCCTGGGTGGATGAATGGGTACATTGGATAGGTGGATGAGTGATGGATGAGCAGATGGATGGACTGGTAGGCAAACACATGAATGGGCAGATGATAGGCAGCTGGATGGTTGTGTGTCAGTGGGTAGATGGATAGATAAGTTGAGATGTATAGAAAGGTAGATGGGAATATGGTGGATATGGATGAATGAGCAAATGGATCCATGGATGACTGGGTGGGCAGGCAGATGAGCAAATGAATGGATAGAAGAATGGGTGGATGGCCAGATGGATGGTTGGACAGACGGACTACAGGGGGTGGATGATGGGGTGGGTGCACGAGTCAGTTGATAGTCACTAGTGTATAAGGCCAGAAGTAACAACTTGAGAAAACAGAACAGAAAGCTTAATGTAAGGCTGCAGGGCTGGTGTTGCCCATGACTGCCTACAGGGCTGGTGCTGGGATGCCGGCCTTCTGCCTGAAGTCCATCCCATGCTTCCTGGCTCACGTGCTCCTCCCCACTGAGACGCTCTGCACTCTTGCCAACTTCTAGGAGTGCCTCCTACTGGCCCTGCTTGAGCTTCCTACCCTCCACACACCATGCTTATATCTGGCCGTGTGATGCCCTTGGAGAGGGTAGTCTGCCTCTGTTACTGTCTTCCCAGAAGCTCTGGGTACCCTTGCCTTAAATGCTGTATTCTGACCATCTGGAAGGGTGCCTGGCACCTCGTAGGCACTCAGTAAAAAAGCTCTGGGTCAGAGGGACTGAGTGAAGCGCAGCCCAGCCCAGGTCAGTGAGGAGAACACTTATTCTGGGAGGCTCAGGGAGTGAGAATCTAGGCAGGGACTCTCACAGTCAGGGACTCTCGGGGTGTGAGGTAGGAATCCATTGGCCAGCACTGTCTGACCCTCTCTCTTTCCTTTCAGGTCCACCTCCACCTCTTCACCTGTCCGCCCAGCTGCCACATTCCCGCCTGCCACCCACTGCCCACTTGGTGGCACCCTTGAAGGGGTCTACCCTACCCTCATGGAACCCGTCCTGTTACCCAAGGAGACCTCTCGGGTTACCCGGCCCGAGCGGCCTCGTGTTGTTGATGCTGGCCATGCCTTCCTCTCCAAGCCCCCGGCCCGGGAGCCTGCCTCCTCACCCAGCAAGAGCTCCGAGCCCCGATCCCTAGCACCCCCCAGCTCCAGCCACACAGCCATCGCCCGCACCCCAGCAAAGAGCCTTGCACCCCACCATGCCAGTCCGGACCCGCCGGCGCCCACCTCGGCCTCAGATCTGCACCGAGAAAAGACTCAAAGTAAACCCTTTTCCATCCAGGAATTGGAACTCCGTTCTCTGGGTAAGACCACCCTGACAGCGGCCACGTTCATAGACGCAATAATCACGCGTCAAATTGCTCACGAAAGGGGGCCGCGAGAAGGAGGTTCGCTGGCCAACGACTCCCCTGGCGACGGTAAGACATCCGGCCCGCCGCCTGCCCACCCCATCTGTGGCCTAAAGATATTTTCAGATCTTTGCTTTTAATTTTTCCCCCTTTTTCGGTTGGTTTTGGTATTTTGTTTCGAGCCCGTCATACTTGTCAGTCGGCACGCTGTGGTGACTCCACCCACACGGGCCCCTCATCGTTTGCCCATCCTTTCATCATGAGTTTTTTTTTTTCCTTTTTCTTTTTTTTTTCCTCCTTTTTTCTTTTTGGATTTTTTGCCTTTTTTCCTTTAATGAATGGATCTGTGGTTTGGACTCCGACCGCGCCACCCATCTCCCACCACCACCTGCACCTTCGTTTTGGGGAGTGGGGATGCAGGGGCTACCAGCTGACTGTGCTGCTGCTACTGTTCCTGGAGGAAATCAAGGCAGGGAGCGAGGGGGGAGACGAGGGAGGGAAGCTGGGTGCCCACCTCCTCTTCCCACACCAGCATACAGCCCAAAGAGAGTGATCAGGACATAGGGCTGGGCCAAGACAGGGCCTAGGGACCCGGTGTCACTCAACTTGAACCCCACACCACCACACCCTGACCTCATGCACACTCACACCCCACTCCAGTTTCTCTCGCCTTTCCTTAAGTCTTGAGGCCCAGACTGTGGAGGAATGGGTCCCAAGCCCACCCCAAACCCAAGCCCACCCCACATACATTCTGACTACAGCTCACCTGTTTCAGGTTACCACAGCAGAGCTGGCTACAGTCCCGACGGGGTGGAGCCCATCAGCCCCGTGAGCTCCCCGAGCCTGACCCACGACAAGGGGCTTTCCAAACCTCTGGAAGAGCTGGAGAAGAGCCACTTGGAGGGGGAGCTGCGGCACAAGCAGCCAGGTAACACCCAGGAGAGTAGCAGGTGGGGAAACTGAGGCATGGCTCCAAGCTGTCCCCAGCCCCTGACAAGCTCTGCTCATGTCCTCAGGCCCCATGAAGCTCAGTGCGGAGGCTGCCCACCTCCCACATCTGCGGCCACTGCCTGAGAGCCAGCCTTCATCCAGCCCACTCCTCCAGACTGCCCCAGGCATCAAAGGTCACCAGAGGGTGGTCACCTTGGCTCAGCACATCAGTGTAAGTGCCCATCTCTGGCCTCTGCCATTGGGAGAGCCACATCCCATAGTCAGACAGATGCTAGCATGCACTGGCACTCAGTCTTTTGGGGACACTCACCCAAGAGACCAGACCAGGGTCTGCCCTACCCTACTCTGAAAGTCCTGACCTGCTCCTTTCCACAGGAGGTCATTACACAGGACTACACGCGCCACCATCCACAACAGCTCAGCGGTCCTCTTCCCGCCCCTCTCTACTCCTTCCCTGGAGCCAGCTGCCCTGTCCTGGATCTCCGCCGCCCACCCAGTGACCTCTACCTCCCACCCCCAGACCATGGCACCCCAGCCCGGGGATCCCCCCACAGTGAAGGAGGCAAAAGGTGAGGATATACTCCTGTCTATATCAGATGCCAGCTGAAGGACATTGGGGCAGGGTGAGCTTAACCCGGTGTTAGGCTAATGGGAAACTGAGGCCTAGGGATACCAAAACTCACTAAGTTCCCAGAACCAACACAGAGTACCTAATCGGGAAGGTGGCATGCCCAAGGGTCCCTTGTGCCAAATCAGTATCCTATATATACAAACTCAGCCAGGGGTCAGATGTCCCACTCCCATTTAGCTGATAGGGAAACTGAGGCATAGGGAAGTGAGGTACCGTGCCTTACTGTGCACACACACTTACCCTGGCTGGGCCTGGGGAGGGGCATGAGAAAAGCTGGGCCGTAGGTTTAGGAGCAGAATGAGGCATCTTGTACGAGTTTGATTTTAGAAGCACAGATGCAGGCAGTGGGATCTCTGGGAACCAGTGAGGTCCTGGCATGGGCTCGCAATGTGGCTCAGAACACCCCGAGCAGCCCAGTGTAGTGGCACACACTACTCAGGTGATGGAGCTGCGGCAAGAGGATTGTAAGCTTCAGGGCAGGCTCTACCACAAGAACACGACTCAAAAATAAACAAATGCTCGTGTGTTAGGTTATTTCAGAAGCTCTCAGTAGCCTGCTGGGGTCTCCGTACCTCAGGTACAGAGTGGCTATTTACAGGGAAACATGGATACCTCGCTGTGAGCAATGGGGTATCCTCTCCATGGAGTTGAACTCTGTCCTCAGCTGGTCTGCTATCTCCATTAGGTCCCCAGAACCCAGCAAAACATCCGTCCTGGGCAGCAGCGAGGATGCCATTGAACCCGTGTCCCCACCAGAGGGCATGACTGAACCAGGACATGCTCGGAGCGCTGCGTACCCACTGCTGTATCGGGATGGGGAACAGGGGGAGCCCAGGTACCCATGGCACAAATCCCTGCTTAGAGGTGATGGTGTCAGTTCCATGGACACCCATGGCCTCAGCCCTCTAGTGTGGAGGCCATTAATCACTTCACGCCTCAGCGGCTGATAGACCTTCAGGGGGTTTCAGTGACAGCATCTGTGTGCCTGGCATCCATGTGTCTGGGCTCTCAGCCTGAGCTATGCCCTATTTTATCGCATGCTGCAGATCCGAGACTTGACTAAGCTGGACCCGACTTGGTAGGGGTAGATAGACATGGACCTCAGGGAGAGTGTGACCTATGGCTGCCCAGTTCCTGGGGATTCTTGTGTCAAATCTAGCTATTAAGATGTTCTCAGGGGCAATTCACAGTATACCTGGGAGGCTCACAAACTAAGCCAAGACTAAGTACAGATCCCAGCAGGCCTGGAATAGGAAGGAGTTGGTCCTTAGCTCCTCACTATGGCTCAAGTGGTGAGCGCCCTGCTGCTAAAGGTTTGAAAGCACAGTGCCCGGCCTGCTGACCCTAGTGTCTCGTGCTCCCCACAGGATGGGCTCTAAGTCTCCAGGCAACACCAGCCAGCCGCCAGCCTTCTTCAGTAAGCTGACTGAGAGCAACTCCGCCATGGTGAAGTCGAAGAAGCAGGAGATCAACAAGAAACTCAACACCCACAACCGGAATGAGCCAGAATACAGTAAGGGGAATCCAGGGCTGGAGCAGGCAGGGGGCGGGGGGGGAGATAGTCAGCAGTGGGTACTAACTGACACACCAGGG
>NW_022196905.1:118710991-118731720 GCF_008632895.1 Mastomys coucha | reverse complement strand
GGGGGGGAGATAGTCTGCAGTGGGTACTAACTGACACACCAGGGCTAGAGCAGGCAGGGGGCGGGGGGAGATAGTCTGCCAGTGAACAGTCTGCAGTGGGTACTGACTGACACAGCATATAGCACTTCGGTTAAATGTCCTGCACACAGTAGGTGCTCAGTGAAGCCTGTAGAAACTGGTTTCACCGGGTGCTGAGGAGCACAGCGCACGACTCCAGGTTCATGCCGCAGACATGGTGCCTTTCAGGGTGGCTGATGTGGGTGGACAAGGACTCATGTCCTTAGCGCAGGGTCACATGGACCATATGCTTACGAGAATATACTGGAAAGCAACACGTGAGGGCTTTGCACTGTCCCCTCCCACTAGGAGCCCCCTCCCCAGGGTGGCTTGGACAGATGGATAAGGTTCTTCCCTTTGGAGTTAGACTGTAGAAGCTCTCGCGGGTGACACAGGCCTAGGGTGGTGACCAACTGCCAGAGTAAACCTGGAGAATCAGGTGCCTGACTGCCTAGACATTCAACTCAGCCTGTACAGGGGACAAGCAGGGGGACAAGCAGGGTTGCAGATCTTCTAGGACCTGTGAGCTCAGCCCTTCTCCACCTTGTTACCCTGCTCTAGATATTGGCCAGCCTGGGACGGAAATCTTCAACATGCCCGCCATCACTGGAGCAGGTAACCCTCCTGTGTGTCTGTATAGCAGGCTCCCTCCCCCAGCTGCTGACTTAGGGACAAGGAGCCTTAGCCAGTTCAAGTTTGAGCCTCTCCCTGGCCTCAGTGGACCCAGAAGGACACAGAAGGCCAGCCTCCACTGTCTAGAGCCCTCCCTGTGTGAGGAGTACCCAAAGTTCGAGGTCAGGGTCCCTCAAGTGGGTGTGAGGTATACCTGGGAAATACTTGCCTAGTTGCTGGGGCTGGGGCACATCACCAGGTGTGGACCTGAGGGATTGTCCTTGGGGCACAGAGATTCAGTGTGCCATGAGCATCTCTCACATTGAAGTATCCATTTGGGGTTCCAGCAGAGAGCTCTAGTCTTTTTCTAAATCAGATGCAGATGGTAATGTGAGGGAAACGTGTCAAACTCACATGCAGTTTGCGGCAGAAGTTTCAGGCTTTCAGTGTGGTGCTTGAGACTTAGAACCTCCATTTCCCATGGTTATAATCACGTTGCCCCTGGGAAAGAAACTGTGGTGGGAACACATGGGCTCAGTGACACCTGAATCAGGACTGTGACACAGGGGCCGCTGTGAGGGCTTGCACTCCAGGCCAGAGGAACAGGGAAGGGTTGCCTACCTTCCTTATGAGTGTGGAGCCTTGGGCCCAGGGAATAGGGTGGCCAGAAACACCCTTGGGGACATTTCCAGGTGGGGGTAGGATCCTAGCAGGGAGTGTCACAAACCCAGAAACATACTGGGACTTTGCTGCGCCTCAAGCAGAAGGAAACTGATCAAGACAGTAATATGGTTGAAAAATGAATGTTTCTAGAATGTTCTAAATCTTGATGTAGGTTCTAGACACTTGGGTATATATGCATGTAGATGGGGAAATGCAGTGAATTGTGCTAAAACCTAACTTAGTTGTCTCACATATACACAACATACATGTGTATATCCTCAAACATCCCCCTTAAATGTTAGTTCTCAAAGACATGTTTCTAAGCCTCACCAGTGACACTCAACACCCTGCCAGAGGTAAATGAGGAAAGTCATAGCTGAGCCTAGTGCCATCAGGTCACAAGCTCCACACCCTGGGGACAAGGCCCGGGAGCGGTATTCCCTCAGGAAATGCCCCTCTGTCCCCATTTTCCATGTTACCTCCTCATCTTCCACTTTATTCTGGATGTGGAGGAGTTGTGGGTGGGGCTTGGTTATTTGAGGTTGGATTTTGGTGTGTGTGTGTGTGTGTGTGTGTGTGTGTGTGTGTGTGTGTGTGCGTGCGCATGCACGAAGGTATGCACTCACCACTGTTGGAAGTTCAGCTTTTTCTTGGTAACGTTTGCTTAGCCCTGAGGGAACATGACCAGCCCTGGCCAGAGCTTGCCTGAAACCCAAGCTGAGGCTGCCAGCGGTCACCCCAGAATAGGATTATGATAGTGACCGTCCCTTCCATCCTCAGAAGCCTGGCTAGATTACAAACTAGGAACTTACCGGCATGTTTGGCCATGTGGTTTTCACAAGGCTCAGGCACCCTGGAGGTTCACAGGGGATCAGAGACAGGCCAGTGACATAGGCTGGGAATCCTGCTGATGGATGACCTTAATGTAGTGTTTGTTGTTGGTGGTGATTTGGGTTTTGTTGTGTTGTTTTGGGTTTTGTTTCATTTGTTTGGTTTTGGGGTGGTTGGTTTGATTTAGCTTGCGGCAGTATTTTGTTCTTTTTTCGGTCTGGGTTTGGAGCAGTTTTGTTGATACTCAGGATTGAAGTGAGCATTCACCAAGCAAGTGTCCTGTCCTGTAATGAGCTACAACCCAGCCCTCCCCCTCAGTGGTCCAGGCTAGCATGAGTTGGACTGAACTCACTCTGTAGACTAAGCTAGCCTCAGGCTTGCTATGCTCCTAGCCTCAGGAATAGCTGAGTTTCCAAGCCTGCTAATCGGGCTCCAGCCCTCAGAAAGTTCTGGAAGCATCCACTGAAAAAAACATGCCTGCCTACCCTGGCGTTTGCATTCCCAGAGCACAATTCATGAGAAGAGAAAGGGAACCAGAGAGGCTTTGCAGAGGCTCACTGGAGGCTGCAAAAATCTCCCAAGGCCAGTGTGTTGATTTGACCACTCTGTCCTTGTCATGGGGCCGGGCCAGCCAGGGCTGGAGTGGCCCTTCACCTGTCCAGCGCTGCCCTGTCCTCGCACGCACATAACTGCATGGCTGTGACCCCCTCCCCCCAATCCCTTGTGCCCAGCTCTCTATCTTTTTCTGGCTCCTGTGGGGAGAGATGGGGCAGGGCAGACAAGCCTAGCTCAGGGGGATCAGGCAGGCTGAGGTCCCTAACCCCTTGAGGAAAGGGGGACAGCAGGGTGTCCTCTCTCTGGTCATCTTCCTCCCCACATCCCTTCCCCTCAGCTGGACTTCTGTCCCCGTCCCTAGCACTTAGCTCCAGCTTGACTCAATAGCACAGCCTCCTTCCCCTGCCACCCCTTATGCCATCCACTTGTAGTCAAAATTAAAGAAATAGCCTCAGCTGGGATCGGGGGTGTAAAGTAGGAATAGGGCTGGGGACCCTCTAGCTGACCCAGACCCCCTCCCTGGAACAGCCATGAGCTGCAGGGATAGTCAGGAACCCCATCAGCACCGTACAGAAAGGCGGGCTGGAGGGATGAATGATGCTCGGCAGATGTGTGCTCACTGTGTCTCTCTCTCTCTCTCTCCTCCGTCCTCATTCTATCTCTCGCAACCCTCTGGCTCCCCGGCCCCTGCCCCCTTGTGTGTCTGTCTGTCTCTCTCCCAGGCCTTATGACCTGTAGAA
Source organism: Mastomys coucha (assembly GCF_008632895.1). Lineage (NCBI taxonomy): Eukaryota > Metazoa > Chordata > Mammalia > Rodentia > Muridae > Mastomys > Mastomys coucha. The sequence goes on along the minus strand of NW_022196905.1, from coordinate 118,728,262 downwards.
GCCAGGCGGTGCAAGAACACGCCAGCACCAACATGGGGCTAGAGGCCATTATTAGAAAGGCACTCATGGGTAAATATGATCAGTGGGAAGAGCCCCCGCCGCTCGGCGCCAATGCTTTTAACCCTCTGAATGCCAGTGCCAGTCTGCCCGCTGCCGCTATGCCCATAACCACTGCTGACGGACGGAGTGACCACGCACTCACCTCGCCAGGTCTGCAGGCCTGCCCCTGCCCGCCCGGCTGTGTCCCTCCTTACCCTGGTGTTGTTAATCCTCTCACCTTCCCCCCTCGAGCTTGGGAGCCTGTGACCTTATTTTTGTGCGTGTTTGACATCTAGTTTGCTAATCCAAAGCTGGTCTGACACCCCATGTTGCAGAGGGCGCCCCCCCTCGCCCCAGCACTGCTGCTTTTCCCGTGCTCACACCATTCCCCACATCCCGTCCTTCCCCCACCCCCTGCTGTGTGGACAGGGATGACAGAGGCCAGGCCCACCATGTTGTGGCGAGGGCCTTTGGGTGGGCATGACCCATGAAGGCCAGATAGCACAGCTCCCCACTCTTCCAGTGCCCGTCAGCACTTGCTGTTTCCAAGCAGAGACACAAGCAAAGAGGTGCTCTGCTGTCCCCTTCTAGGGTCACGCCAGGCCTGGGGGGTCTGGCCCTCTCAGCACAGGCCTTCAGTCCGGCACAGTTGAGTGCTGTTTTGGGCAGTGCCGGTTATCCAGCCAAGATCTGACATTCCTCAGTGAAGGGTACAGTCCTGCTGGGGGCACCTAAGGAAATAGTCATCAATCTCTCTCATAGTAAATGTTTGTTCCTCTTTCTCCACTCCAAGGGCTGGCTCTGGCCATCTGGTAGACCTCTTACCCTCCTGGCTCGGGTTTCTTGCACTAGGTTTCTGTCTTGGGGCCCTAGGAGGCAGGTGGTTCCCCAAGGCAGAATCAGCCCCTCTGCCCCTCCTCAGTACTGTTGTGGGTGACCTACTGTCAACCCTGTCTGACTCGGCCCCTTCCCACTTTGTCCCCTTCAGGTGGAGGCGGGAAAGCCAAGGTTTCTGGCAGGCCTGGCAGCCGAAAAGCCAAGTCGCCAGCACCAGGCCTGGCGTCCGGAGATCGACCACCTTCTGTCTCCTCAGTACACTCAGAGGGGGACTGCAATCGCCGAACACCACTCACCAACCGTGTGTGGGAAGACCGGCCCTCATCTGCAGGTGGGTATCAGCTAGGGGCAGAGATGTAGTCAGGGGGCTACCCGAGAGAGAAGGTCCCTGATCCCCATCTAGCAAGGAAAGGTATAGGAAGCAACTTCTCAGCGGGTCCTGTACAACTGGCCAGGCCATCCAGGCATGACTAGGTGGTCATCTAGGGTAGCCTGGCATCCTTTCCTGCCTTTCGGTCACTGTGGAATTCTGACAGGAAAGCAGAAGGCAGTAGAAGGGAGAAATGGAAAGGTTACAACAGTCCAGTCCAAGGTGGCAGGGCTGCCTAGCACAGAGGCAAAGGGAGAAGGCTGGGTTTTGAGAAACTCCAGAGGTAGAGGTCCACGCTCCGGTTTCTTGAGTGGTAGACGGGGCCTGAGGTGGCTGCACCGCTTGCAGAGCCTTCTCCAGCACTCTCCCATCTTTCTCACAGGGTCCACGCCATTCCCCTACAACCCTTTGATTATGAGGCTACAGGCAGGTGTCATGGCCTCCCCGCCCCCACCTGGTCTCGCAGCAGGTAGCGGGCCCCTAGCTGGTCCCCACCACGCATGGGATGAGGAGCCCAAGCCACTGCTGTGTTCACAGTACGAGACACTCTCGGACAGCGAGTGACCACAGACTGGGGGGGAGCGGTGCCAGGTCCTTGCACGAGGCAGAAGCAGCCCAGCATGGAGCAGAGAGCTGCTGACTCCTGCGACTGAGGAAGGAGCCCCTGAGTCTGCCTGCGCGTTCATCCATCCGTCCGTCCGTCCACTCATCTGTCCATCCAGAGCTGGCATCCTGCCTGTCTAAAGCCTTAACTAAGACTCCCGCCCCGGGCTGGCCCTGCGCAGTGACCTTACACTCAGGGGATGTTTACCTGGTGCTCGAGAGGGGAGTGGACAGGAGGGGAGGACAGCAGGCCAGGAGGGGGATACGACGATCGTGTGTCAGTTGCACTCGTGCATCTGGGGCAGCGGGGACCCATAACAGGATGACCAGGCACCTCCATGCCACTGCCTCGCCCCTTACTTAACGCATTTGGAACCAAAGTCTAAGCTGAGCTCGCGGCCCTGCCCCTCCCTCTGACCCCAGCCCGCTCGTGCTCTGGACAGACAGACGTTCCCAGCTTATCCTGCCCCAACGCTGTCATCACAGTCCCCAAAGGCTACCCAGCCCACAAGACTGGGAGCCCATCAGACCAGGTGGGTGCACAAGGGGCCAGGCATGGCCTGGGGCATGGATGTTTGCAGGAACTGGACCGTTCCGGCCTATTGCTGCGGCAATGGGAGGGAAGGCAGGTGTAAATGGTGTTGGCTTACAGGGTATATTTTTGATACCTTCAATGAGTTAATTCAGACGTTTCACAAGGAAGGACTCACCTGTGTTACTGCCGCTGTGCTTTGATCTTACTGTTCCAGAGGCATGTGCCGGCCAAGGCGCTGGCCCCACCATACGCAGGACTCGGGGGGCAGGGGCTCCGGCACACGGCACTGTGCCCTCCCCCCTCCCTTCCTTGGGCAGAATGGACTTGATGCGTATTCTGTGGCCGCTCTCTGTGCACGGCGGCGGCATTCTGTCATTTACACATGTTGTTCCAATTAAAAAGCAAATATACTCAAGTTACAAAGTTTCTATTCTGCTTCTCACTGGGCAGCCACAGGCAACAGGCAGCCACAAGAGCCAAAGGGGATGTTCCTTAAAGTCAGCACTGAGCAGTGAGCATTGGCACCCCACCCCCAAGTACAGTGCCACCAGGGGGCATCCTGTATTCACGTGTAAGAGGAAGCCACCAGGTACTTTGTTGTCGAGACCACGCTGGGTGTTCACACCTATGGGAAACCCGTCGGCTATTCACACCGGTGGTCATCGTACAGGGTTGGTCACACTTGTGGGGAAGCCAGCGGGTACCTGTATGTGGTGACCATGTGGATGGAGGTGCTTATGCCTGTGGAGAAGGCTCTGGACATTCACACCTGTAACAGGAGTGTAGTCGCTGACACCTGTGAAGGAGGCAAAGCATCCTTCTCCACGGGATTTACACGGTGAAGATCTATCCTGTAGTAGGCATCGGGGACCTCGCCCGTGGTTTATCCTCCAGTGTAAATGTCCAGCAGTCACACCCACAGCGAGGGTGTCCTGGGTGACTCTTGCTTCTTGCTGTGCACTATATTTATCCTGTCTGTAGTGTCCAAGGTAAGTATTCTTGGGCCGGACCAACATGGCCACACCTACCTCTCTTTGGGTTTGATTTAAGAAACTCAAGCAGAGGCTGGGCAGTGGCGGTGGTGGTGGTGGTGGTGGCGGCGGCACATGCCTTTCATCCCAGCACTTGGGAGGCAGAGGCAGGCGGATTTCTGAGTTCGAGGCCAGCTGGTCTACAGAGTGAGTTCCAGCACAGCCAGGGCTACATAGAGAAACCCTGTCTCAAAAAAACAAAAACAAAAAAAAAAAAAAAAAGAAACTCAAGCAGAGCCACACTGCCACCCTGGGGCCTGTTTTAGTCAAGGTTCTCTAGAGCAGTGGTTTTCATCCTTCCAGATTCTGCGGCCCTTTTAACACAGCTCCTCGTGTTGTGGTGACCCCTGACCATAAGGTTATTTTCATTGCTAATTCATAACTGATTTTGCTGCTGTTATCAATTGTCATGTAAATATCTGGTATGCAGGATAGCTGGTTTGTGTGACCCCAGGGAAAAACCTCTAAAAGGGGCTGCAACCCACAGGTCGAGAACCACTGCTCAGAAGAATAAATGTGTGTATGTGTGCACTGCTGTATGTGCATAGAAGAACTTATTAAGAATACGCTTTTTAAAATACTTGTTTTATTTATGTTTCATGTGTGTTAATGTTTGGTCTGTGTATCTGTGCACCACATGCGTGCTGGTATCTGCAGAGATCAGACTAGGGACAGTTGCTTGTGAGCCACCATGTGGGTGCTGGGACCTGAACCCTGGGTCCTCTGGAAGAGCAGCGCCTGGTGCTCTTAACCACTGAACCATCCCTCCAGCCCCTTGAGTGAGCTTTAAAATAATAACAACAGCCAAGCCCCACCCACAATGCTGAGAACTAAGCAATTTATGTGGTCCTTAGACCTGAATGCCTCAGAGTTGTCCCAGAACAGCTTGCCTCTCACTACAGGGTCAACAACTCTTAAGTCACTAAATCTACAAGGCAGAGTGCCTCAGTCATCCCAGTCTAGCACCTGGGAGCCCAGAAGGTTTCTAGAGAGTCGCTGGTTCCCAGTCCACCAAGAAAGTTTAGAACGCCTAGTTATACTGTCAGCCATGGGATTGGCGGTGGTGCTATCAACGAGGCAAAGCCACTCCAAGCGAAGGGCCAGGTGAGGCCCCTCCTGATAAACCCTTTTTATCTGACTGCTGCCCGAAGGTGCCGCCCACAATTGAGGTGTGCCTTCCCGCATCAAAGCCTTTGGGACAGCTCTTCAGGTGAGGCTCCCTGCTCATCTCATTTGTGACAGGGTGACATTTAAACCAACCATAATATCGCCTCTCACGGCAGGGCTGAGAGGCCTTCTAATCTTCATGCTGAATCAGTTGACCTGCCCCAGCTTGGGGCCTGGGGCCCTCTGCATTCATACATACCCTCTGCACATGTTGTGACACCCCAGCCTGCTGTCCCCAACCTGTCACCTGGATCCAGAGCTAGTGTGACAGTTGGTCTGGAAAGGCACGGGCCGAATTCACTTGGCTGTACCTTCTGCGGGTGACCGGCTTAGTGGCCGGCCGTTCAGAGAGAGCGGTGTGGGGAGCAACCATGCAGCCCCACACCGGAGTCTTCACCTGGCAGAGTCATCCTCTTCCTGCCAAGGTGCCCGCCTTGCCCTGATCCTCACCACCGAGCCTGGGCAGCCAGGGATGCTAGGCCAAAGGGTCCCAAGTCTCCAGAATGAAAGCCACCTCGGCTCTGCTGGCAGGTGAGTGAGGGCTGCTGGGTCTGATAAAGGGAAGGGATTTTGTAACTGGGAGCATCCTAGGGATTTGAAGCAGCCATGGGCTACAGGGTTCTGATCATGAAAGGAGTAGAAAGATTTGGTCCATCGGACGTGTGTATCGCTGTCTGTGACACCACCTCCCCACACCGCCTAGAATATGTGAGCGCTAGAGTGTGGAGAGGCATTTGCATCTTCCAGGGACTCCAGGTTGCCCTGAGTTTGTCCTGTGAACTGTCAGGAGCGGACATGAGCTGAAACCTGGAAACCACCAGGCAGGCCTGTACCAGGCGGGCCTGGCAGGGCTCAGCAGCATCCAGGCTGCAGTACAGAAGCCAGCAGCTAGGTGGTGGTATGGGTCTCATCCTGGACACAGCCAGCTCCACCTGGACAGGTTGCTCTGCTCTACCAGTTCACGGTGTAGTGTGTGTCCCTTAGCTGCCACCATACTAGAGCTGGTCTGAGCTACCCCGTTGTCCTCCCCAGCCCCATCTCTGCCTCTCAGACATGAAACTATGCCCCACCCCTGGTCTGTTTCTGAGGCCCAGACCATGTCAGAGAGCTCGTGGCTCTGCCTTGGCAGCGTTTCTTCTGTCCCCTAGCTGTAACCAGCCTGTCCTTGCCCCACCTTTAAAATGGAGGTACGCCCTCATCTCCCAGTCCACCCTTCTCCAAGAACACCATGGCTTCTCTCTTCTGGGTCTCTTAATAGAAAGATAATCCAGCCTGACCCCTTCCCCAAAGGAGAGTTCTGCCCAGCCATCAGATACGCACTAATCCCCTAGACTCAAACAACACAGACCAGGTGAGTCAAAGGGGGACTTCCTAGAAGTGGCAGCCTTCAAAAGACAGATTTGGGGGATGGGGGTGGGGGGACACAGCCCGTTAGAGAAAAGTGAGTCAGGGCTTAGCCGGGGACTCTTAATTAAAAGCCTGGGTGGGGACAAGGAAATCTGTGAGAAAAGCCACGGGTGGCTTTCTAAAATTGGAGTGGTTCGGGCTTGCAAAGAGGAAGAGGAGGGTGGAGAGCGCTCCAAGCCTAGCGTAGGGTACTCTAAAGGGTGGGTCACTGAAGCTCAAGGGCAGGGGTTGTGGTAAGCAGCCAGTAGAGCTTGGGGGTATCTCCACCAGCCTGCCCATCTGTAGACATGCTGTGGACAAACTCCATACGTTACAAGGTGTACGGGTTGCTAGGCGCTTGAGGGAAGAAAGCCGCGCGTGGCCCATGTGGAAGGACACACGTCCCTTATCCTTGGCAGCTAGTTCAGGGATCCAAGAGTGTTAAATGAGGCTAACACGGCCGACAAAAGTCAAAACAGATTCTCCAGGGAGCTGTGGGGACCCAGCGGTGGCTGCCATCAGAATCTAGCCCACACCCTTCCTAGGCACTCTCCACCCCACCCCCACCCCACCCCACACACTCGTTTTGGAGATGCTGTGACTGACGACAGGGTGAGTGCACAGGCCCAGGCTCCAGACCAAGGTTCTCTGCTGCCCAGGGAGACGATGAGGTATCCACAGGGCCAGGGCACAAGGCTGGCTGGTGAGAAAGGGATTCATCACGTTAACTGTAGGCATAAGTACTACAGATTTTTTTTTTTTCACACAATTTGGAGCATAAAGAAGCATTACCCACAAGCTGGGCATGGTGGTGTGTGCCTTTAATCCCAGCACTTGGGAGGCCGAGATAGATGGATCTCTGTGAATTCAAGGACAGCCTGGTCTACAGAGTGAATTTCAGGACAGCTAAGACTATGTGGTAAACCTGTCTCAAAAATAACAAAAAAGGGCACCTGGGAACCTTGTGATTACTCTCAGCCTTACTACCCTGGGGGCAGGTGCCACTCTGGGAATACGACAGGGTCCTCCCTGCCTAGTACTGAGGGACCAGGTGAAAGGTCATTTCACACATGGCACCCTTGGGTAGGGCAGCTGGGAACATGACCTTAGTGTGTGTCGAGCTCCCAAGGGCTGGGACTGGATCCTCTCAGACCTGGCACCTCATTCTCCCGATCTCTAGGTCTCCTGGATGACCACGGGACAGGTGAACTGCCGAGGCGGGGACTCGGGGTGTGGTGCGCTTTACACGTCCCTGCCTCTGCTCCTTCCTCGTGGGGCTTTCCCAAGCTCTGCACACTGTAGTAGGCAGCCTGGGGCCTCTATATTCTCAAACAGGTAAGAGCCCTCCAGGTGGGAAGCCAGTGGTGGCTTACGACTATAGGTCGATGATAGGGCCCTTGCCTAGCACACGTGAAGCTCTCGATGTGAGAGGCAGAGGCTGGCATACATGGAGAATCTATCTCTGTCCCCCGCCAGGAGCAGGGAAGACAGGTTCCCTCAAATACTAATGCCAGGTGGGAAGAAAAGTGGGTACAAGCTTATCTGGTTTCCCTCCCCTACCCCAGGGGGCATCTCAGAAACAGGGCGTCCTGGCTGTATGCATATATTTTATTGAGATAATTCACTAATTTCTTAAGCTGTTCTTTAACCAGAGAGCACCTCAGATAAGCCAATAGATTGACAGAAACCTATCAGTCATTTTGGTTCTATTTGCCCACACAGAGTGTCCCTTCCCTCTGGGCCACCACAGAGGCAGTAGACAGGTTCCCAACTACTGGATAGTTGAGGCAAAGGGACATCTCCACCCTCTAAAGTGGACTCGGGGACTCATTTTTGCCTAGGCACCGTGGGACCGCACCAGGTTGCGGGCAAGAGCAGAAACTGGTGTAGCTGTAGGATCCATCCTAAGCAAGAATGGGAGGCCAAGAAAAGCAGGCAGTTTCTCTTGGGGTTCCAAGTCCTGCCGTAGACACAAGTCCAGAGTCAGCCATAGGCAGGTATTGGCAATGTCCTGTCATTAGCTTTGAGGCCTCCCTGGGCACCTGCCAGAGAGCTTTGAGGCTCAAGATCAAGAGGTCTAAGCTAGTCGGGAATGCGTCTCGTGGGGGGACACGTGGGCCACCCTTGGAGGGCTGTGCCCTGCACAGCAGGCAGTGTGTTCCGGATACCCCCAGCCTTTGCCGTCTCGGTTCAGGGTAAGCTAGCTCTGCACTCTGCACCTGCGGTTCTCAGCTGGGATGAGCATTTTTAAATGGCCTATTTTGGAAACAGGCCTCTCCAAGAATGAGGTTGCGAGCCAGACCATGGCTGAGTGCCCTGTGGTACATAGGGCCATCTTTGCCTCAAGGGCACACCAGGACAGGCTTGGCCCTGCCCTTAAGGCCATAGAGCATGAAAGATGCATTCACAGAATGCTCTAGGCTGGAGCTCGGGCACAGCCAGCCTAGCCTGTGGTGGTAGCCTGGCCATCTTTCTTGGACCTCTCCCACACTCAGCTCCTCCTCTGACAACTGGGCTCTTCAGAGTACACCGGGACTGCTGGAACTGGGCGCAGGGTCCCCGCACCGCTGCAGTTGCAGGCTGGAGGAGTACCAATGCCGTGGCTGGCCGAGGCTACAGTGCAGGGTGGTGCGGAAGGAGTTGCGAGCCAGTTTGGGGAAGATGATGGCGGTGCTTCCGAAGCGCAGGGCCCGTGGGCGAGGCTCCAGGGTCAGTTGACTTCGATAGCTCCTCCATGTGCAGTTGGGCGCCGCCACTATGGTCTCACTGTAGGCCGTGACCGTGGGCACCGGAGCATAGAAGATCTTGTCTCGGAAGTATCTCTCTGAGGCGTAGGTGACCTCAGAGTTGCAGCTGGAGAGGACAGTAACAAAGGGGGTGATTTGCCCACCACCCTCAGTGGCTAGCCCTACACAGAACCCCCTTCTTGACCTTGACTGTAAAGGGTCAAAGGTGAAGGGTCAGAATCCCAGCTGGGAGACTAAAGAGTGACAAGCAGCACAGACCCTAAATTGGGGGAAAGACAAGAAAGGATATGTTGAGATGACAGGTTCCATTTGGGTGGTGGCTTTGTGGCAGTGGATTATGACCATAGAGGAATATGTGTGGTGTTGGAGCATATTTCAGTATTCAGGTTCAGGCCAACGATGTTAAAGGTCATATGGGACAGCAGAGCGAGTGCCCCCCTTAAAGTCTACTCCCAACTTTGCCATAAGAAAACCTATTGAAGTCAGCAGTGGTGGTGCACACCTTTAATCCCAGCACTTGGGAGGCAGAGGCAGGCGGATTTCTGAGTTTGAGGCCAACCTGGTCTACAGAGTGAGTTCCAGGACAGCCAGGGCTACACCAAAAAAACAAAAAACAAAAAAAAGAAGAAGAAGAGGAAGAGGAAGAGGAGGAAGAAGAAGAGGAGGAAGAGGAGGGGGAGGAGGAGAAAGAAAGAAAGAAAGAAAGAAAGAAAGAAAGAAAGAAAGAAAGAAAAGAAAAGAAAAAAGAAAACCTATTGATAGTCCCCATAGCCACCACTCCTGGTAGGACAAGTCAGTGAAATCAATGCCACTTCCATGGTTTCTGGTTTGATACCGAGCAGAGGATGCAGCACCAGGGGGTAAGAGTTGTTGAGGCCCCAGCTGGCTGGCTGCACACAGCCAGACATGACCCCGCCTCCCTCCAGCTAGGTGGGCCCTGTCCTACCCCCTGCACCCAGCTCCGCATGATGCTCCCCAAGCTGGGACCCACCTCGCCGTACTACGTACCGGATTTCGTGTGCAGGTTCTGGGTCCACCTCGATGCTCTCCCCAAAGAACACGGGCAGCAGCCTCCACCTCATCTCCAGGGCTGGGGGATTTGGGAAGAGGGAAGTGGCCTAGGAGGAGAAATGGCAGAGAGGAGGGGATCTCTATTTGCATACTACCCACAGGGCTGAGAATGAGGAGGCATGACTATCTTCACATGCCAGCACCCTAGGCGGGATGAATGTAGAGTGCCTGTGTCAGGTGGAGGCACCTGTCTCCCACAGGACCCCATGCGGCCTCAGCATCAAAAGACACAAGCACTGATCCATGCCACCAAGCTCCCAGGTGAGGTGCTCCTGGAAAGAATACTAGAGTGGCTTGGTGTTCTGCTCATTAGCTACTGTACCCTGGGCATAGCACAAGGTCCCATGTGGCCTTGGAGAAGGGCTGTGAACACAGACTAATAAGGCTTTGGATGTAGGCATTTGGATGCATGTCCCCAGCCCTCTGCCCTTCTTTGGTTCATCTGGAATGAAAAAATAAAAAATAAAAATAGCTCATGGGCTTAATGTCTTAGCTTGGGCATTAGAATCCTTGCCTACCATGCATGAGGTCTCTACTCCCAGAACCCCATAAACGGGGCCTGCAATTCCAGCAGGTAGAAGGTGCAATCAGGAAGATCAGAATTCAAGGGCATCTTCGGATGCATAGCAAGTTCAAGGCCATCCTGGGCTACATGAGAACCTCAAGACAGACTGAGAGGTTAAAAAACGGAGCCCGGCAACCTTGAGGCTGTTTACTGGGCCTGGACCAACCTGCAGCAGCCCCATTCCAGACAGATGTTGTGCAGGATTCTGCCAGTCAGACAGACAAAGCACAATTCAAGTGGAGGGAGCCAGCTCTCTGAAGGGTGCCACTGGGGGGGAAAAATGGTTCAGCCACCCACAGGGAGGCTGCAGGCCCCGGGAGATGGGACAGAGCCCAGGTGTCCACTGGGTTAAGGCATGGCGGCTGGACATGTCCAGTAGGATTCCAGGGCTAGATACCAAGGGAAGCGGGTGGCACTCACTGTAGGAGATTTCTGAAACCCTGGCGAAGGGTTATTTTGACAACATCTCATCCTACAGCCTGTAGAGCCTGGTGTCCTGCAGATCCCACAGGGAAAAACCTCAACTGCATTGGGTAAGAAACAATGCCCCAGAGGTTGGGGTATCGGTCCATAGTGACTATGGGGTGGGGCTATATCACCCAGGTGACATGCAGAGTGGGCACACAGCCCCCAGGCTCTGTCTACACTGGAGTCTTCATATCACAGCATCTGCCTCACTGGGCCTCCCAAGGGCACAGAAAATCCCAGACGGGTGACCACCCAGAGTTCAGGAAACCTGTTTTAGTTCTAAAGAGATTCTCCACGGGGCTGCGGGATGGTTCAGTGGTTAAAAACGCTCACTGCTTTTGCAGAGGACCCAGCATCCATGTGGTGGCTCACAAAACACCTAACTCAAGTTTCAGGGGACTGATGCTCCCCTGCTGGTCTCTGTGGGTACCAGACACATACATGATACACATATACACCCAGCCGCAGCTGGCAAGGCGTCGGTGTGCATCAGTGACCCGACTGCGATGGGATCCACACTGGGGTTGAGGGATGTCCAATTCCCAGGGATTTCATTGTCCCCCTTGCAGCTCTGGGACACCAGGAGAGAGGGGAAGAAGGGTCTGAGGGCACCTACCAATCCTAATGGACCCCCTCAGCTGGCCCTGACGCCATCCTTGCCTTTTCCTGAGTGCAGAGAGCTATGGACAGCCAGGGCAGCTGACTAACTCCAGGTCAGATAGGGGTGAGATGGGGACCAGAGCTAGCCTCAGCAGGGCAAAGGTTCTGGACATAATGAGCCACTACCCAGCCCAGTGATGGTAAACACCACTAGCTGGCTGGAGCCGTGGTGACATGGGGCGTAGTGACATGGAAAAACTCAAAGCCACAGAGAGCAATAACATGGTATGGCAGAGAGCGAGGTGCCACACAGAGACAGCCCCACCTGGGGGTGGGCTGGCCTAGCTGAGCCAAGACGCACGTGGCGGGTATAGCCACGGGGCCAAAACAATAAGCACCCATCCGCGAAGGAGGGGTTGGGGTACAACCCGGCTGCTGCTGGAGAGACCTCCCCCACCCCCACCCACACACACTGCTGCATGGAGACTCTGCAAGGACTCAGAGACACCATTAGCAGCTCCTGGTTTGTTTTAAATGAAGTCTCTCATTCTATAGACCAGGCTGGCCTGGAACTCCCAGCTATCCTCCTGTGTCACCTCCCCAAGTACTGGAATTAAACTCTGATTGTCTTTAGCTGCATAGCAAATGTTTGTGACAGGTTTGGGGTAAGTCTACCTTGGCCAAGGAGGAAATAAAGCAAGGGGGAGCCACAACAACCCAAATCCCTGTCCTCCCTGCAGGTGGCAGGGGCTGCTAATGGTGGCAGCTGGGGACCTCGGAAACAGCCACAGAGCAGTGCAATGGGAAGGAGAGGCCACCTTGCTGGGTCCCCACAGCAAGCCAGAAAGATTGGTGATACTGACTGTTCCACAAGGAGAGTTGAGTCCCAAAACTCCCTGCTGTGGATGGGACAGCCATGGGGTCTCTACAGGTGTGAGGCCGCTCTGAGTTACGGTGGGCACTGACTGAATGACTAGTGTCCTTAGAAACAGGGACATCAGAACAGAGTCAGATGAGAGAGGCAGATATTGATTGCTACTGTATCTCGGCACGCCACAGAGTACCCCAATGCCACAGCCAAGGACTCCCACCAAAAGCCACAGGTAGCCACAAGAAACCACAGACCTCGTTACTAGACGTACAGACTACTACCAGAAGCCAGGAATGGTCTTCACCAGTCACGGGGGGATCCCTACGCAGGCCTTGATTCTGGTTGTATGGCCTCCAGACGCATGAGAGAGTGGCCTCTGTTCTAAGCCACCACCCCGTTTGTGGCTTAGAGGCAGCCATCCCAACTAGTCCTATCTGTGATGCTTTCCCCAGAAGGTGGCTCCTTCTGGAGTCCCCAGACACCTGTCAGGGTGTGGCCTGTCCCACTCTTCATACTGAGGCTCCCAGCAGGTGCCCCAAGCATGGGGCCTGGGTTGTGAAGACCAGCTGGCTATCCATTGGAGACCAAGCCACCACTGGAGTTAAACAGGCCCGGCTGGAAGGATGCCCTGGCAGATCTGCCTGCCTTCCTGCCTCCCTCTGCAAAGAGACTTCTCTACCCACCCCATATACTGGCTCCCTTCCACAGGAGTCCAGAGAGACACCTTGCCCTGGCCATGGATCTACTGAGCCTTGTCCTCTATGCCTATCCACTGGCCATCCTTCCTGACTCCAGGCACCAGGCCTCATAGAAAGTTACCTGACAATAGCCAGGTATGCCTGGCTTACTATAAAAGGGGCTGTTGGGCCGGCCAGTGGTGGCGCACGCCTTTAATCCCAGCACTTGGGAGGCAGAGGCAGGCGGATTTCTGAGTTCGAGGCCAGCCTGGTCTACAGAGTGAGTTCCGGGACAGCCAGGGCTACACAGAGAAACCCTGTCTCCAAAACAAAACAAAACAAAACAAAAAAAAAAATGCGGGGGCTGTTGGGTCCTTCCTTGCTCTCTTACTCTCTGCCCCTTCTCCCTCTCTCCCCATCCCCCATCCCTTCCCTCTCCACTTGTTCCTGGTCGGCCTTCCCTCTCCCCTCCTCCCTCCCCAAGTCCCCTTCCCAAGCCCTATTCTACACTATATCCATGTCATGGGGCTGGTACCTCACTGGTAAGGGATGCCTCAGCATGGGCCCACAGAGCACCCCTCCCACCTCACCATACTGCACTCTACCAAACATATCCTTGGCTGTTTTTTTATAAAACACATCAGAAAGCCCCCAAAATAGTCATATCCACCATGCCCCTCCCTCTCTGCTTGGACCAGGGCCCGGGTCTGCACCCACCTGAGGGGAGGAAGCAGCCCCTCCTGATAGTCCAGGGTGTCATCAGAAGCACTCTATCCTGTACTGAAGCCAGGCTTCCTTAAGAATCAACCAAGAGAACCTGGGGAGGCGGAGACTAACCCACACCGCTTCTTGTCACCCCCTGTCACTCAACAGTGAGCCCCGCCTCCATACACACAGGGGGGCCGTGGTCTAAGCAAATACCCAGAGAGCCTATGGCCCACCCCACCCCCACCCCTGTCATCCTAAAAGTCACCTGTAGTTCCCTGTGGGCCATAAAAGTAGGTCAGGCAGGGTGCCTGGGGATGGGGGAGGGGAAGGAGGGAGTGGTGCCCAAACTGCTTGTCAAGTGCTGGGAGCCTGTTTCTGACACAGACCTGTTCTCAGCCAGCAGGACCTGGCTCCCTGCCATGTCTGCCCCACACACCACAGCTCTCTGATGGAAGTATGGGAGTGTGGGGGCAACCTAATGTTTATCATCTGGCCCAGAAGTCCAGCTTGGGAGCCCAGGGTGGCAGAGCCAACGTCACTCTGCTTTCGTCTCAGTCCTGCCTGGATGGCTGAGCATTCTTGGGGTGAAAGTAGCCGGCAAACGGGCCCCCAGCCGTATTGCAGCCAATACATCTTGTTCTCCTGGGGCCATGTGGGAGGGCAGCACACAACTACTTTGCACTCCACATAAGCAATTTCCAGTTACATCTCTGAAAGAGGCTTCTAATTTAGGGGTCCTGGGAGCTTATGGTACTGTTTAAAAAACAAAAAACAAAAAAACAAAGCATTAGTTTCCAGCCTCCGCTTAGCCTAGCAGAGCCTGGCCCAGATTCTCCTCTTCTTCTCTAGGCTCTACCACAGGACACTGGCATGTGCCATCCTCTTAGACTGAGACACATTTTAGCCCCATCTGCCTAAAATCTACTCCCTGGTTTACTCTAGGTTTCTGAGTTGTTCTCTGACTGTCTATAACAGTCAATCTACATACATGGTAGCTACTCACTCCTGGCTCTGTGTCACACAGTGAAGGTGACTGTAGCTCCCTACTAGTATGACAGTTCTATGTGAGGACCCCAGGGTATACCTGACCACCTTCCTATAGCTTCTTCCAGTTGAACTTGGCTCCCCAGGAGGTGGGCAGCCGCCTTTTATCCCACACAGTAGACCAACCAATCGATTGACCATTATCAGCCTGCCTACACCTAGGCCTCAGAGTTAGGGCCTCAGAGGAGGACAGGGTGCTTGCACTGAGACCATAGAGTAAGGAAGGAATGGAACTCAAGAAGGTGGGGACCCTAGTGGGTAGGAACTGGTAGAAGGGTAGGTGGGTGGGGCTACAGCTGGATCCCCAAACCTGAGGAGAGGTTGCCATGGCTACTACCTCCTCTCTTGATGAAGAGCAGCACCTGGACCCTTAATGGCTACACATTTGATTTTTCTGTTTAAATAATCAAAAGGCTGTTAATTCGCTACACAGTGAAAACCAGGGCAGATTGAAAAGTACGCTGGCGCCAGGTTCCCTGGGTCTATTCCGCTGGGCAGCTTTTGGGCAACTTCCTAAACCATCTCTGTGCCTCGACTTCCTCCAGAACATGGGGAGCAAAAGCAAGCAAGCATTCACAGGATTAAACACAGAAGCGGGGAGACCTATCCCCTGGCATGAGGGAAATGCCGTCTACCAGGTGTCATTCAGTATGGTCCTGAGCTTCCCGGCCCAAAGTCACAGATCGGGGCAGGATTGCTCCAGAGCTGGCGCCTACTTAGCCAGGAACGGAAGCCATAACAACAGCAGAGGTGTTCTCATAGCTGCCTCTGGCTGGCCCGGAAGGCATGGGAAGTACCCAGAATGCCCCGCACAAGGAGGCTTCTGGGTCACACAGAATCGGAGTGACCTCTTCCTGGTGCCTTCTTTCTGTCCCCCCCAAAATAGTCCCTGGAATTTCTTCCCCCTCACACCTGTTCCAGGTGACCCTCTGCTGTAGGAGTGCTGGCCTATGGAGGCTCCAAGTTGTTTTTCCCCCTGAGAACAGCATTGAGCTTACATTAACTTCTAAAGTCCTTGATCTTTTTTTTGTTGTTGTTTTGTTTTGTTTTGGTTTGGTTTTTTGAGACAGGGTTTCTCTGTATAGCCCTGGCTGTCCTGGAACTCACTCTGTGACCAGGCTGGCCTTGAACTCAGAAATCCACCTGCCTCTGCCTCCCAAGTGCTGGGATTAAAGGCGTGTGCCACCACCGCCCGGCTTAGTCCTTGATCTTGATCCCTCCACCCACCCTCCCAAAAGAGACACAGAAGTTCAATTCAAAGAGGGGCTTCAAACTTCCTTGCATGCTTGAGTCACCCCGGGGGGATTTAAATAAAAGTTCTGACAACCAAATTGTTCCCTGGATCAGGTCAATGCCTGGAGGAGGACGCAGGCTGGACGTTGCTTGGAGCCTCAAATGCTTCCAGCGCGCCCTGCACACCTTGGCGGGTGAGTTAACACACCTGGCGGAGGCCATCAAGCTACGGGGTTGGGGACATTTCCACAGAGCTCATGTATAACCTGTGCTGTGTTCCGCCAGTCCTTCCTTCAAGTTGCTCCCTCTGCCCCATCGCCAGAGCAGTCTGGGCAAAGCGTGTCCAACTCCTAGAGTCCCAGCTCTAGGGACACTTCTACACCCACAAGATGAAGCCCAGGGAGGCTTTCAACAGGAGCTGCGTTTGCAAAAAAAAAAAAAAAATGTCTCCATTTAGCAGCCCTGGGAGGTCAACAAAGTAGGAAGGAGGTGGCAGCAACGACAGGGACCCACGGACAGATAGCCACAACAGGCCCCCCTTGTAAGTCAGTAGACTTTGGGGCATCCGGATACTATTCTGTATTCCCGCCTGCCAACAATCTCCCAGCCTGCAGGTCCTGGTGAGCCCGGTATAACTTCACGTCTGCCTCAGAAGGGATGAGACCAGGCTGGCTTCTGCACGGCCCTCCCAACTGCCGGGTCCCCAGGTCTTACCGCTGGAGCTTCAGTGGTGGCACGAGTGTCCAGGGTGCCCGGCGACAGGGCGTAAAAGGGCGGGCTAGGACTGGGACTGGGGGGCAGTCCTGAGTCGGGACTGTCCAGCAAGCCGTCGCGGCTCTGCTCCCGCGTGTCCCCCATGGCCTGCAGATGCAGGTGACCCACCATGACTGACGGGCGCAGGGCTTGGGCCCCAGCAGCTCGGGTCCCCGCCACCACTGGGCCAGAGGAGAGACTAGGAGGCTCCGGCCTGCGGTTCCAGCTGAGACCCGCTCGAGATGCAAACGCCTCCAGCTGCTAGTTGAGCCTCCTTTCCCAGGCACCGCCCCCACCCCGCCCTCCTCCGCCCGCGCCTCTCGCTCCCGCCCCCGGCCACCCACTGGGCCAGGGCAGGGTGAGGACTGCAAAGTCTGCAGCCTGCAAAAGCCACTGTCCCCCCACCCACCCACCCGGGTGGTGATGACTTGGGTCTGCAGCCACCTCAGCCATCAGCCGGGCCATTGTGGCTTGCAGCGTCCCTCACCTGGCCTGAGTCTCAAAATAGAAAGAAAGAAAGAAAGAAAGAAAGAAAGAAAGAAAGAAAGAAAGAAAGAAAGAAAGAA